>NC_056734.1:458875528-459005528 GCF_019279795.1 Protopterus annectens
AATGACACAAGGTTGCTCTACAATAACAGCTTGCATCTCAGATAGCCTTCTTGCAGAGGTCAGAGCAATCAGTAAAATTGTTTTCCATGTTGAGATCCTCAAGTCAGCCAGATTAGTTGATTTAAATGGAGCAAGTTTTAACTTCTCTAACGCAAAATTAAGATCCCATGGAGGGGCCAACAATTTTCTTAGAGACCTTTATGAAAACCCATTGTAATAAATGTTTTACAGGAGAATGCATTGGAAGAGGAGGATCCATGGACAGTCATGTTGAAATGGCCAATAAATGAACCTTGTTAGATGAGTAAGAAAGGCCATATAAAAGTAACTCACATAAACATTATAAAACCAGAGAACAACTAGCCCTGAATGGGTGCTGGTTATGTTATTGGCACCCATATGTAAAATGTGGATACCCTGTAAGCTGCAGTGAACTATAACTGGAGCTAGACACTTTATGAACACTCTTGGTGCAATGGATAATCCAAAGGGTAAGGCAGAGAAATGCTATACAGACACGCAAAACCTTAAGAAACACCTGGATTCTGAATTAACAAGATTGCAATGATAAGCATCTTTTAAATATAATGTTACAAGGAAGAAGTTGTAGCAGGTTGTGAAGTGACATAATTTTGAACTTGGGCACTATCACAAACAGGTTTAGGAAAGAAAGATCCAGAACTGATCTCTAAACATTTTCTTTCTTTCTCTGGCACTAAAACCACTTTGAGTAAAACACCTTTTCCACCTGGGAAGGGAGAACTGGTTCTATATCACTCTGTTGGACAGCGTGTGATGAAGGACATGTGGAAACAAAGGAGACTAGTCAGGAGGAAAAGGAAATACTCCCTGCAAAGGAGGAATTTCCTTCCGCCACCATCTGTAACTGTGATGAATGATCTTCAGAACCCATTTGTCTGAAACTATCTGGTGTCAAAAGTAAAAGTGAAGATTCAAACTTTCTGGGAAAAGGGGCTGCCACAGTGGGAGTAAAGGAGCAAAGTTGCTCATATAGTCATTCTGACTTATTGGACTTTCCTTGGTTTTGAGATTTTCTAGAATTCTTCTTGGAACCCCTTTCCTATTTCTTCTCAAATCTCTTTTTATCTGAATTTTGACAATACAGTATTTTGTTTTTTACCATAATTGAGGCATTAGAGAATCTCTTGGAAAACTCGGAAAAGGTGGGCTAACAAATCTTAGGGATTCCCTGTATCAGCTTACCCCTTTCACCACATGTTTTAAATACCTCTGTAGCAGAAGGGCCGAAAACTAAATCTCTATCCAAAGGAGAATTTAAAATCTCATTTTTATCATCTGTGAGGTTCTCAGGATGCAGCCATGCAATCCTCCAACAATGGAAATCAAAATCTAAACCAACTATATTAGAAGTAGTGAATATAGTAACAGTGATAAAACAATTGGAACTGAGATCCTTAGAAAAAAGTAGGAGCAAACATCATAGAAAAAAATGGGAATTATAGAAACAATACATACAGGGGAGTAATTAGGTTTAAAAGAAGGCAGGACTTACTGTAAATGAACTATGTAATGTTTGTCTGAACATGAGTGGGTAGATTATAAGTGATGTATAATGTTTGCAACTGGGAGTGTGCCAATAAGGTTTGTGATGTAAAATGCTTGCAACTAGGATTGTGTCAGTGTGGATTGTTTTCTTTTATATAAATGTGTGATTGCTTATATCGTAAGTGATGGTTTATTAAAGATATTTCTTGTTTAACAAAAGGGCAGGAATTGAGTGATTTATGTAATGTTGCTTAGGTTATATGATATATAGCATTGTGTGTGAAATATAATGTTTGTTGATATTTGTTAATACAGTTTTATTACTTTTATATTAATGTAAATTTGCCTTTGTTACAAGTGATAATTCAATAAAAGTAATAAAAAAACAGTACCGGTGGCCATAGCCTTGAAGAAGTATCAAAAAAGAGAAGCAGTGTGTGGTGACTAGAACAACAGAAAAATATAAAATTGTGTAAAGTGTATTTTTCCTCACAAAAATAAACTACAGGTAAAACATTTCTCATATTTTCACAATTAGTCAGAACAAACCATATCATATGAGCTTGACAATTCAAAATTCTGAAAATCAAAGTTGCAGAAGCATATACTTTTGATTTCACATACTTATCAAAATCTTCTCATCCTTAACAGAAAGACTAGGATTGGAATTAACTAAGTGTTTAGCAGCAGAAGGATTAAGTAAAGCTATAGCTGTTGGATCAGATTTGAGAAGAGCTTATAAAAACTTAAAAGACTGAGGATCTTTATACGTCTCATCAGCTTTTTTATGGGCAGCTGACTGACTGTTAGGAAACCTGCAGGCAGTAAGACACACATCCTCCAAAGCAGACAGAACTAGAGGAATGAGTGCAGGTTCTGGAAATTCCTTCTATAACAACTCAGTATTTTCTGAGGGACTAAGAAACCTGTGTTCTTTCACTGAAAACACTGGCACATTCAAGAAATAGTCTAACAGAAACAGAACCTCTGAGACTAAGAGAAAACGAGCTCTCCTCTGAGTCTGAATTGGAAATCTGAGGAGAAAACACTGTTATCTAGCCCCTCGTCCTCCCGTCTAGATTCAGAATCTTGAATCTCTTCAGGAATGGAGGAATCCTCCTTTCTTTTACCTGAGACTACTTCATAAGAACAATCAGTAGCCTGAAATAAAACCTGAGCCAGACCTAGTAAATTACTCCTGTCTAAGGACATTTGAGGAGTAGATCCATGCTTAGTTTTCTGTTTCTGTTTAACAAGAAAGATGGGACCAACAGTGTTATTAATGGCAACAGCAGCTTCCCCAAGGATGGGCACAACATTCGGATAAAGCAGGGAAGCCTTCTCTGTTCTCTCTCCCAGAACCAATAAGAGTGGCTATCCCTTGCCCACTGAGGGAACCCCAACACCTGCATAGGATGAGGCTAACCTCTGGCCACAGTGGCTGCAGGTGCTGCACCAAAGGATCTTATATAAGTGATGAGTGGCCTGAGGTACAACTAATGGCCATAGCAGAGTTATCTACCTACTACAGAGGCAGATTGCTTGCCTGCTGTGATAGCAAAGGATGCCTGCTTAACTTTGTCCTTTTTGGCTGGAAGAAGGACCAGCCATGCGACCGATAGATCTTCCCATGTTCATGCCACAGTGCTGCCTCTTTTCCAGAGAAAGCAATGCCAGTAAAAACTGGAAGGCTTTAAAAGTCAGTTTTTTTCACAAACAAATAAAGTAAAACACACTTTAAAACACCTTGCCAGTCCCACAAAATAAAATAAACACAAGCTCTCCAAAGAAAAATAGGTTTCAGTTATTTTAAACAACTTTTAAACCGATAGTAAAAAGGGCACTCTTGTTTAAAAGTACAGTACAGTCATATCAGTCTGTTAAAGCACAAACTCCCACCTTTAAAGTGATTTCCTAAACAGGAAAGTATTAATAATAAACAGAAATTATTGAATATTTTTCCCCAAAGGAAAATTATCAGCCTAGCAAAGGAACAACACAAGCTGACCATTGATCCTCAAAAGCCTTACAAGGGGCGTACTGTTCAGCAGCAATAAAGCTCTGAAGGGCTTGCCACCCAAACTTGTCTTTTAAGTCAGCTCAGCTTGATCTGCCAGACAGTTTGGGTGAGTGAAAGGTGACCTGAAGCCTTGGAATCTGACTGGTGGCTATATCCTTCACAAGATAGGTTCATAGGTTCATTGATGTTTACTAAGCTAGTGACCACAAGGACTTTTTAAGCCTAGCCAAACCCATGTAGCTAAGGCTACTGCAGCAATAATCAATATGGTAAACATTTTTTAATCATTTTTTTATGTAAAGTCACTTATTAGGGCTACTATACCATAAGGGAAAGTCAGTTAGAAGTTGTGTTAAACAAGGGGGTCACTTGGCTGTGTACAACTTCTTCATTACTTCAGCTAGTGGGTTATTTAAGAAGACTGACTTGCAGTTTTCAAGATCTGTTATATAAATCAAATAATATAAAGCTCAATAACTTGTGTCATTAAAATATAGCTTTTGCTGGAAAGGAACTGGATGATGGTGACATTCCAAATTTTTTATTTTTAATATCTGATATGTGCTCGTAAATATGATTTTTAAATTAAAAATAAAACAAAATAAATGCTGTATACAAACACATTGAATTTAAAACACATACATTTCTTTTTACTGTTCTTGAACAAATGAATAAAGATTTGCAAGATAAAAAATGGATAAACATTGAAAAGCTTCTGAACTTAAATAGCAGCTTAGATTGAATGCTATGAATTGGCCTAGTTTGAATGATGCCTGTTTTTAAATTTTATTTTAAAGTTGAAATATTTTAATGCTATTTAATTAATCATATCAATTGTAACAATTTTAATTAATTGGTGTAGGGATCATAATGGTTGTAGTGTGTAACATGATTTTAGGGTTTTATGTTTAAGTAAGACATGTTTTTTTTGTAATGGCACTGAAGAAGTTCTAAATCAGAACGAAAGTGCTTAACTTTTTAAATAAAATTTCTTGCTGGCTTATATTCTGGTTGTATCATTTGTATTCATTGGAAGTGCTACTTGGTTTGTAGAATAACAGGACACTGACGTTAACAACTTTGAGTGTGTAGTGTAAAACTTAAGAATGCACATGGGTAATGCATTATTTTCTGTTACCACTTTTGCTATCAATTATTTCTGCTTATATAGATGTAGGAGTAAAGAAAATGCTATAGACATAATGCTGGAAGTACTAGCAAATAGCAAAGCTCTTTTAAACAGAAATGAAGAATACATGACAAAGCATGAAATAATGAAGAAAGTTATTTAGTTTTGTCAAGTTCAGGAGATTTGTGATTCGAAAATCAGTATAGAAAAACATGTACACAAACGTTTTGAGGCATTTTGGTTAACATTGGAACAGGAAACTTTATTGTGATAGACGTTTAAGCTCATTTTAATAGTAATCAGGTAGAAAAACAGACATTAGAAACATTCTTGGCTACAGGATAAATAAAAATAGTTGGACAAACATATGTTTGAAGGACAAAAAACAGACATTAGGACCACTTTGGATTCCGTACTAAGGAAGATGGCCATATAAACTTTTGTGAATAACAACACAAATACACTTAAAACAGAAAGACTATAGATTGTATAAGTTCTTGACAAGAGTCATGGGTATTTAATGTAAATATTTCTAAAAGAATGACGCCAGCATATCAACAACTACCCTGCTGGTAAAGTTGCAGTGCAACATACTGATGATTTCTGTCCCTGAAGAGAAGGTGCAAATCCCTGTACAATAAATTTCACTTCCAGACAGATGAATACCATATTAAAAGCACACCATGAAAGGCACATTTACACTGTAATCATTTTGGAGAAATCTAGTAATTGCTTCTAATCTTACTTGTTCTTCTGTTTTTCAGTTGTTCAGCAGATCCTCCCCCACCACCAGAACCTTGTCCTCCATCTTTGGAACAGGCAGCTGCAGAACACTGCAAGATTGTCTTGGACAGTAACGGGCCTTTTGCTGAATGCCACTGGCACATCCCTCCCCAGCTGTACTTTGACAGCTGTGTGTATGACCAGTGTGCCACAAATGGAAGCTCAGAACAGCTCTGTAATGCCCTAGAATCATATGTTGCAGCATGTGAGGAAGCTGGTGTTGATCTGGGAGACTGGAGGAAGGACACAGTGTGTGGTAAGATGCAGTTTGTAAAAATGTTTGAGACCATAGTTTTATTTATTTTTTTCATGATATTGAAAACATTGTCTCCACTGCAAAAACACCATCAATGAAAAAAATTCCAAGCATCATATGAAAGAGTAGAGAAAAATAAATCTAGAAAAAAATAGAAAACAAAACAAGAGTGAATATGTTATTGGTCATTTTCTAATGGCAAACATAGCAGTACAATTGTATGTTACACCTCAGTGCAATGGTTGAATGACAGACATTCAAGGAACATGACTACAGTTATCAAAACTCTGAACAGAACAAAATAATTTTATTTAAACAGTAAATGCCAAAATTCACTCTAGTTGCTTGTTAAGCATTTTTGTAAGGGGCCAGATTCAATACTCATACTATAACTTATATATATATATATATATATATATATATATATATATATATATATAGATATAGATATATATATATTTATTGCATTTGTTTACTGGGAAAGTCGACTGGGCCTAAATGAGCCCATTTTCAGTGGAAGCTCGGGGAGAAAATCTCCCCATTAATTGATACAAAGGCATATAAGCACAGCAAGAACAAAATATGTTGAGAGGTAGTAGTACAATCAAACTGTAAAGAACAGCAGTGATATTGTTAGTAATAATGGTATAGGTATGGAGGTAAAACAGAATACATTCAAATCATACCTAAATATAATAGTAACTACAGGATATATATATATATATATATATATATATATATATATATATATATATATATATATATATATATATATATTTTTTTTTAAGCAGAGGAGAGTTATCTTCAGATAGGCTACAGGAGGGAAAAGTCCAGCCAGACTAGTAGTAGAAGGAGTAATTATAGCACAGAAGAGGAGAGGAGAAAGCAGTAATAGAATGAAGCCAGGATTTGAGGTTGTTTGTTGGGGTGCAGGTGCATAACCAGTGAGGGGAGAGATGGAGTCTGAGGGATTTTTTAAAGGAAGTAGGATTACTGGTATTCCTGAGTGAAGGAGGGAGATTATTCCATAGTTTAGGGATGGTAAAAGAATACAACATTTGGCCGGCTGAAAGTTGGGTTTGTCGGCAGTCAGTACCATTTTGTTTTCAGACATGAGGTGTCGATTAGGATGTTACATGATCAGTATGGAGGAGAGGGAAGGGCAGCTAGCTGGGTGGTAGATATGTTTATGGGCTGTAGTTAGTTGTAGATAAGTGAGATAGTGAGGGTATTCGAGCCAATTCAGTTGGTGCAGAGAAGAACAGTGGTGGGTGGAGAATTTTGCATTAGTAACACATTTAGTGACTTTGCTGTAGCATGAGTCTAATTTTGTTTTCTGGGAGGACTGTAGATTGATGAGGATAGGGACTCCATATAAGAGAGACAGAAGCAGGAAAGATGAGGCAAGTGCCTTTTTAGTAGAGAGGCTAAGCATATAGTTGTGGCTATAAAGGGATCCTAGCTTTTGATGTTTTTTTTGCTGTTGCTGTAGATGTGAATGTCAAAAGTTAGTTTATCATCGATGATGACACCAAGCAATTTGGTACTTGGGACAACTTCAATGATAGCACTGTTTTGGGAGTGAACAGAGAATACTGACTTGCCAACAGGGCTAGATTTTGTGGGGGTAAATATTAAGAGTTTTGTTTTATTAGGGTTAAGGGCAAGATGGTTCCGAGGCATCCAGGTTTCGGTGGTGGTAAATGTTTCTTGGGTAAGTTGCTGTAGTGCAGTGACCGATTTAGAGCAGGAAATAATAGTGGAGTCATCTGCATATTGGATAACAGTACTGTGCTTGAGATTGGTGTGAAAGTCATTGACAAATATAGTGAATAAAAGGGGACCCAGTATTGAACCCTGGGGTACACCTGTGTTTTTATTGATGAAAGGGGAAGAAGAGTGCTGCCATATAGTAGATTGTTGCCTGTTACTAAGGTAGTTAGTGAACCATTGTAAGGTATGTGGAGATATTCCTAGGTTGGAGAGTTTGTTAAGCAGAAGGGAGTGTGAAATTGTGTCAAATGCTTTTGATAGATCAAGAGGAGTGCAGATACTAAGGAGCCAGCATCTCGGGCTCTGTTTACTGTATCAAAGAAGGAAATGAGGGCAGTGTTAGTGCTATGTCCTGGCCTAAAGCCATGTTGAGTGGGGGAAAGGATTTGGTGTTTTACCAGATGACTAAGGAGCTGAGTATGTATGCATTTCTCTAGTATTTTGGAGATGGAGAAAGAATGGCAATAGGCCGGAAGTTTGAAATGTCAGAGTTGTTGCCGCCTTTGTGAAGTGGGAGAACAAATGCTTTTTTCCAGATATCAGGTATGCAAGATTCCTGAATGGAACTATTGAGAATGCTGATGGGGTATGCAATGGAAGAGGATGCTAGTTGTAAGCATTCTGCAGGTAAGTTATCTGGGGAGTTGGTACAAGGTTTTAATTTATGAAGGAGTTTATAGATGGTGGAGGTAGGTATAGGTGAGAGTGAGAAAGTCAGTAGTTGATTTGAAGGGGACTGAACTAATGGTGGAGGAAGGGGGTTTGTGTTGATGGATGGGGAGGTGGTAGTGAGCTTAGCAATGGTGTAAATAAAATATGTGTTAAAAAGGGAGGCTAATTCAATGGGTGTTTTTTCTGGGTTTGGGCATGGATTATTATTGATTCCTGGATGGAGAATGGAAATGATTGCACCTCAGAATTTCTTGGGGTTTTGTTTGTGTCAGTTTTGGATGGTTTGAAAGTAGTCTTTTTTGTTTTTGACAACTGAATATATATATATATATATATATATATATATATATATATATATATATATATATATATGGGTTCATGTCTACGGATCGACAACTTACTATATCGACATCCACTTCACCATCTAAAATAATCGACACCGCAAATCACGGACATTTAACAGGTAAGAGATTTAAATTTCGCTAATCATGCCTACCATGTTTTAGTAAGTATGGCAGTGTTATGCATGTCTGGTAGGCATGATTAGCGAAATTTAAATCTCTTACCTGTTAAATGTCCGTGATTTGCGGTGTCGATTATTTTAGATGTCGGTGAAGTGGATGTCGATATAGTAAGTTGTCGATCCGTAGACATGAACCCATATATATATATATATATATATATATATATATATATATATATATATATATAAATTACCTTAGAGTAATGGGAATAGAAGTTTCAGACATAGTATAAATGAAGCCACACTCATAATTTCTGTTTTAGTGTAGATAGTGTTGCAGCTGTGCACCTCACAGTTTTCCCTTTGCTCCACAGTGTAACACTATGCTATCCCTTCAATTCTGGAAGAAGCATTCCTAAAATGATTTTGATATAGTATAGTTATTAGTTTTGTACCACATATGTGGAGTGTAAAGCACCAGTTAGGATCTTCATTCTAATGGAAAATGTTTTCAGTCCAATTCAAAAGCTATACAAATCACTTCACCACTCTGATGGCACCGAGGAGTAGCAAGGACATGTAACCTCAGTGACATAAACTCAAGTAAAATGTGGGATGTATCCATAGACTTTAATGGTCTCATGCTGCACATGCTCATTTATGAGCCCATTAAAGTCTACGGACTTGTGCCTAACATGATGTCAGCCAGGGAAAACACTAAATTTCTTTGGGTCATGGTTTCAATAAAAATGTTTACAAAACTTTATATTGAAAAACAAAAACTGCCTTAATAAATAAGGGCAGACCATGGCAAACTGCATTTTGGTACTTAAGTCACCAGATGATGGAAAGCAGGAGTTGACTGTGCCAAAACACTTAGAGCATCTATAGCGCTCTGCATCATTCCACTCAAATAATCATATAAGAGGTTCTTATCTGTGTCTGTAATCCATGTTTCAGTAAATGCTCATACATGAAGCCCAGAGCATCACATCACAAACATTCTGTCCTGCAGTGTTTGTACCTTGCCCAAGGTTATGTTTCCTTAAAGTAGTATGCTTTTATGATTTACTTCAGAAAACTGAACAAAAATGGTAGGATCTTGTACTACTAGACTGGGAAAAATGTTGAGTGATAGTTGAATTTTCATGATCATGTAAGTCATATTTCTTTTCTTATTAACAGTAAACTCTCAATAATACTTAGCAACACAAAGCCATAGTTTTCAATACATATGGTTTGTTTCTGTAGGAATATATTGCAAAGACTGTAGTGACATACTGTTTGTGTTCCTTGCACTTATTGTTAATATGTAAATATTCAACAACAGTAGTTGTCAGTTAAATTCATTCCTTCTACTCAAATTACTTTGATTCTATAGTATATAGATATCAAAATGTCCTTTTGCTATTGTGTCAAGAGAATGTTATAAAAGGTACACCCCAGAGGTTAGATGTTGATTTTCTAATTGTTCTATGAGGTATTCAGTAGAAGAGTATTCTATATTTTGAAGCTATGATGAACTCATAGTTTAAAACAAAATCTGGTCAGAAAAAAAGAAAAAAAAAACTAAAACTGGGCATCTCATAAAGGACAAACTGGGAAACAGTTAATTATGTAAAGAGAAATGGAAATAAACATATTGTTCTTCATGCACAAGATATCCACTCTAGCCTTCCACCCTTAAAAATAGATATACATCTCTCTCTCCCCTTATCCCCCCTCTTTTGTAGCACACAGACACATAGACACACACACACACACACACACACACACACACACACACACACACACACACACACACACACACACACACACACACACACACACACACACACACACACACACACTTGTCAAAGTGAAAACTGTAAATTAATTAAATTCTGCTTAATTATTAATTATCACTGTAACGCAATAGTAACCTAATGACAATCAGAATATTTTCAACATAACATTTTTTTTAGTAAATGAAGAATTATATACTAAAGTGTTATTCATCTCTGCATTGCTGATATAAAAATGTGCAGTGTGATCTTCTTGGCATTCAGCTGCTAGGCGAATGACCTTCAGATGGACTTTCTTCCATCATTCATGCCCATATCTTCTCACCCTTTTTTACAGATGATATACACTCTATACTTCAGACTTATAAGTCCACCACTATGTTTATAACAGGAATCCTACAGTACTCACATGAGCTCTTCAACTGTTGTGAGACCACTTTTGTCTGCCCTATTACGAGTCTTATTCTGAGATCTTCAAGTATTAAAGGCCACCTTTGTCTGCAATATCATCAGCTTTATTCTTAAGATTACCATAAATATTCTCTGTGACCTTGATTATTATTTTTTTTTTTGGCCTTTCCATTTTTGAATGTGCTATAAATTCTTCATTCACATTTTGTATAAATGCATTCTGTTTGGGAATAAATTTTTCTTAGCTTCAATGTATTCCACTAACGTTCTCCTGTGTATCAAATCATGGTCTGAAACTAAATGCAAAAAAATAAATGCATTGTTGTATCCTTTGGGGAGTCATCCACCTCAGGGAACTACCACATTGATAATACACCTCTAAGAATTGAGTCATTTGTTCAGGATTTGGGAACTTATGTGGCAAGTGACCTAACTTTTGACCAGCATGGATCTATTGTTGTAAGAAAGTCCTTCTATACTTCACTGCTTATAAACAGGGACTGTGTCTAGACCTAGGGATGTCACTGTACCCTTTTACTCAGCCCTCATTAGACCAGTCATTGAGCATACTGCCCCTTTTGGCATGTATCTATCCAGTCACATGCAACAACTGAACACCCACTGAGATACCTCACTAAAAGGATTCAAGGCCTAAACAACATGTCCTATGTGGACTGACTCAAACCCCTGTCACTGTTCTTAGTATCCTGCAGAATGCTAAAATGTGATCTGTGTCTAGCATATAAGGCATCCTCTGACCCATTACTGATAGATGTACTGCACATCAGCAAGTCAAATGGCATCAGAAATACTTGTTCCAGTGATCTAAACATCTTCTACAACATCAAAAAATGGTTTGGAGGGATAAGAACATTGCTTAGAGGATACTACTGCTTTGGGGTAGACTCCCCATCCTCATAAAACAAAATTCATCCCATCTCTGTTCAAGCTGAACTTGGATTTATGGATAGAAAACAGAACATTTACCCCAGGATCCCCCCTGCACAAGTATGCAGATGCAGCTACTAAATGCGTTATTCCATGCAAGGATCCACTCAAATTATCTATGGTATGATCCCAGTTATCCTCATTGGAGGTAGTATATAATTATCAACTGTGGGATGGGTAAGGCTGATCTATAAACAAATGGGATAAGTTATTTCAAGCACAGAAAGAAAAATTGGCTAGGCTTAAAATGGTCTGCAAGGGCAGCTAGCCTAGTGCTTAACTATGAAGCTATAAATAGGTTGTGTTTCAAAAGGAACCCCAAGTGCCCACTCCAGTCTATCTACCTAAACAAAATAAATGATGGGGAGAAGGAAGGGTACTTGGCAAGACTGGAATGTGACAAAACTGGCAAGAGAAGGAACACCCCGGAGGTGATTTCAGGAGATCTTCTGACACTGAAAGGACACTGTACTAGGTGTGAAGTATTCTAGTATTCCAATTTTAGTGTGACGTCATATTCAGTATATGGAGACAGGGAAAATCTGAGGGTATCTTGTCCCTGGTGGAGCGAGTTGCAGTGGCCATCCACTTCCACCACTGGCGAGTACTTTTACAGTTTATATTCTTTGATAGCTTTTATGTTCATAATTTTTAGCATTGTTCTGTATTTGGGAATGCTGTGCCCTTCAAAGGCTTCTTCCCCTTAAGATCAAATAAAATATCAAATAAAAATAGGCCAATTACAACATACTGAATTCAGAAATGACTGAATCTAATAAACCCAACTACCACGAATACTTTCACAGTCATATGCATGTCACATTCAGGATTGTGCTCCCACATGCAACTACTAAAATAAATTCAAAGACATACAATCTCAGACATATTAAAAATGGGTGGTTTTCTACAGAAATTAAGTACTTCATTAATATTTCGGGTTGTACACTTACATATTGAGAATACATTAATAGGTGGAGTTAGGGCCACAGTTCTTACCATGTAAGGCCCGACAGGGTGTATCTTCCCTGCAAACAATGTGAAATAAAGGCATTCACTTGCACTAGTAAACATATTTGCACACATCTGTGTCTATCACAGAAATGTACGTAATTTGTAAAACAAAAGCAATAAATAAATAAATAATATGTAGCATACTTTAAAAAACACTAATTGGTTTGACATTAATTTTCAGGATCATGAAATATCTGTAGGGAATGCACTTTCATTGTAATCAAGCATATTAGTTTTGACATATTTCATTTTGATAATTTGTACATTTAGGTATTTCCTAGATTAGTTTTCCAACATGTGAGTGTTATCACATGTGCTATCCAGATGTAAAGTTTTAGATGATAGTACCAGAACAAAATCAGTTAAAATTCTGCCTAACCTAAAAATCTGCCTAATAACTGCTCCTTGTCACAACTGACATCCGACAGAAAGCCATCTGACCTCTTGTTCATGTGTTTAAATATCAGAAGTATAACTAATAAAACCCATGACCTAAACACCAACATAGCCTTATACTTTCCTGATATTCTCATCTGACTGAAACCTGGCTCAAACTTCACATCAAAAGTGAGGAAATACTCCCAACAGGTTATAACTTTCTTCGAGTAGATAGACTATCTATGAAAGGGAGTGGTATGGCTCTAATGTTTAAACACCACCTCAGCATCTAGATCCTAAATGCATTTACCCCCCCCACACACACACACACACACATTGGAAATGAAGAAATCCTATATGCCAACCTCAAACTAAACATTAATAAAATAATCAACATTATAAAATGCTACTTCCCACCTAGCCAAAACATCACACCCCTGGAAAACCTCCTGAACTGGGCTAATTATTTCCTACCCCATAATCTTAGGTGATTTTAATATCAACTGGCTATCTTGTAGTAATAATCATCCAGCACCTAAACCTTCATGGTTTCTTCCAACTAATACAGTCACCTACCCGAATAAATAAAAACTTTAACAAACATACTACTCTCAACTGGATATTAGTCAATAAAGACCCTCACTCATATTTAGCTGGCTGTTTACTAGAAAGTCTCAGTGACCACACTGCAACATTCCTTCTGAGACACCACTTAAATTGGGCTAAACCCATCATTTATAGACAAATCTGAAATAGGGTAAACTTTAACCCTCTCACTTTATCTCATCCCTTCAAAAATGTGATTGGACACCACTAAAGTACTTCAATCTGGATGAAGCCGTCCACTTCTTTAATAACACCTTATTAAACAACCTAAACACACATGCCTCCATAAGAAATGCCAGAGTCAAAACACAGTACTCCCCTTGGGTATAAAAAAAGGACCAGGGCACTAATGAAAATCAGAGATAAGGCCTGGGAGCACTGGCGCTTAATAAAAAAACCCTCCTCTAGACAGTCATTCTTAGAGTTGCACAACAAGGTCAAAAAGGAAATAAGAGAAGATAAAACTCAATATTATCAGTCTGCCCTAAACTCATTCCATCACAACCCTAAGCAGTTCTGGTCTAAAATAAATTCCATTTTCCACCCAGGTAAAGTAGGTACCCCCCTCACCTACCACTCCCCCTTCCTCCAGCAGTATTGCTGACTCATTCAATAAACACTTTACTGAAACCATTCTGTCCTTGACTAAACAACACAACCCTCTACCCACCCTCCCTACATCAAAACCAAATACTCAGCCCACAGTCTTTTCCTTTTCATCAGTAGCTACCTCCTATATAAAAAAAAAACTTCTATTGAGATTTAAGCTTACAAAACTTGCAGCTGACAATCTCCCCTCTGAATACCTAAAATAGCAGCAGAAGCCCTAGCTTATCCAGTCTCTGCCTTAATTAATCAGTCCTTATCAGAAAGCTATGTCCCCACACTGTGTAAAATATCCCACATCATTCCCCTCCATAAAGGTGGCTCTTCCACTGAGCTTTCCATTTACAGCCCCATAGCCATCCTTTCTCCACTTACCAAGATACTTGAGAAATGCATCCATCCTCAAGTCTTAGACAACTTCTTAGCTAATAACCTCCTGTCCAGCACCTAGCATGGTTCAGGCCATACCACAGCACTACTACTGCCTTCTCTTTCACTAATGTTATCCTTCATCATAAAAATAGTGGCCTGTTCTCCTCTACTATATTTCTGGATCTATCCAAGGCTTTTGACATGGTCTCACACAATACTAATCTCTGTTCTCACTAACCTATCCTTTTCCCAATCAGCTACTGGTTGGTTTCACAGCTAACTGGCTGCCAACAATTAGTTGTCTGACATAATGACCTATCTCCTCGACTTCCTGTAACACTCGGTGTCCCCAAGGCTCCATCTTTGGTCCCTCTGCTATTCTCATTCTTCACCAATGATCTATTTACAGCCACCAAGCATGCTTTTGTTATACAGCATGCAGATGACTACACCCTCATCTGCTCAGCCCCAACTAATCCTGAACTTCACAAGATCACACAGGAAGCCTTTTCATCTGTAGAAAGCTGGCTATCTAATGCTCAGTTATTACTCAACTTGAGCAAGACTAAACTCCTTATCTTGCAACCCACTAAATCTAACCCAATTATCCCCACTTTAAAATTCTAGCCAAAAACAATACCGTCATCTCCCCAACAGAACACACCAAACTACTTGGTGCTGAGACTGATAACAATCTCAGATTTGACACTCACATTTCTCTTCCCATAAAAAAGGTTCACAAAACAACTAGGTGCATTGTACAGAAATAAACAATTCCTTACAAGACAGCCAGAATTTCTGCTGACAATTACCAGCTAATCTCCACTTTAGTCTATGCCTCTCCTATACTTACCTTCTTTAGTCAAACAGACATAAACAAGCTCAAGGCTTGCTATAATAAAATTGCTAAGTTTGCCACTGGTGCAGCTTATCACACCCAGCACTGTATCTCACTTAGAGAACTTGACTGGCTTGAACTCCCTCAACTTCTTCACGTGAATCAACGCTCTCTTGCCCACAAGTTAGTAAACCATCCTCTTAAAGTCCCATCCCTTCAAAACCTTCTCCAGCCCTACTGCTCTACTAGACCACTACACTCCCGCAGCAAAAATCTACTTCTGGTGACCAAACCCAAGAACTCAGCGGGAGAAGCACTATTCTCCTGCGTCATATCCAGATTATGGAACCCCCCCCCATAACCACACTACCTTCTTACAATCACTTCAAGACCTCACTAAAATCTCACTTAAAAAGTCTCTGGTTATGCCCATGCACCAATCCCGACTAGTAACCCTCCTTTTACCTCCCCTTCCTCTCCCCTCCCCTAGCCACCCTGCCTCACACCATCTGATCATTGCATTCCTTCCTCTGCAGGCTCTGGCTCACCCTTTACCCTCTCTTCCCTCCTCACTCAGTCTCTAAGACCTGTTATAACATGATTAACCACCTCACTTCATCTCAACTCCAAATACATATCCAACTGACTTACACCTAGCTTCCTGTCACTACCACATATACTACTCACTCAGTCTCCTCTCTTACTCCTCTGTCTTCCCTTTCCATCCCATTAGCCCTTCTAGCTTGTTCCACCTTTGTGTGGAGCTTCTGCTTTATATCTGCTTGAGTTTAGTGCAATATTTGTACATAAGATTTAGGTTTATGAGTTTGGAACAGTATCCATTTGAGCTTAGTACTATCTGTATATACATCCTGCCTTTATTCCTAGATATTGGTATATCTGTTCATTACTACGCTTCATACTGTATGTATAGCTAATGTTTGCTGCACTATGTATTATTTGCTATTGTATGTATATTCAATTGTTTTTCATGTACTCTGCTGCTCATTTATTGTTCTGAGGAGCATTTCTCCCCGGGCCTCTACTGAAAAAGGATGTGTGTCCAGTTGGAATTCCCCAGTAAACAAATGTAAATAGATAAATAAGTTAAACACTTGTAACAGAGACTATACTGCATCAATGTCAGCATTTTGTAAACATATTAAAATACAGAATTAAAATGTGAAATAAGACATAAAATATTTTAATGTTAACAATGAAAAGAACAAAGCTACCTACACATGGAATAGTGCATCAGAAGAACCACATAATAGATCATATAGGTATAGCTAACAAAAAACAAAGAACTTCAGAAAAGTTACACTCCAATGCCAGCAAGGATAAACAGCAAGAATTGTATAATGGAAATTTATTGCTTTTTTTTTTTTTTTTTTCATTTCCATTGAACAGTGCATCAACCAACGCTGCCAATAACCTAGGTTCATGCAATGAACCTGATTTTCTAAAGCAGTATAATGACAGAGGGCCTAGTAGGTGATGATCACTCAGACTAGGGTGAGGATATTAGTGTAATGCTGCTCAAGGCTCCCACTTTGGATGTTGGTACCAAAACTAAGAATGTTTAAAGCATGTTGCACTTGGCAGATATTTATTACCAGAAGAAGAATACGATAGAGCATGCTTTCAAAACATTACATACTTGAAGGGCAAATTTTTCACAGGGCAAGTCAACACTTGCCCAACATGCCCTTTTCTCCACTATAAGGTGATCCCAGAGTTGGTATATATAGTTGGGAGTGTGTGAAGGCCTGAAGGGTGCAGCCCCCACATGGGGGGGGGGAGCATAGACCCCCCCTGCCTAGATGGGTTTTATTTACTCTGGTGTGTGTTTCATTGAAGTTTGGGCAAGTGTTTACTTGCCCTGTTAAAAATTCGCCTTTCAGGTATGTAATGTATGATTTTCGTGTCGTGAAAATGCAGTTTGGTTATCTGGGCTTTTGAAGTTTCAAAGTAGATCCATATATATTATTAGAGAGAGAGGGAGAGAGAGAGAGGGATACACATATGTATATACATACATGCATATAGATCTGAGAAAATGTCATCTTTTCAGACTTGATATAATGGCTTTGGCTGCCAATCACAGCAGTTTCATGACTCCAAAGATCATCATATAAGCATCATCCTGTGGTGCAGTGAAGAACACTGATCAGGAAAACAAGTAGCTGGGTGTTAGCCATAACAAAGTGGTATTACCAAAATGTAAAAAGCAGTAACAATTTGGTATCCCCATGTATTATGTTATTGAGCTAGCTAATCAAGGCTGGAGGCAATGGTGTATTTACTTTTGGCTGTGTTTTATAACAATTAAGCCAACAGGTTTATGGAAAGTTAACATAATCATAGATCATACTTTATTGCTTAATTAGTGCTATCATGTGAATGCACAATCACAATATTTAGTAAAACAGAGTCGTACTGTTTAGGCTCTAATTAATATATACATCACAGCCTGTGATGCAATGTCAGTAACATCATATCAGATAGACATAGCAGTGTCATTCATTCAGTATTAGACTCAATTACAGTACTCAGTAATGCAAAATGACTGTTTCAGAAATAATATAAATAGTACTACATAATTATATTTTAAACATACATTAATACTATTCTTTTTCTATTTTTTATAATTAAACACATGAAGACATCAAATCTACAACTGTACCTCCTACAACAGCAGGTATTGTTGTTATACTTTTTCACATTATTAGAATTAAATCTAAAAATAATACATGTAATGACAAGGTTAATTTTGAATGTCATTATGATCTTTCATTGCAGTACATTTCATCATTTGGTCTCATGGAGTAATGTTGCATTTATTATTTTTACTCTAGATACCGATATATGCCATTTGGGGTGTGACTTTGACACAGATTTCTGTGAATGGGAACAGTCAACAACAGATAGCTTTGATTGGCAGCGTAACAGAGGGCCGACACCTTCTCTAAATACTGGTCCACCATATGACCACACTTCTGCAGGTATGTCTGTCTTGTATAAGAAAACTGAAAAATCAAAAACTATTGCATTATTCAAGTGTTTGCTATTCTGGTAAAGAATTAATAACAACAGAGTTTTAGTTAAATTATGTATACATGTCAAGGGGTGAAAGTATTGTTTTCTGCAGTGAATGCAAAGCTGCAAATGAAAAAGTCTGCAGACATTTCAAATCTATGGTTGCAAAGGTGATTTCAGAAAATGAATTAGGCATGTCCATAAACTGTCACATTCATGGAATGACACTAATCGGTGGCTATACTGTAAACTTCATGCTCAAATACTGAGAACTGCCAAGGAAAAGAAGGTGCACTTCTTTCACAGTGAGAGATTTTGCAGTCAGTATTTACGAGTGTGTTCAAAAACAAGCCTACTATAAGTTTTTTAAACAGGCATTGTATTCCTTAAATGATATTACTGGAAGATATGTGGGCAGCGCAGTGGTAGAGTGATGAATACTACTGTTGCACAGCATTTGGTACTCTAATCCATTTCATAGTTGGGGAGTTTTTCATGTGGAGTCTGTATGTCTACCTGTGTTTGTAAGGGTTCTGTATGAGTGGTACAGTTTCTTCCACATCCCAAAGATGTGCCATTGGTGATTTGCCATTCCATTAAATTGCCATGTTTAAGTGTGTGTGTGTGTGTGTGTGTGTGTGTGTGTGTGTGTGTGTGTGTGTGTGTGTGTGTGTGTGTGTGTGTGTGCAAGCATGGGTATGTGTATGTGTATGTGTGCGCATTCTGCAGTGGGATGTATGATTGCCTATAACCTGCAACTTCTCACTGTCACAAAAGGCTCTACCTGCCTCCACAGCACTACACTGGATTAATCAGGTAATCTGAGAATGAACTGGTGAATGAACGAATACAAGTTAAAGTTCAAATGAGCAGAAACTGGAAAAGTGTAGTCAGAACATGTATTTTTTAATTGACTGCCAGATTCTAGCAGGTAACATCACTTTTACAGTACAGTTACATTAGTGCCACCCTTGTGAAATATTTGACTGTCAGTATAAAACTTCATCCCATATTGTGTCTCCATGGCTCTTTTTTACCACAATGGTCCCCTACTCTATGCATACATGTTCTCCCATATGTGATGATAAAGGATATTGTCACATGCGTAAGTAGCCATGCTCATATCTGCCCAGTAGTAACTTCCTACACTTCTACAGGCCTCTGCTATACAGACACGGCCTTGTCATCACTGAATCAGTATGAGCCAGGAGGAAACATGTCCATCTACCCAGGGATGGGGATACCCCAAGTTTCTTGATTGCACTGCTTATCCCCTGAGTCCTAGTCAGAATTAAGGAATGTTTTATTATATTTTGTATTTCTTTACATTGTTTTTCTTTCAGTGATGAACTGTGCTATATGATCTGTTAAAGGCAGTATACTGAGAAGTGTTGAGATGTGGCACAATATATAAACATCAACTCTTGGGTGGGGACATGGGAACATGAGATTTTATCCTCAGCTTCTTCAGTCCTGGCAGTTATCCAAGCATCTGTGCTTCTTGGAATAATCTCTTCATTTCTCACATTCCTTGCCCCTTCTCCCCACCCTAGTAAAATCTTCATGGTCAAAGTAGTGTGGGCATCATTATAGAGGCTTAAAGGGAAAATGTAACTCCTACGCTAGTCTTCTGGGCCGAAGATGCATACATGTATTATGCAAAGTGTGATGTGATGTGCACAACTTTGAAACTTTGGTGTAAAGTTAGTATGGTTAAGCAAAGGAAAATGGGAAACATATTCATTTTTTTTAGTTTTGTATTGGTATTAGACACAATAAGTTTTGTTCAGAAAAATTGTTTTCCTTTTAACACCCAACATTTATGAAAATACTAACTGAAAAACTATGCAGTTTATTATTCAGATCTATCCCTATGCCAAGATGATTCTCCCCTCCTTTTCCCTTTATCTTGTCTGTGTGAAAATTCAGATCATAGTCTAAAGTTTTTATATATGTTCTAATTATTTTCTATTTTATACTTTACAGCCACAACAGCCACAAACTGTAATATGTTTCTGTTTCAAAATTTCAACAATTTCTGCACTGCCATTATTATATTATAGCAATGTTTTGTTTATGTTGCAAATACTTCTGTGTCTAGGCTTCAAATGGAAAAAAGGTGCAGGAAACTGACAAATTAAAATCAGTACCACTGCAGAAAGGGTTCTGGTATTAATAATACTACAGAAATAAAACACAAAAATGTTACTTCAGAATTAAATAATGTAGTTTTGCACTGTTAACAAAACATTCATATGTATTGCTCATCCTTACAGATGGATACTACATTTACATCGAGGGTGACCTCGCCAAGCCAGGGGATGTAGCTCACCTGCTCAGTCCAAGCTGCCCTGCCTATGGGCCTCACTGTTTCCGCTTCTGGTATCACATGTATGGAGTTGCACAGAATATGGCCCTGAAAGTGTACTTAGTTGAGAAAGGATCTCCATTTCTAAAATGGGTCCAAACTGGTAATCAGGGAAATAAATGGCGTCCAGTAGAAGTTGACCTCCAACTCAAAGGCAATTTTCAGGTAAGTGAAAACAATACTTTGATTATCTCATATATATTTTGTATCCTCATTGTTGTACTATACTAATCACTGTCTCTTTGATAACAGATTATTATTGAAGGTGTGAGAGGCAGTGATTACCGCAGTGATGTCGCAGTGGATGATGTAACATTTAATGCTGGATGCTGTTCAGGTATTCACTGTCTGTTTCATTTAGGTGCATTTAAATGATGCATTACTATTGTAAATATTTGGTTATACAAGATGGATGAATGATCCTTGGTGAAAAATAACTATCAAGATTTGCTTAAAATAAATCCAGAGTTAGCCTATATGTAGTCAATTTTCTGAATTATTTTTATACATTTCATTCTTAATCATTAACGCATACATCTCCAGACTTAGATCCTGTTTGACAAGAACTGTTTATTTTATTTTGTACTTTTAAGTTTACAGTTTAGCATCGAGTATACTTGAAAGAGGAAATATCAAAACAAGAATGGTGTTCTTTTAAAATATGCACTTTCCTGCTACATCAGGAGACCATAACAGAAAACTACCTTTATCTAAACTGTTCATTTCTCACGGTCTACAACCTCACAGATATTTTTGGGGAATTAAGGGTGCCATGGGGTTCAGGCCCCTCCTTCAGACCAAGTAGCATTCAGTAATTAATGTAGACAGCAAAGGAGAGTGAGTAAATACATTTTCACTAAATCTTATTTTAGTCAAATGCAGGGGAGTAACTCAGAGGACTTACATGTAAAGGCGGCCATTGTATTTCCAAAACGCTTAACAGAAACTACATCTTTCAACATTTTAAAAACTAAGTGATAATAAAACAGTTTTCAACTGTCAAATCCTAAACTACATTACTGCACTGAGAACAAGGCCTGCTGATATGAACCCAGGGATTCAGGAAGAACACCCACTACTTGTGGTCAAAGCTACAGCCAAAAGGGAAGGTTTCCATGATGTAGGAATATATGATTCAGAGACATATTAGGCAGAATAAGGAAAGGCCTGAATACTGACTAATCTGCATGTAAATGAATCACCCTTAAACATCAAGAGTGCAAATCAGCACTTTCTTGTGGTACTTCTCACTGGCGCATCTCATTGGCAAATCACCCCCCCCCCCACACACACACACACACACTCACACACACACACACACACACACACACACACACACACACACACACACACACACACACATTACCCATCCATACAGTCAGTCAGTGACAGACATCACTGTATCGTTGTTGTTATTGTCAACTACATTGACTTTAAACTTTTCCTCTATTAACCTTTTTTAGTGATTCCAGGTAATAGTGCAAAAATCCTCCCTGGTGTCATCTAGTATTGCTCCTGACTTTGTCCAAAGCCTCTCCCCAAACGCAGACATACCCCCATCCCTCTCATTCATTGAAGAATTCCAGGCATTAGAATGTCATGTTTCTTAGTATGTAAAAACTATCCTGATATACAACTTATCAGCTAGTGGAGAGGGTTAAGGTCTCTGCTTTCTGTGTCAAGTGTGTAAATTTGAAAGCTTTTCCCTCCATTTTCCTTTTTTTATTTTTAAAAGACTTCAGGAATATGCCCAAACTATCTCTGGAGTGTAGTGCTGGCTGAGAGAGCTAAGTCTGTGCTAAAGATCTGTGTGTGAGTGCTGAAGGTAGAGAGGGTGAACTTCTCTAAGTGTCTTTAAGTCATGATGTGGAGATGTCACTGGTGTCTAATGCTCCCTCCATCCCATGTCTTTCATGCAGCAAAAATTTCTTCTATTATTTTTAAAGTGCCTTTAAGGCTCCGTATAAAGAGCTATCATTGGTGTGTAGTGTTCTCCAGCCCTACTGTCTTTCATTCTGCTAAACCTGCTTCTATTATTTTTAAGTGCTTTAAGACAAGATATAAAAAGTTATCCCTAGTATTTGGTGTTCCCTCCCACTGTTGTAAGATGTGCTTCTTAGTCTAGTGGATTGTGAAGTTATAATAGCCCCCCATACACACACACCGACATACCCAGACACATTTACACATTCATGCACACCCGCACACAACCCCCCCCACCTTATCGCTTACTTACCCATTCACTCATATAAAGAAACAATCACCTACCCTACCTATCTCCTGACTAACCACACTCTACTGTGACCTCCCAGGCACACACACACACACACACACACACACACACACACACACACACACACACACACACACACACACACACACACACACAAATCTATGCAGGCTCAGTTTAAATACCCTACTCTGTGTACTACTAGCAACAGTTATGCAGTTTTCAAATTAGGTGTTTTCCCTCTGTCACCCTATAACCTTCCACATTTACCTTTACTTCCTGGACATACTCACCCTGATTGTTCTATGATGTCTATGAATTTTTCTGACTTACATGTTTGTTAGCAATTTACTACCAGCTTTGCTCTGTTTCATTAATACATGAAAGCTATCCGTATCTTCCAATGTTTTACTACAAAAGAGCCCAGAGTTACACAAACCAGGAGTATAATCAAGTTTTGTAAAATTGTACTGATATCGGCACCAGAAATAACTAGTATTATGCTGTGTTTCAGGCTGTGATCATACTACAACAAGCAGCACAACGACTACTCAGAGTATAACTTCTGGACCTCCAGTAGAGAAAGGTAACTTATTTGCAATTGTTGCCTTTGATATACAGATGTGTTTTGTTACTCTCTGTTAAACTTTTTTATAAGCATCTCAGCACTTTGTAGTAGCATAACCCCTCACTTATTTGTTAATTTGAAATAATGCTAAAATTGTAAAACTGTTGAATATTTTTCTTGGAAACAGATCTATCTTGCTTTGGCTTAAAAAGCCATGAAACCATTATACTATAATAGGAAAAACACTGCTGAAGTATTTAAATGACTAAGTGAGTTATAACTTTAAATGTTAAAATTATGTCCTTAACATATGTTAATTGTGCCCGTTATTTGTGTCAGATTTTTGTTACATGCTAAGAAATACAAACATTGTCACATGTATGCATATGGAAAACAGCACATACATATAGGCAAAGCATGTGTGTGTGTGTGTGTGTGTGTGTGTGTGTGTGTGTGTGTGTGTGTGTGTGTGTGTGTGTGTGTGTGTGTATAAGTCTACTTTCAAATGATGAATTCCCAGAATCCTGAAATTCAAAATCTCGAGACCGGTACTTTGAAAGTTCATTTTACTGAAAGTGCATAATATTATATCTTAGAATCCTGAACTGCAGTTAATTATGGTACTGTATCATTTGTTGTCGTCTTTAGAAAAAGGTATGGTGGCCGTGAAGTTGGTGTGGAGTTTTGTAAATTTTGAAAAGGAAATTCTGTTTTTTTAATGTTGAAGGGTAAGTGTAGTGTATAGATTGGGTTGTATAAAGGAAATTGTATTTTTTTAACTGAAAGCTTGAAAGAATTGTTACAGGCAGAGGGAATTTTAGTTTTTAGTGACCGTTAAAGTGTTTGACAGCTATGTTGCTGATATGTACAAAATAGGGTCTTTTAAACATTACTCATGTACCTGTACAGCTCTTATCAGTGTATTTACCATTTTGTCATTGTAGTGTTATCATGGAGTTGGTATATTTTCATACAGGGGTGTGGGGGGTGCAGGGAGGCTTACCTCCCTGCTTAAATGTAGAGCTGATGTTTTTTGCTGTTGTTTGTTGGTGTAGTTTGTAGTAGTGGATGGCAGGGAAGTAGGTATTTTGTGTTTTTCAACATTTTGGTTGTCGACGTTTTGGAGTTTCAGTTAATTAAGTGTTTGACATTCAGGTCTCGAAATTTTGTAGTTCGGGATTCTGTGATTTCAAAATTTGAAAGTAGATCCACACAAACATATAGATAAGTGGGTAGACAGACAAAAAGAGATATATAGGTATATACATGTCCTAATTGTGCAGTCCAGATAAGCAGAGTAATAAAAACATCTGTCTGGTCAGTATGTAAATACGTTTTGATACTTACTGTACTGACACAATTCCAGCACTTTATTTACATCATTCCTGGTCATTAAAGCTTCAGTACTTTTCATAACCTTTCACTATTTCTGCTACATAATCAAAGTTAAGTTCAAACACAGCACATGAAAACCTAGATACTTCCAAATTTATAGACTCATCAAAAAAACACCATTTCACATAAAAAAAACCCACACCCTAAACATAGTTCTGTAATTACTTCACTAAAATGTATAATCAAATAAAAAAAAACATTTCAAACATTTTCTAGTGCCTACTTTTCTATCCATTCTGCATTGGCACCTTCCCACCATGCTATTCTCATCTTGCTTTACATTGTAAATATTGAAGTAAAATATACATTCAATATCTCTACTTTTTCCCTTTCATCTGTGTTCTTCCTTCCATCTTTGCTCAGCTTGGATAATTTTGTCTCTCCTTTCTTTCTGCTGTGTATCTGAAATCATCTGTTCTCTCTCTTGACTGCGTCTACCAACCCCCCCATCAAACTCTACCTTTGCTGTCCTCCACTCGTTTGCTGCTATTCTGTTAGCGCTCCTGTACTGCTTCTTCTCACCTCCCCTTTCACTTCCTATATACCCTGTGATTGCCAGTACCTGCTGGTCCCACATTACTGAGTGGCCACATTGGCTTTTTCTCCTTTTTGACTTTTCCTCAAACTCTTATTCATAGAACTAAGTAATGCATCCCTCAGCTATTCCCATCATCTATTTGCTGCCTTAATTTGTTCACAATCTTCAAGCTCAGCTTTGACCATTGTCATCTGTTCATCCATAAGCCACACCTCTAAAATGTCACATGCTTAGCCTTATCCTTTTGTTGCTACCCTCCCCATAACTCTGAAACAAATAGTAATCTGATCACTGTTGGCTAATACTCCCTTCATTTACATCCTTACACCTCCATTTTTGTTAGGACTACATCCCAAAGTTCTGTCCCTTATGGTACAGTTCCATAAAATTGTTTAAAACACCAATCAGTTCCTTCTTCCTCTACTTCCTGGAACTCAGAATCATCCAATTGGCCCTTGGCAGATTCAGATTTCTCCAACTGTAATTTTCCCACTCCAGTTCTTTACAGTCTCCTCCAATCAGACATTCTCCTCCTCTAGTGTGTATAAGGCTAAGACATTCATACCATTTAACCTCTAACTAAGCCAAAAGTAATGGGGAGACAAAAGCGCAAAATTAATGATAGATTTTTTTTTTAAATATTGCTCTTATAAGCATAGAAAATTGCTGGCACAACTGATTTTGCAGACACATATATTTTCTAAAGAATATGAAGACTGAAAGTGAAATGTATGCCATTTCTTGGTGACTTCAGTCCCAACTGATTTACCAAAAAACACAAACTTGGTCAAGAACAGATCAAAAATATGAGTAAAATATCAGACATAATGTGAAAATCTGGACAGCTGAGAGGTATATTCTACTGACTTTTCCTATCTTAATTACCAGAACACTTACTCTATGCATCCACTCTTCCACCATGTGGATCATGTTTGTAACATCTTCTCGTATCTTACTAAATGTGTGCCCTGAGACCATTTTCACTGCAGTCCAGCCCTTCCTATTTACATTGCCAACACTCCTAATCAACTTGGTGACAGTGTCTTTGATCATTGTCCCTACCACTCCAGTCTACCGCCTTCTTCCTGCAGCTCTGCTACGCTAGCCGTCCTCACTGTTTGTGCTGATAACGCCCCTTTCCTCTCCCTCTCTGTGATGCAGCTATTCCCCTTCCTGTTCCTTCTGTACTCTTCTGATCATCTTCCACTGTTTTATCCCTTTAGTAATCTGTCCCTCCCAGCCAGTTGAGTGTACTGCCCTATCCAAAAATTGCTTGCTCTACTTAACTTATTGGGTCCTGCTTAGTACTTCTGCCTCAGTCTCCCCTTAATCACATGTAGCTGTCATCTGCATATAAAACCTGCTCCTTGAGTTACATTTTCTTGTCCTCTTTTTCAGGGCTGCATCACCACCTTCCACTTTACTATGTGCCACACTACTTATATGTTCTCTTCTTAACAACGTCTGAACGTACCTGCTTTTCTTTCCTTTTATGTGGCACCCCATCCAACATCGTTTCTCCCTGCCTTCCGCTGTCTATTAAGAAACAACTTACCAGAACCAGTTACTATGTTGCCTTGCTAATTTCTTGAAAGTACTCAGGAATCCTTTTTGAAAGTACTCAGAGAGCCTGTCTTTCCTTGCTGGTGGATAAGTGGAAACAATGTTTATTTACTGCCTTTGTACTTTGCGACTGTATCCCTTCACTTTTAATCTTTATTTGCTGCTTGTGCACTTTGCGACTGTATCCCTTCACTTTTAATCTTTATTTGCTGCTTGTGCACTTTACTGGTCATAGTATAGCCTAGACTCAGACCTGCTGAATCTACTTCTGTTTTGTAAAATTGAGACTAACCAGGCTATCTTCTTTTAGAGGGGGTTCCTATTGTACATCGTGGCAGGAGCTACTTTTGGGACTTTTTCAGTTGACGTTTACTGGAACAGGGCTCAGTTTTGAGCTTTTTTATTGGCTAGTTGGTTTAATTAGTTTGCTCTTGGTTACTACTTAAGCACTGCATTTGCATGGGTTTGCATGACTTGCAGCTTTGTTTAGAAGTGGGCACCACTGGCAGCTATAAACTGAAACCTACTTCTCAGCAAATTTTCTCTTAGAGAGCTGTCTCACACAATTGTGCCTCACGATCAAGAAGAACAACCACCTCAACTTATTTTCCAGACTATCTACAGAAGTCTCACCCACTAGAGCCCCTCTGCTTAATGCCTTCTCCAGTCCTTCCATCTAACATGTCCTTCCACATTCCCCAATTCACTGCATTATCCCAGATTTATCTACTCTCCACTTCTGATCACTATAACATGCCTGGCATCCTGGAAGGACACTTTCCCACAGTTTCTCCAGCCAGCCTGATTGACATGGGCATCCTGAAGTAATGTAGCAATTACCTTACCTTATGTATACTGACAGCCCACTTCTAGTGCACACAAATTCAATATGTGAGAGATGCATCTATATTAAGAACCTAGAATACAGGCTGTCTCGCTCACCAGCTAGTGAACCAGATACTAAGCAGGTTGTCACCACACGCACCTTACCTCTTTCACATGCAGAACCAACATTTCATTAACCTACATATGGGGGAGGCCCTTACCAGAAGCCTACCTAAACATCAGAGATCTCCCAAAAGCAAGTGCACTTCACATGTTACATGACCCACAGAACATAGAACATATAATATCTCACACACCCAAACATCTTAGTTATAGGTGACTCTGTTGTGAGACACACAGATGTCACACTCACCAGGTTAGAAAACAAAAAGGTTACAGTTAGTTGTCTGTCAGGTGCCCGGATCCGTCACATCACATACGTGCTCAAGTCCCTCAACAACAGGTACTGTTATGACTCTGTGATGGTCCATGTTGGTGTGAATGACCTGAGATGTACCTCACTAGACTATATGAACAGAGACATGACTGAGCTCTCAAATTATGTGTTTCTGACAGGCATGTCCCTAGCCTTAAGCAGAATTTTACCTTCGCCAAAGGATGATGCCACAATACAAACAAAAAATGATTGACTTCAACAATTGGATAAGTTCTTGGTGTAATTCTAAGGGGATCCAGTACCTGTCAGCCTGGGATGATATGGTTGACAGACCTTGATGCTTTGTCAGAGATGGTCTTCATTTATCACCCCTGGGATTTTGGTTACTGGCTAATGCTCTTGCCACCCTCATAATGCCTTTTTTTAGGAAATATCACAAGAACAAAATTACCAATGTAAAAATATCTTCTAAAAACAAACAAAGTTATGCTGCTATACGCTAGGTGTTTGAACCTGAAACTGCACGCACTGGAAGCAGTCCTCACCTTGGAAGACTCAGACATTTGTGCAGTCACACAGACATAGTTTAAAGCTGTAGAGAGCACCCCAGCCATACTGGGTTTCATTTCATACCACACGTTCAGACCACAAGCTGAAGGCATGAGAACTAAAAGAGGTGGTGTATCATTATTCATTAAAGATAAACACATCTCCACACTGGTTATACAGCAAGAATCCCTGGAGTTACTACAGGTAAAATTAACTATTGGGAAGGTCCCTCACCAAGTCATTGCCAGCTACAGGACCCCCTCCATGAATCAAGACATCCACTTGGCCTACTTGGATTTACTTGAGTCAATCAAGATACAACCAAATACCCTGGTTTTGGGTGACTTTAATTATCCAGCCATTGACTGGGTAAATTATACATGCTCAAACTATCTTTCCCAAAGATTCCTGGATTTCATCAACTCCAATGCTGGTTAACACCCACACAAGGGGCACAAATATCCTATATCTGGTGCTCACCAACATGGGGGAACCATTGTACCACTCCCCATTAGGAAAAAACTTCTCCAAGGCCAACAACAAATCTTAAGAGAAGGCATAAGCAACTTCATAGCCCATCCTTCCACAGAGGAAATGGGCACCTATACAGGGCTTTACACCAATGCATTGTATGTGCATCTGTACAGATGTAATGACTCTGGGCACCTATACAGGGTTTTACACCAATGCATTGTATGTGCATCTGTACAGATGTGATGACTCTGCCATACCAGACAAGACCAAAGTAAGGTCTTCAAAGAAGAACAACCATGCCTGGAGAAAATTGCTAAGAGTAGGAAGGAATGGTCTCAGAAATGGAAACACTCCATCCTCAACTGAAACAAGCAAATACGACTTCTTGTAAGGTCCTCCAAAACCAAATACAAATCCATGCATTCTTTAGTAAGAGATGTAACCTTAAAGGTAAGTTCCATATTTGCACTGAACTTGTAGTTAATGGCATGTCATACATGGAGCCAGTGGATATAGGAAACCTACTGGTTGACAGGTTCAGTGAAAACTTCACTCCCCTGTCCCCACCACAGTTACCCCAAAGCATCCCTACCACCTATCTACCACTTAATATCTCTAAGGAGCAGGTCTTAAGCACCCTCTCCAAGGCCAAAAACACAGCCTCTCTGGGACCAGATAGTATCCCAGGCTGTGTTCTACATAAGTTAAAGCTCCTGAGTACTCTTTTCAATCACAGCATTAGCATTGGCTTTGTCCCAGTGGAATGGAAAACAGCTCCCGTCATCTCTTTGCACAAGGTGGGGGGGTGCATCCACTGACCCCAGGAACTATAGACCCATTAGCTTAACTAGCCATATCTGCAAGGCCTTGGAGAGAATCATCATGGACCTGATCAATAAAGATACAGGAATGCTCCAAACACTTGATCCCATCCAGTTTTGGCTTTGCCAATGGGAGATCATGCCTGTTAAACTTAGTGGATTTCTTTTAGATAGTCACTAAAGCCCTAGATGAGGGTAAATAGGTGCATACACCCTACCTTAGACTTAGCCAAGGCCTTTGATACAATTCCCCACTCAGGCATTATTGAAAACCTCACCCAGTTGGGTATCAACCCATATATTGTCAGGTGGATTGCAAACTGACTCACTGGCAGAACTCATACAGTCAAAATAGGGGACTTCACTTCCTCTAGCAAACCTGTAACCAGTGGTGTTCTACAGGGATAAGGGCCTGTGGCTGGCAAAGTTTGCTGATGACTGCAAGCTGGGAGCTGTCACTGAGTCCCCAAATGATGTCAACATCCTGTAAGAGGGATTTACACAGACGAATGATCGGTGCCAAAGTCATGGTCTAAACCTTAATGCAGAAAATGCATTATCATCCCATTTGGCAAGGGTGATGTGCCTGCAAACTACCACATCAACAACACCACCATAAGCACGCAGTCTGTGGTGAGGGACCTGGGCACCCATGTCGACAGCAGCCTTGCCTTTGATCATCATGTCACCATGGTGGTAAGAAGGGTATTTTATAGCGCTCATCTCATAAGTAAGGGCATTGCCTCCAGAAAAAAAGGAGGTTATAACTCCCCTGTACCCCTCCCTCACCAGAACAATAATAGAGTATAATGCCCCTTTTGGTATGTACCTTTCTGGGCACCTGCAGCAACTGAAAAAAACACAGATGTTCCTTACAAAGAAAATTCAGAGTCTTCAGTACCTGTCATATGTAGACAGACTGAAATCACTGCAACTATCCTCTGTGTCATACAGACTTCTCAAAGGAGACCTGTGCTTCTCATATAAAGTTATCTCTGACCCTGCTGTAATGGAAATACTGCAAATTCACAAGTCTAAGGGCACATGGGTCACTCGTTCTAAGGACCTTAACCTGGTATGCAACATCAACAGAACCCACTGGAGGGACAGATTTGTCTCCCAGAGGTTAACCCCACCTTTTGAACAAGCTTCCAATTTATGTTAAGCAGAGCCCCTTGTTGACCCTATTTAAATGTAAATTGGACAGTTGGATGGGTAACCAGAAATTCTCCTTGGGGGTTACACCTGTATTCCTCTCAGACAGGGGTAATAGGTGCTCATATCAGAGACTGCCTCACTCAGAAACTCATGGGAACAAGCGGTGAACTTGGGCAGTCTTGTAATGGCTATAGGGCCATTAGCCTAGTAACCTCCTGTGATCCTGTGATCCTAGACATGGGTTGATATGAACTTTGTCCCACATGGTGTGTCCAAACTGGTCCTGTGTTCTGCAGTGCCCTTGATAGTACCAGATTGAGGAGAAGATGAGTACCTGTGTTCTTTCTGGAATGTGATGCTTTAGGCCCCTGTTGGAAACACCACCATATGTTTGTGTTATTGTACAAAAACAAAATAATTTGCTGTTTACCTCATACTATATAGTATGTTGTACATGACCTAAGTCAATTCTTCCTCATTTCCGTGTTGGTCTACCCCAACTGATTAGTTATGGGTATTTCAGCATTTTGTTTAAAAATTAATCATCACCTATTGTGATCGGTTTCAGGTTTTTCAGGAAGAGGTTATCTCTACTACTCATTTTAAATACCACTCGATTCTTGGAGTCTGACCACAGTGTTCTCCCCTCTGGTTTGGAGAAGGAGCCATTGAGATGGTCTGCCCAGCAGCTGATTCACTTTAGCCTGAAGCCCCTTAGCCTGGCTGAGTTAAGTAGTATAAGAAATGCCTTTGATTTTGCAGTAATCCTCGAACACCTCCTCAGAAGTATTGTACAATCTATTATTTGGATCATTCTGTGGTGATCTTCCATGAGATCATGACATCTGCACTCATCCACTTCCCTCCATGTGGCTTACAGCTGTCCTCTGCAATGCAGGTTGAGTCATGGTTTAGCTGTGAACTAACCACTTTATACAGAGATGACTGGAGAATAGAAAGTGGTTGACGATGAATCTTTTTCCCATGGACCACCTTAGATGAGATGAGTTTTATTTTTCATACTAGTTGGAGGTACAATAACAAAGCCTTTCTTTTTGTCCAATAAAATCAAAAAAACTTTCTTTTTGTCCAGCTAGATCTTTTCCCCATTAGATTAAGGTACCATATTCTTTCAAGTGACTTTAGGCTGATATTTTGAGCAGCCCAGCCTGTCAGACCACTCATATTGTCCTTTCCTTGAATAAATGTGAGTAGAAGGCTCAGAGTTTTGCAGGCTGTTCAACTTACCTCGCTTGGACTTAAATGGGATATTCTTACTTATTGTAGTTTCTATGGCTCCATACCTGCTAATAAGTGAGGCAGCATTAGTGTTTGTTTGTTTGTTTGTTTGTTTGTTTCTTTGTTTCTTTGTTTCTTTCTTTCTTTCTTTCTTTCTTTCTTTCTTTCTTTCTTTCTTTCTTTCTTTCTTTTTCTGTTACCCTGTTACAGGGAGACAAGCAATCCATTGCATGACTGTCATTCAGGCAGACATGAAGGGCATTTCTACCCTCACTGACAGCCCATTATTGAAGAAATGTTTAAGCCCTAATTCCAACATTGACTGTAAGACAAGCAACTTACACCATCGCAGAAGCCATTATGCTTTCCTCATGACAGTGCATGCTACTGTGTACCCACAGGGAGAGCACTGTCCAGCAGCTTTTGTGGCCAAACACCAGCCTCTTGGTAGTACTTGAATGCCAACCCTCATCCACAGGGCTGTGACATTAAACAGCCCACTCAGCCTATCATCACTTCCAGGATAGACACACCTACTAACTCCATATCTGCTCCAATAGGCACTAAAGCCTCTAATTAAATTCAAGTCACCTAGATCATAGTCAGTGTTTTTTCAAGTCATCTAAGTTGTAGTGAGGGTTTTCTCTCTTTCTCGATCTGTCTCTCTCTGCACCAAGAAGACTGGCCCTACATGGACTCTTTTTGATGTGAGCACATTCATCTTGACTAGACAAATTATTTGCACCTGGCTTCATGGTTGTACACAGCTAAAGGTGACCTAGATTATGGCCACACTGACTGATTGTATCCTGCCTGGTGGGGTTAGGTATAGTTCTTATCATACAGTCAACCCCCCCCCCCCCCCAAAAGGCTGGTATGTTTCCTTGTACTTTAAAATGAGTCCTTAGTAAATCTAATCCTTAAGAAAACCTCCTTGGATCCTGTTTCAATCGATATTTTCAACCCTTTTAACCTTACTTTTTTGGCTATGTTTTTAAGTTTGATAGTTTGTGATAGAAATCCTATCTTCAAGCCTATGTTCTTTTCAACCTATTTCTGATCTGTTTTTAGGATTTTCCACAACAATGAGACAGTTGTAATGTAGTTATTCCTGATTTAATGAACAAACATATAAGTTCATAATCTATCTTAGACCTGCAAGAGCTCCCTTTGTCATTCAGCATGATAGATCACACCAGGTTTACTATCATTATTTTGATTCACACTTGGTCGATCGCACTATGTTCGACAACGGAAAGTCGAACACAGCAATATCAAACTTTAAAAGCAAGCCTAGGAATGGGTTTTAACATGGGTCAAGATAGGGATTCACTGCTATTGCCAAACTACAAACCTCGCCCCTATCTCGACCCATGTTAAAACCCGTTCCTAGGCTTGCTTTTAAAGTTCGATATTGCTGTGTTCAACTTTCCATTGTCGAACATAGTGCGATCGACCGAGTGTGAATCAAAATAATGATAGTAAACCATCACACCATGCTCTTTAACTGCTTGATGACTTAACTGTTGTCTGTTTTCCACAGTGCCAAGACGGTTGCACATGGAGAGGGTAGTGTACATTATATACTTTTCTTTAGCCTGTCTTTTCGTTCGTAGAATCTGACACAGCTCACTTCTTAGACTGGTGTTATTTCCTTTAAGGGGAGGTAGCATAAGATCAACAAACCTAATACTACAATTTATTACAAATAATTTGGTAATATAAAAATGTGACAGAGACGTTCCTCAGGATTTTCTAAAACTATGGAATAGACAATCAGAAACAGTCCTTAACTATGTAAAAATATGCATATATTATACTACAAATGTTATATTATGTATATATATATATATATATATATATATATATATATATATATATATATATATAAAATATATATGTGTGTGTGTGTGTGTGTGTGTGTGTGTGTGTGTGTATGGGTTTAAGTCAAAGTATCAAAAACCTACTTACTTGAAACATGGATCATAGAGACGACAACAGCGAAACAGTACTTCGACTCCATACATCATCGACAAGTTACCCAGGGAAAGAAAGCAGTTGGCTGAAAATAAAAACAAACCACAGCAAAGCACTATGAACCCACACCCCACTAACTTAATATACCAACTCCGAGATCGCACCATAGTGGACAAAGGAGTAAACTTATGGCTGTTGGCCATCTGCTTTCTTTTCCTTGGTAACCTATCGAAGATGTGAGGAGTCGATGAAGTTCCATTTCACTATTGTCGTTAGATGATTTGTGTTTTGATTGAGTTTTCGATACTCTGAAGTAGACATATATATATATATATATATATATATATATATCTATATATATATATATATACATATATATATATATATATATATATATATATATATATATATATATATATATATGTATATATATATATATATATATATATACATATACACACACACACACACACACACACACACACACACACACACACACACACACACGTGAGGTGCTACCTTTGTTGAACAGCACATTTGTCAACACCTGTTTAGTTGACACAATTTGGTCGACACCTGTAGACAAAACTAGCAGATTGGACCATTCTCAGAGTTGGGAAATTTGCCCTTTCCCTGAGAATTGTGCAATCTGAGATTTAAAATATATAATTAGCAAGGGGTGTGGTGGTGCAGGGGGCTTGCCCCCACCTTGCAAAAAACAATGTTTTTATATTAATTTTTTAAGGTGTTTGCATGTGCCAAGATTGAAGCTCAATGCATGCTTAGTAGCATGCCAACATGCATAATCTCAAACTTCTGGTGTTGATATTATTCACGTTTGATATTAGTGCCATTCAATAAAGGTAAGTAAATCTATATATATATATATATATATATATATATATATATATATATATATATATATGTGTGTGTGTGTGTGTCTACTATACATGGTCGATATTTCAGAATGTCGAAGACCATACGGCCAAGGCCATATGATCGACATTCGAAATGTCGACCATAAAATAAAAAAAAAACAAAAAAACATAGCAGTAACTTACCTTCACACTGCAAGCTGGGGGGCTACACTTGAATGTTGATTATATGGTCTAGGCCATATGGTCTTCAACATTCTGAAATGTAAACCATGTGTAGGGGACCCATAGATATATATATATATATATATATATATATATATATATATATATATATAGATATAGAGAGAGAGAGGTAGAGATACAGAGCATATCATCATGAGATTATGGTAATCCAGCTTTTTGAAGGTCAATAGTGCAAAATCTTGACAACTGTACAAATGAACCTATGACGATCCTTACAGTAAGAGATATTATTTCAGAGCAGGGTATGATGACATCCTTATATTATGATATTTTGTTTGAGAACAGAGGCTGTAGTATCAGTACTACTAAACCATAAAACTATGATGATCCTTCTACTGAAAGATCTTATATGAGGGCAGGGTCTGTAGTATCAGTAGTACTAAACCATCAACCTACTATAATCCTTCTACTGAAAGATATTATATGAGGTCAGGGTCCGTAGTGTTATAACCACTGAACATATGAAATGATGAAATTCTTATACTGTGAAATGTTGTTTGAGAGCAGAGGTTGTAGTATCAGTACTAACTGAATGTATGAGCAACAGTGCTTCAGTTCAAATTGCAAAAGCATTGCCAGCATTTAAATGTTTGTAACGTACTGAGTACTGATCAGGATCTGCAATTGCAGCCCCCTGACACTTTGAGCTCAGGACGGCTGCACTCTTTGATCCACACTAGTTATGTAGTTATGTTACTGACTCTGGAGTTGCAAATAGTACCCAGAATGCAACTCATTGCTTCTGAAGCTACAGCTTGTATGTTAGTAGAAGCAGTTATTAGCTTTTAGCAGTTATGATGATTTTCCAAAACATGCAAGCTGTAACTGATGTGAAACCATGTAGACAAGATAAATGAATGATATATTGTGAAGCAGTGTTTGTGTGTGTGTGTGTGTGTGTGTGTGTGTGTGTGTGTGTGTGTGTGTGTGTGTCTGTGTGTATACTAATATATATATATATATATATATATATATATATATATATATATATATATATATATATATATATATATATATATATATATATATATATATAAATATTTGGGTTCACTTTACAATTTCGAAATACTGAAATACCGAATTTCAGTATTTCAAAGTCATAAAGTCGAAAACTCAAAATCGCGAAAGTGCATAATCGCAAATTCAAATATCTCAAATTTGCGGTTATGGCTTACGGTGCATGGCGTGCAATGTTGGGAGTGTATTGTGTATGGATGTAGGTGCAATTGAAGGTAAGTGAGTGTTTTGTAAGGGATTTGTGTGGGAGTTTAAGTGTGTCTAAAATTGCGTAAGTGTTGGATGTGTTGATGTATGTATATGTGTGATTTTTGTGTGAGAGACTGTGAAATGTGTGGGTGTTTGTTTCCTTTTTGTGTCTGTTTGTGTGATCTCAGAGTTAGCATATATAAGTAGGGGGTTTGTGAGGGGAGTAGTGTAGTTTTGTTTGTGTTTTTGTGTGTTTTGTTTGTTGTAGTGTGGGTTGGATGTTGTATGTGTTGTGTGGTGTATGGTGTGCATGTGTTCATGATTGTGTGTTTCGCGATTTTGTGCTGTTGGGATTATGGACGTTCGACTTTATGATTTTGAAATACTGAAATTCGGTATTTCAGTATTTCAAAATTATAAAGTGAATCCAAATATTTATACATACATACATACACGTGTATGTGTGTGCGTGTGCATGTACAGATGTGCACACAACTATGTCAGTAGCTAATGCTTTTGGTTTAGCATGATAATATCTCCACTCCGAAGGTCGAGTTCAGTTGTGAGAATCTTGTATCTTGACAGTCAGAAAGTTGAATACTTGGCCCTATGAGTTGTGTAAATCACCGTTTGTAAGAGCACTAAAACAAAAAAATAGTGTCCGAATGGCTGTAAATCTCCATAAGCTCCATGCAATACTTGCAGGTATTAGGACATTTATTCGTTGTAAAGAAACACAGTCATTTAACCCTGGTTCAACTAAAGCATTAAGCCTTATAATCCAATAAAACTCTCTCAAGTCAACCTGGAGTTCCCACCATCCACCCCCTGTACTGTGTGGAACCACTTCTAAAAGTCCAAACTGGAAAACTTGGCACTACCAACTGTCCAAACCTGCCTCCCTTCCAGACTCATGTTAGCTATTGCTCAGCGTGCTTAGGAGTCTTCATGTTCGGTGTTATGTTTATACGTGTAGGTATATGGCAATACATGCAGTCGGCCTTTTCAGAGGCAAGACTTTACTAATAAACCCATGTCTACAATTCTTATGTTGAACTATAGATGGGACTGCTAGATTTGGTTCTATAGGTATTTGGCTGACTTTCTTTCTGATCTTCCTCCAACTGAAATGTAGAGCAGTTGCAGTGCACAGCCTTGGTACACAGTATACTTGGAAATGTTTGTATGTATATTTTGTAGCACATTTGCATGTGAAATGAGAAAAAGCAGCCTTTAGGATGTGCAGTAACATACTGCATCAGCAGGAACGCTAACATTTCTCATTGAATACCAAACTTCTGTTTTCCCTGCATTTACAGCACAGTCTCTACAACACACACAATGCAAACAGCACCTAAGGCTCATCCTGTAACATTAAAAGTACTGATTACATATAAAAGGAGAATTTTATAGCATATAAGACATGCCTGTACAGTCCCTCACTTTAAACATAAACTTTCAAGTAACACAGTAATATTAAGTTAGAACAATCAATAGTTTAAGCCCATAAACTCTTAAGTTGTATAGTTTTAGAATTTTTCTTTTCTGCTATGATAGTAATGAAGCCTTCCAGATAGAACTCATAGGCACCATGTTGACCTCAGAATTTACAGACTGAATATCTTCAGAGTCATTTTGTACATAATCTGGAAATGTCTTGGGTCACATTAAGGAAAAAGAAAAAGAACCGTAATGGTAGCTGGAAGAGTAAAACCCTAGCAGGCACTGGAGACATGCAAAGCATTGTTAGATAAAGTCCAGAACAACTCCAAGGTGAAAAATATAACAAAAAAATTCAGAATTAATCTAGACAGTTCTGCTTCAACACCCAAACTGATTAATATAAATATCTTGAAGACAAAAAGAAGTATGGACAGTGGAGAACATTCAGGTTTGGGATGGATTGTAATGGAGCAAAATGAGCAAAAGCCAGTTAATATAGGACAGGTAGTACCAAGCAAATGCCACCAAAACTGGACTTCTCTACAAAAACCTTCATTTTTTTTTTACAATAACACTCTTTTTTTAATTTATGAGAAAAACATGTAACTTCTGGAAGAGTATTCACAAAGATCACATCAGTTAAGTAATCTTTTATACTTTACATACCGGGTATTCTACTTTTTGGTTTATTTCAGATAATTTATGACAGATACATCACAGGACTCTCTTATTGTTATTTCTTTAATCTTTCCTAGAGTGTAACTAGAGCTATGAGACAAGCCTTACTTGTACTTTACTATCCCTACATTCACATTACTTACAGCAGTTTGACAGCACCATCAAGCAATGTAGTGTTTCACTTTTTATTCTCAACTTGTGTACTATTCCCCTAATGGTTGTGAAAACAAATGAAAGACCATTCTCATGCTGTTAAATCTGACTTAAGAACTAGACAAGTCCTCTTCATAAATGTAACAGAAACATGTCATTGATCTATTAAAATTAACTTACTTTATGCCACCTAACAAACAAAATATCCAAAGCTTCATAGTAGGATAGCAGAGTAAGAACCCATGCAAGGGGATTCCCTTCTTATCCATAAACACAAGTGCTGCTTCCTAGTGATTTCACCTCCCATTTTGCTTTGCTTAGATTCTACCAACTCAGTTGTGTACATATAGGACAAGTGAAATCACAGGGCTCTGCTGTTACCTCATGTCATTCTGTCATCCACTCCGTGTTAACCAACATCAGCACAGTTAATGACATCACTAGCACTGTACAAATCGAAGTCCTAGTCAATCAACATACGAGTCACCAGAGTTAATGTTGACCAAACAAGCATCACATAACATCATATGGACAATTGCTACTTCAAATCAATGATTTTTCCATTACTTGAAACTGATGCTCCAAACAATTTCTCTTTTTCTCATACTCAACACCCATTAGATCAAAGTATAACACAAGGGGTATGCAACAAATAGCAGCTATTGAGAGAGTATGCCCTTCAGATTTACCTCAAAATGCCCAAAGCCAATTGGAAATGGCCTTTTCTTTTTCAGGTCTTGAAAGATACTGGTTTTGATAGACATTTTTTTCTTGAATTGAAGCTTCATATCACTCACCTAGTGCAAGGTTTGTTGTCACTTGAGATCTCATAAGTTAGGTATGTATTCAAAGGTGAGGACACAAAGGCTGACCATTGTCACCAAGTTTACTTGTTCTTGTCATTGAAAATTGAATTATCTCTACATATTCCAGATAGCAAATGGAAATTGTTTAGATTCTTTGTAGTTGATTGACTGTTAGCCACAGAAAGACTTACTTTTCCCCGAGGTCTGGAAAATTCTTGATATATTCAAAGTTTCTTCAAGTCTAGAGATTTTAATCAGGACAAAACCTTTTAGTTTAGGGTGAGAAATTGTATAAGGAAAAAAAAAGGTGGCTAGATATAGAAAATGGAAGTTAAATAGAGCTCCTATTAGAACTCCGAATGCTTGAAATGCCGAATGTCATATGGTTGACACCATATGATCGACATTTCAAGAGTTCGAAGGTTAAACGTAACTGTGCCATTTGGTCCAGAATGGGGGAATTTCCCATGTCTGCACTGAAGTGCAATCTCAGAGTTGGTATATTTAAATGGGGGGGTGTGGGTGGCATAGTCCCCCATGCGGGGGTGTAGGGGGCTTGCCCCCCTGCCTTCACCATTAAGATAAATTTCTTTTTTTTTTGTTTATTTTATTATATATTCAAACTTTTAAACTTTGATCATATGTTGTTGAACATATGGGATTCGAAGTTTTGAAAGTTCGACTATATAATATAGACCCATTAAATATTTAGGTATAAGAGTTTATGAATCAATGGACAAAATTGTTTATAATAATTTTGAAGATGTTAGGAAACAGATCATAACATTGATTTTGTGATAAAATTCTAATGCAAATTTTTTGGCTCATAGGAATAATATTATTCAGATGATGTTTTTTCCTAGAGTCTTGTACAGCTTACATCATCTACAGGCAAAAGGAGAACTGCAGGCCATCAAGAGCCTCCAGCAGTGTTGTAACAAATATGTGTGGAAGGGAGGATGTAGGATAGGTGAAGAAAGATTGCAGTTGAGAAAAAGACAAAGAGTTTGAAATATACATGATTTTCATTCATACTTACTGGCAGCTAAAGCCTCTCTTATGTTGAGGGAACAAGAGAATGGGACTAAGTTCATTACCCAGGACAGGCTGTGTATTGACAGAGACAGGATATTATATAAGTTATGGTCAATGCCTACGTTGAGGGGCTATGTGCCTTTATGGATTATAAAAGTGGAGATCTGAAACATTATATAAAATGGATGCACAGATTGTACAGAACTTCCCATTTGATGCATGAGATGTGGAAATAGGGAAAGGATTGTGTTGGAGATGGGATGAACCTCAGGTATGTCTTCTACATATGTGTTAAGAATTCTATGAAGTTAGAAAATTTTGGGAAAGTGCTATCCAGGAACGACAGTGCATTTTTGAGAAGAAAATACCTAGGAGGTGGCCATTTTTGCTTTTAAGGGGTGGTGGTGAGAAAGATGGGTGGTAGGAAAAGGAGAAGGTTCAGCTACTATATGTAGTGGGCTGTGTGAGGAGTATTATCTTCAAAGGCTCGAAAGGCTAAATTGTTTGGGTGGATGAGTTGGAGGGAGAAACAACCTCGGGACATATAGAAGAATTTTGTTAGTTCAGAATGATCGCCAGGCAAAGGCTAAGATAGAAAGGGTTTGGAGAAAAGTGAGATATAGACATGTTTATTAATGTATTCGGTATTTTGCATCATCAATGGAGTTACATTGGATTAGCTTGCTAAACAGGTCACTAAATGTCTTAGTTCTTTCTGTGGCTGTCTTATTTTTTGTATATCTTTTTGCAGAACCACAGATAGGCATGCATTATGATAGATGTTGTATTATTCTATATTAATTCTATATTCTTCTATTATCATTAAATTGTAGTTCACATACTGGTAAGATTATATTTTTGTTTATAGTATGATTCTTGGGAAGTTGCTTTTATGAAAGTTTTCTATACGTATCAATGACTTAATTACTTAAACAAAAAATTGAAATAAATGTCTAGAGCTTATTAAAGGCAGCAAGAAAGGAGCAAAGATAAACATGATCAAAGGAAAAATAGAAAGCATGGACATTATAATCATTAAAATATATATTACTTCTTAGAATATGGCTCGCTTTTAAAAAAAACAGTTACCACCCTTACAAGTTATATGTTAAAATTTGGCAATATGCAACAGTACAGGATCACTTGCTTATTAGTAAGATATACTGCACATTAAAAATAACAGCCCTCATTATGCCTGTCATTGTGTATCGTTAAAACAAACAAAAGCTGTAAAATTAAGAAATATTTTTTGTTGTTGTTTGTTTCAGCATCTACCTGCAGTGTGCACAGTGACCCCCATTATCGTACCTTTGACGGACAGCCCCATACCTTCATGGGAACCTGCACCTACACATTATCCAAACTCTGTGATGTCAACAGCTCTCTGCCTTACTTTAATGTCGAAGCTGCTAATGAAAACAGAGGGGGTAATACCCATGTATCGTATGTCAAGTCTGTCACTGTCGATGTCTACAGCTACAGAATTATACTGGAGAAAAGCAAGGTGGTAAAGGTAAGGAACATAATTCTTGAGTCACCGTTAGTATTAACATGTTTTATATAACTACAGTATGTTTATATGACTAAAGATGTGATCCTTTACTACAACCAAACACATGATTATACCAGTCCTCATAAAAGACACATACATAAGTACAGATGTTACAAAGGTGGTCCAATCCTAAAGAAATAAATAAAGTTAGCATTCATACATCTACACAAAAGGGAACTGCAGTGACAAAGTACAGAAACCATGACAATCCAAGTTAAGAATTGTTATACTTTCAGAAAGCAGGCAGTGTCTGAACTTTCAATTGTGCTTTCCATCACCTAGATTTTCATGCCTCCTTTACTCAAGTCACGACTGAAATAGTAGCTAGATTCCCATCTACCATTAGAGGTCTGTGGTCAAATCCTTCCATGCATCTGTATGAAAGGAAACCCCAAGAAGCCAAATGAGGTCATTGTCTTACAGAAGGCAAGATGTAATACTGCCTTGTCTTTATTCTTTTGAAGAGGAGATTAGCCAATAGAACAGAAGCCCATGCAATGATTGGAAGTCAGTCTTCTGCAGAAAAAGATAGTGATTGATATAAAAATCAGAAAAAAAAATGATAAACCTTTATACTTTGATGAATTCACTTTGCAGAAAATGAGCATTGATACTAGAGTGGAAGTATATCAAGGAAAGGCTGTTTTCAAGTATATGTATCAGTATATTTTTTTCAATTGGAAGAGAAGATGTCAGAACCCATAACAGTCATAACTAGTAAAAGATGTTATATCCCACTGTTGCTGTATGTATTTTTAAATAATTCAGTAGGGTCCATGATAAAACTTGGGAGTCTTTTTTTGACTTTGGTTAGATGCCTATGGAATGATATTGTTTAAAGATTCTTTGATGAACAATAGAATAGCTTTAGGCAAGTTTAAAACAAATGCATGGCATCAGAGTAGACTTCCTAGAGTTTATGGTTAGTCTGACTTTGGCAGTCCTGTTAAATAATTTACTGGAATTTGCTATTGGACATATCTGAATGCAGTACAATACAATATCAGCTGCAGGTACTGAAATATTTAGAGGGAAAGTCAGGTTTTAAGGTTGTTAACAAATATGAAGAGCATGGGTCTGAAAACTGAGTCTTCACATGGGGAACATCAAACTTAGGGTCATTCTCAGACATCAAGACTGGCACAGGTCCCAATACAGAGCCCTGGGACAGACCACAACAGTAAATTTCTTGATAGGTTCTGTTTGTAGGGGAATTATTTATCCATGAAAATACCCACTGAAACAAAATTTAGTTTTCCAGTTTAGTAAGAAGTATTGAGTGGACACCAATACCGTAGACCTTTACCATGTTAATGATTATCACACTGGTTAAGAAACGATCATTTATACTGTTGTATACACTGTTTGTGGCAGAATATAAGGGTGTTATCTCTCTTTAGATATAAGTTGTGTAATGAAAAGGGATGTTCTTACAGCAGTGGATATTTGGTGATTGAATGACAGTCCATTTTTGGAATAGGTTCCCAGATCCCTAACTATGGGATTAACATTCAGGTGGGTGTAATCAATGTGATAATTACAAAAGGAGCTATGCTTGCTGAAGGATAGTGTTATATACCTTTTGGAATTTGGTTTTAGTTCATGGTTTTGACACCAGCTATTTGATTGGGACAAGCCATCTTAGATGATCTTGGGGTCTTCTGTGGACCATATGACTGAACCAAGTTTGCAGTCATCTGAAAACTTGTTTGGCCACAAACTCTTAACAATTAGCTTTGATCTCTTAGAAGTAAATGCTAAAGAGGAGTGACTTAAGGACTGAGCCCTGGGGTACATTGCTAGTGACAGGTGTTTTCACAGAGGTAGAGGCAACCACCATAACTTCCTGTATTGCATTTCTTAGCCAATTTTCTATCCAACGAGTTTCATAGGGGTTGACATCTAACTGGGAGAGTTTGTCTACAGTACCCAAGTGTGGGATGGGACGGAACAATTATTCAAGGTATAGATATGCAGTGTGCACTGTTTTGCCCTTGTCCATTGCTTGTGTAACTTTTTTGAAGAAGTCAGCTATATTAAGTAGACAGGACCTGATCTTGATAAATCCAAACTGGCTTAGGTCAAGGTTTTGTAATTTACCTATATCCTTATTTGCCATCTCCCATATCGTCCTTTAAATAACCATACAGAAGACACGTGTCAGGCTTTTAGATATATAAATACCCAAATCCACTAAAGTCCTGCCTTTGTGCAAGGGAATGACTGTTGCGGCCCTCCATTCATCCAGCATGGTCATGGTCTAGATTTCCATGTTTAGTTTAACAAGAGTTTTTTTCGGCAAATTGAGATTTACATTTATTTTTGTATGCAATTTTTTTCTTTTATTATGCAGACTGTCTATATTTGGATTCTACCACAGGGTTTATTTTTGAATCTGGTGTTACATTTATTTCTGAAGGAGGACAGCTGCATTAATGCAGCTATTTACATGTGCACAGAATTTAGCAGCAAATGACCTTATGTAATGGAGGGGTCCTAAAGATGGAAGAGACTTTTGAATTTATCCAGGTCATGAATCAGTTTTAGTCGATTAGCCTTTGCATAATCTCTGAGTACCAAGTTATTGGAAGATGCTGATGTTTCAGGTTTATGCTGAATGAAATTGATTTTTAGTCTGCTTTAACCAAGGAGGATGTTACAAATGGAGGGGAGCAAAGCTACCCGATTCTGGGAAGGACTGAGTTGATGATTTTATCACCCCTGGTTGGTGTGTAGACTAAATGGTTCAGGGAATTTGTATTGATGAAGTACATAAATCTCTGAGTACCCATGTTTGAGGATGTATTAGTCTCCCAGTTTGTAGTGGAGTAGTTGAAATCTCCTTGGTGTACCTCTCAACCTCTTAGTGCAAGAAATGTGGACAAAGGCCTACAAAATGGGGGGACAAAGGCCCAAAAATAGGGACATATTTTAAGTATTGTTCTTATAAACTTTGAAAGTTGCTGGAGTAACAGGGTTTATTTTAACATACATTTTCTGAAGGATATGAAGCATAAAACTCAAATGTATGTCATTATTTAGTGACTTAACACATTTTATGAGGAACAGACCAAAAATATGAGCCAGAAATCTGGACATTCTGTGAAAATCTGTACAGTTGAGAGGTATGCTACTTGGTAAATGGTGTTTGGCTTGTCACATACTTAGGTAGGAGGTATGGGCCAAGGGGGTGGCACAGAGGATGTCCTATAGCTAATTATGATATTACATTGGGTTTTCCTAACTGTAAGTTCTGCATAGAGAAATTCTAGGTCATTTTCTTGTCCAATGAGTTGAGAGAGAATTTTTTTTAGGAACATAGAAATATTGACACCTTTAGTGCCTTCACTGAATGCAGTGGGCCTGATCATGTTATTGGTCAAGGCTATGTTCATACCAGCCTTGGGCACCTATTCCAAGAAGGCCATCACTGCTCTCTTCATATAGTCCAGGGAGGCATGTCCCGAGTCATTTATACCCATGTGTACATTTCTGTACATGAGCAGCAAGGACTATAGTGCTTGTGTGATGCTGCAAATCTTGCCACCTGATAGGCATCTGACCCTCTCTTTGCACAGCCCGATGAGTACTGCATCATTGTGTCTTACTACAGGATATTGGATTGTGTGGAGGTTTGCCTTATAGGCTTTAAAACTGAGTTAGTGTGACTTTTAGATGGCTGTTTCCTGGTAAGTGCTATCTGTAAAATGTGTTTGTGAGGCTTCTCTGGGTATTTGTTTCTTAGGTTACATTTAGGAGGCCTTTGTGGTTTAAGAAGATCACTTTTAAGAGCCTCAGCATACTTAGGTTTATGTGGTTGGACAAAGCTGTGTTAGCTTTGTTTAGTGTCATTTTGTGTGGTGATGAAAACCTGTTTATTATTTTATGTGACTTTGTAAGAGCTTTGCCTCCAATGGCATTGCATAACAGCATATCTCACACACTTTGTCTACTAGTTTAAGTGAGAGGTGGTTGGCAGTAATCATGAGGCAACTGCTACATTGTCTCAGAATGCCCATTTCATCCAGGCTGGCCACAAAGAATGTTGGAAAGTTCATCGCTATCATTCCAGGTGTGGACTGCAGGGGTGATTTGCCTGTGGGTTTGAAGTTGATTTACCAGAGGTGCAATTTGTCAAAAACAAACAATGTAAGTCTACACACAGAAAGCAATGTGCACTCTAGCATGACCCAGCTCCTCTTTGCACAACTACTGATGATTTAAAGGGCACTATGAATTGGGCAGAAGTTGTTAATGCTCTAAATGTCAGTGCCTGTACAACATAATCAGTTGTGCCACTGTGAGATCACCTTATTAATAACAGAAAATAAGTAACAAAAGGCTCAAGCACATAAACTAATAGCAAGACACTTGAATTTTGCTTCTGTAGCAAGTCATACCTACAAATAACCTGGAAATCTTGTTGTGTCACAAGAAGGAATCAGTAAACTAATTACAGCAAAAACTCAATAATTTAGCAGTAAAAAAGGTGCAAACAGTTTCAGTACACTGAATATTAAGCAGTTATATCAAAGATCACTTAGCCTGGTATTCCCGACCTAAGTTATAGTAGTCCAATCTGAAGGTCCTTGGTTCTCACCTGTCTGTGATTTCTCTGATCTACAAAAAGAAAGGAGGAGAGGTCGCCTTCATTCCAGCCAGAAATGAACCTTTTACTCTCTACTTTTCTGTTCCTCAGAGAGCATCATACCATCTTCTCACTGTCCGATCATGCAAATAATGTTAATGCAAACATTGCAACACCTGGCTAGGGGAAAAGCAATAATCTAACTTGTGATTGTCCATATGTAGGAAGTCACAGGATATGCAGATTACGAATGTGTTCAGAGAAACAGCTAATTTTTTAAAGAACCTGCAGGACTTCCACAGAGATTTTGTTGAGAGGGGATATGTAAGTGGGACTATCAGATATATTTTTGATCTTAATAAGGACCTCAAGCAAGGGAGGACACTTACTTATATGAAGCACAAAGAAGACTGAGACATGATTTCAGAACTCACTATACTGAAAAAAGGAAAGAAAAACTGAAAAGAAGTATGAAACTAATTTTTTTGTAAAGATGCCCATAAAATAAAAAAGGATAATTTGTGATAATTGTCCATTACATCTAGTAATAGACCAGTGAGCAACATTCTGGACCCTGGGTCCTTCTTTTGCTTTCAAAAAAGGCAGGGACATTAGATCTTACTTAGAAGGGTCATTCAACAAGGGCAGTATGGAAAGGCTTGATATCTTTAACGCGGTCCCCCTTTCTGTACCTTTCGTGAGTTCATGATCTGAAGAGACTTTTTCATTCAGCCCAGCACAGATAATAAATATAACCACAAGATTGCTGGGACCTGCTGAACAGGCAGTTTACTATATTCACACTGCAGACAAGCTGTAGCCTCACAACTCTGCTGCAGGTTTGTACTGTGGCTCACTCTTGGTGGCACCCAGTTCTTGGATTAAGCAAGATTTACCAGAGGCATTGGTGATCTTTTTTGTTTGACATTCAGAGATTTGTAGGGTGGTTCAAAATTTACTTCTACATACTTTCCTGATGTATATGTTGGAGATGGAAGGGGAGAGGATTCCACATATATTGGAGATGGAAGGGGAGAGGATTCCACAATCTTTGTTGGAGATAATGCACGAGTTAGACAGACAGAGATCTCTTGATCTAGGGTTCCTGTTAGTAAGCCTTTTGTAATTCTGAATACAAAAACTGTGATGATAATGACTCTAAGAATACTGAAACAAATAGCATACTAGGGGAAGGTTGCAGCATCTTGAAGAATTTCCCCTACTGGAGGTACAGTAACATCAGAATTTGTATATATGATTGGCAGAGGTATGAGTGTGCACACCTCACAAGTGGCTGTAGGTACTTCCGGGGTGGAAAATCACAGCTTGTAATAATGGTATAATGCTGTAGGAACAAGACACAAAAAAATTCACTAGCTAGAGGAAGTGATAGTATTTAATTGTTCAGTTTCTGAACCTTCAATTTTGTGTTGTGTATTTGTTATAACAGCTCTTCTACATCCCCATTTTAATTCTCTGCTATGATTACAAAATGATGGCATTCATTTGGCCACTTACATTTCTTTCCTTTTACGTTTTTAGTTTCCTTGATAAGTCTTCTTGGAAGGCTATTGATATTGACCCTCAACACTGAACAATGTGGACAAACATTTGTTTCTTGTTTAATCCTCAACACAAATTATACTCTTCCCTTATTCCCTGTCCCTTTAATGTGTGTTGATTAAATTGGTCTGGAGGAGAATTTACATATGGCTAAATGATCTATAAAGATGCCTGGTCTACAGAAGGCTCAGAGTGTTTCATTTGAAGGCTTAATACCTTGCAGCCCAATTAAGATTCAGTCCTTATTTGGCTGTCTTACAAGTTGCAGACTCATTTGTGATATCCTCACGCAATTCTTTTCACAGCATATGAAAATTAAAAAACACAAAAAATGCAGTTTTGCAAAATACAAATCTCCCAATAACCCCCAATACCTCAACTTTTTATATTTATCAAGGTCACTCCATCATGAGGAAAGGGGGATTCTCAGTACACAGCTAATTCAATGTTTTGGGAAAAAGCCTGGCAGTTGCACAGTGATGATTGCATATAGCAGTGTATTTTTCCAAGAACTGGCTCCTGCTTTATTCACTACATTATTAACCCTCTGCATTTAACAGTCTGGTTCCAAGAGTCAGATATTCCTTTGGATGTCAGGCAATCTTTCAAGGACATTTCAACAAGTTTTGTGAGAAAAAATATTGAATTCCTTCTCTCCTTCCTGGAAATTTTAGTAAATCTGAGGCGAATGCAGTGACATTCAGGGTCCTGAATCGGGTGGACTGTCATTCCTTTCTTCAGATGTGGACCAATTTTTCCATTTTCAACTATAGGACCATATTTCAGTGCTGACAGTGGAACAATTGCCTGCTTTCAGACTCTGAAAAGGATGGAGTCTTTTAGATCAACATATTTTAGCTACTTACTGGCCAGTTGTTGATTTTCTTCTTATCCCAGGAAACAAGTTCTCCGTAGAAATAAGCATCCTATATCTAATTTTCCTGCAGTTCTGAAATGGAAGAAAGGAAAATGATTTCTGGGGCCTACCAGGTCCACCAGTTTTCTAATCCTTTCCAAGTAATAGGAGATCCCTTTGGCGATTCACTTACCCGATATAACCTCTTAGCTCTCTCTCTCTCTCTCTCTCTCTATATATATATATATATATATATATATATATATATATATATATATATATATATATATATATGTTTCACATCTATTTTAGCACTCATCATTATCCACCATTTGCTGTATCCCAGGTCACAGTCTCACTTTGTACAGCAATTGGAGAGAAGACAGGCATGTCTCAATATGGCACCATGTTGATCAAAGGGAAGACTTTTCCTGTTTGTGTTTTGTCAACATCACCCTCAAGTACAGTATGATGTGACATTAGAGCAATTTCTGTGGGTGTGCTACTATATGTGTGCACCCTTCGATGTGGATGATCTGCTTGTACATCACGCTTGTCTAGATTTGCCTGAGCTTGATCTACTGGCCTTCCCTTCGAGACATAGCCAGACATATTCCCTCATTTCCACAGGATAGGTGTTCAATTTTCACAAGATGAGCAAGCTTTCATATATGCTGCTCATTCCTACCCACCCATCACCAGCTTATCTACAACACATACATGTTATTGCAACCCAGTATCTCAGGTCCAGGTACATGGTCAGGACTACATGCTGGGACTCCAAGGAACTAGCATGCAGTTCTACATACCTGCCTACCTTAAGTAAACTGTGCTCAATAGCATTACGTTCTTTAAAACAAACAATTGTTCAGCATAAATAAACCAAACAAATCCCCTGGACAAAGCCTTTACTCATACTTAGTAGCAAAAAATTGGAACTCCTTACCATTAACTACCAGAACTATTTCTAACCTATCCATCTTTAAATGCTCACTAAAAGAATACTTTACAAAATCATGGACCTGCTCCTGTGCCGGTCCTGGCGGAACTTAATCACTATACTTCACTCACCAACACCCCGTTCAACCCAAATCATACCTCACAACCCTCTCCAGCCTCCTACTGCACTCCTTTCTTTTGTTTTTCCCACTCCCTTGCCATATCCACTTCATCTCTGCAGACATTTCCTCTACCACTTTCTCTTTCCATTTCCTCCCTACTCAGCTAAGCTACCTGAGGACACCCTACCTGCACTCTTCTTATATTCTCCTTCTCTCCATCCTCCTTCCTTCTACAACCATAATATGAACACCATCTCTCATACTAAGACATCATTCAATTTCCCCTCACTGTTTTTAACCATATAATCTCTAATATCTCTTTAAATACCTTATTAAAATTGTCTCAGGTCTCATTTATCACATACTAATCTATGTAACAAGTAATATGGCTATTGAGTTTTCTCTCACATTTTTCTTTCAGCTCATGTTAATATTTTTCATTACATTCTACTATGAAACATGTTCTATGTTTTTCTCATTACAACATTTTTCACTATGTCTTGTAGTATAACATGATGCTTTATAATTTAATATATTTGTACTTGATGTTACATAATGTAACATGATATTTTGTGATTTAAAATATCTGTACTTGATTTTGAAAGATTTTGACTGTGGAGCTTTTTTTCCCTGGACCTCTGCTGAAAACGGGCACTTTCTGCACCAGTTGGACCTTCCCATATATATATGTAGATAGACAGATAGATATAGATAGATATATAGAGATAGATATGGATATACATATATATATATATATATATATATATATATATATATATATATATATATATATATATATATATATATATACAGAAAAAAATATATATACACACACACACACACACACACACACACACACACACACACACACACACACACGCACACACAAAAGAAAGCACATAAATATCTGAAGCTGTGTATATGGTTTACTATCAAATGACCATAACTAAGTAAGGCGAATGGTCAATTATGCGAAACGGAAACGTTCAAATCATGAAATAGAATAACAATAATGTCGAAATAATTATAGGCAAATGTCAAATTTGATGTTTTCAAACTGAACAGCAATGAAGGGAAATATCTTCCTGAAAACAATGCAGGATTGCAAAACTTACATCGGTGGTTCTATTAATAAGAGCAGCTGCAGCTATCAGTAGTCATAGCGGCTTAATCAGTTATTCTTGCTATAAGAGCTGTTTTGCAGGAATGACAATGACTGATAGTATACATTCCTAATCCTTTGCCAGTCCATTCTTGAAAGCTACACAGTTCAATATGTGATCAGTACAATCCCTAGATATCCCTAGATTACATAGTAAACTCTCATAACACTGTCATGTAATGTACTAAACACCAGCCTAATAAACGAAAGTGCACACAAACTTCTGTTCACATATTCCTGATATTACCTAAAAAGAACAATGCTTGGCAACCAGTTCAGTAAAACCCTACAGGTGAAAGTATCCCTTTTAGCTAACAGCTTCGCAAATGCTTCTTCTCTGGGTTGCAAATGTCTACGTTTAGGTGATGCAGTTGCACACAATAACACTCTTGACAGCAAGTCTTCCACATAGTTCTGGTCTAGCTGAATGGCATGCAGGACATCCAAAATGTATAATTTCTTCCTGCCAAGCAGGCTATGGAGACGCCTATGCCATCCCTCAACAGCATTCTGTAACTGTGGAAATCCCTCTATGGAAGTATCGTGCTGATTCCAAAAAGCCATATCAAACAGTGGTGGAGTTTTCTCAGATGTACACCTTCTCATCCCATATCACCAAGGTCTCCCTAAGAGATAGGTTTCTCTGAAGAAAGCACACAGTGGCTCTGCAATGTCAGGCATATCATGTGCAATACTATTAAAAGTAGGTATCACATCGTCTGGAATCAAAAATGCAAGTGTGGGTATTTGTTTACAGAGGGAGGAGAAAGACATAGTTTTCCCAAACTCAACTGCCAAGTGTAAATTTTGGATTTGCCGTCATACAATCTGGCAGAAATGAAACCAACAACCTTTTGCAGCTGTGTCTGGAAAATGCCATGCAATTGCATTGACTGTTCCTTTTTCAAAATCAGTCAGTATCATGTTTGGTGCCAATGTTAAAGCATTTTCCTGGCGCAAACCTTGAACATTTTTCCAAAACATGTCATAAGTGATTTCTGCTTTACTGGATAGTAAGCCATACAATACCGGAATCATCTTACAATACTCAGAACCAGGAAGTGGACAATGGATACTGTAAATCTGTTTGCACTTACGTTTATGGGGAACATTCCACCCACCATTAAGTATTCTGCATTACATAACATCTTCAGATTATTCAATGTACTAATCACAGCAATATTGTTGCATACTCCCCCATACCCTCATGTTTAATTAACAAGGTACCAGCTTTGATAGGTGACATGTCTGCAGTTAGCACCTTTATGTTTGTGAATTCCTTAAAGGTGGCTGCTTTGGCTTTATTGCGTATCCTAATCACTGATTGCTTTAGGTCATTTGTATTTGGCAGTTCAGATGTAACATCAGTAGATGTACTTGCCAAAACGTCTGACACCACCTTACAGGGGTCCTCCATAGATTGCGCAGTTCTCCTCTTAATGGCTTCTCTAACTTTACAGCCTCTGGTTTTATAGAGTCAGGAGCATGGAAATGTGAAGAACTTTTCTTTAATGTTTCCCCCTCAGCACTCCCCTCTGTGATGCACCTACCCTTACACCTTTCTTTATTTTTCAGTGAACAACACCAATTTTCTGGTCATCCGAAACCTCCTCTAGGTAATGTTGATAGTCATCAATCAGCAACATTTTCCATCCTTTCTGTGTAGCAATGGTGGTGCATACCTGATTTATAGTTCCCGAACTACAAGTAGCATCCATATTTTCATGTACCTGCCAATGAAAATAAAATGACTCATAATATAACCGCCCTTGCCAGGAAAAAAGCCGTGCAAGATATATGTAGTCATGGTACATTACCGTAAGGTGAGTTCACATACCTCTAATACGTATTCCATCACTCCGCTCTCAGCAGTATTCACATTTTCAATTTTTTATTCAGTTCCTTTCCAAGTTGATAATATATCACTCCATGGGCATAACTTCCCGATAAGGGCTACGTAATGTATTGTGCGACTACAGCCTTTGTCTCTTAAACATTGCCAGTTTTGTGGTAATATATATATATATATATATATATATATATATATATATATATATATATATATATATATGTAGATAGATAGAAATCAACAAAAGCGGAATTCTTGATAGCGGCATATCAATTACTAAAATAGGCCATTGACACAACTTCTTATGTAAGATATGTGTCGAAGATCACTTTGCCTTCTTACTAGAAAAAAGAATAAAAACATGACTTCAGCTGGAATTGCTTGTTTAAACCATGGTGTATTAAGATAAAACAGGAGATGATTTCTTTGCCCTTATCAAAGCTTCATCAGATCAAGATTATGGTACATTATCTGGATGATGCATCGGAAATTCTTTTCTCTTTCTGTGGAGGGGAAACAAAGGGAATAATTTAGCCTCTGGTGATTATCTTCTGCACCCACGGATCTTACATGATGGCCTACAAGGCTAGAAGATGCATGGATAAGCACCCCCAAACTGTCTGGAGAGTGCAGCAGCCAAGCAACCCCCTTAGTGATAGGGATACAAAACCCCTAATTCTGTGGCCTGGCTCTGCCTCTTAGGTGACATCCATTAAAATTCTAGTCTTTCTGCCCTGGGGGGGCTCTGTCCACTTGATCATTTTGGCTAAGTTCCTGGGATTTGCAAACCCCCCCCCCCCGCCGTTTTGGGTATATGAAATGGTCCTTTGTGTAGTGGAGTCTTGCCATCCTGTTCACTCCTGGTGACAATTTCTTTTACCTTCATTTAGAATAGAGTTGAACCATAGAAAGGGGCATTAGTAAAAGATGTCATGAAGCCTTCTATGAAGTTGCACAGACACATCCATTCATGTTGGCAGATAGATATGGCAATGCCTGCAGCCCTAAATATATCATCAGCTGCACTGGAAAGTAGATGCATGGGTATGTTAGAGATAGACTGGAGGGTAGACAGATCGGACTCCACTGACTTGCTGATGCCTTTAGATAAGTTACTCAATAGGGACTTGGTATGATCCTTTATTAAGTCCCTCTTAAAACGTGTCATATGAGCAAGATAATTCAACTTAACTTCACTGTGAACTATAACTATGAACCTCGGAGACACTTCTCTGATCTTACCTTTAACAGCCTCCTCCATTGACAGTGGAGGAACAAGATGTTTCACTCGCGGTCATTAACACAGCTAGACACACTAATTCACACAGTATTTCTGGGAGACAGCATGTGGCTAGTTAGCATAAACTGCTCCCCCAAAATCCAAATTTGCTTTCATCATGGACATGGATATGGCCAACTACAGTGATTCTACAGATCATGCTGTCAGCAGAAGCAGTCCATGTTAGGGCTTACTTCAAGCATTGACCCCCCCCCCAAATCATGGGCAGTATTAGATATATATGCACATAATGTATACACACACACACAAACACATAGAAATATATACACACACAAACACACACACACACACACACACACACACACACACACACACACACACACACACACACACACACACACACACACACACACACACACACATATATATATATATATATATATATACACACATACACACACACACACACACACACACACACACACACACACACACACACACACGCACACACACTATTATGAGGTTAGGAATACATCTGGGTTGCATATGCCTTTATAATTTCCCAGAGGGTCCTGACGCAATTACAGCAAGAGTTTCACTGAGAAAGATGGTGGTGGCAGCAGAAGAAATGTTCTTGTTTACTATAACTTAAACTCCTTACTTTGCAAAAAATCTCTTACTGAAATTTTCTGTTTTCTATAAAAGCAGTAACCAGAAATCTGAAACAAGCCACACCATTTCAAAACATGAAGTCCAGTCATTCACAAAGCAAACTATCCAGACTATGTTCTGAACATGTGACTGAACTCATCTGTGCTTCTGAGACCCAAATGGTTGTATTGAATGAATCTTTGGGATGAGATCATACATTACATTTTTGAAGGGAAAACACAGGATTTCATTGAACTTGGACTCAGGTATTGGTTTGGATCAGGGATTAGAGGGTACACTAGTGCTATGCCATAATCAAGTTAAGCACTTAAATACTTCCACTGCAGTGGTTTGCAACATCACAATTTTTCTCAATAATTGTAAGTTACTTAAGTGGACTGTGCTTTGTAAGTGAACTGTGGACTGTTTTCTTTGTTGTTCTTATTTTCCCTCAGAGTATCTGAAAACTTTTCTCAGTTTATTTTTCTGAAACATTTTCCATTCCCTTCATATTGGTAAGTAATATACGTTTCCTTCGATTTTTGACGTAATGTTTTATAAAAAATAAAAGTTTAAGGTTTTAACAGTGATGTGCAAAGCATACATGTTCACCCTGAATGGAAGGGTGTTAATGCACAGGCCATGCCCAGGAAAAATAAAAAACAAATTTGCTGCTTCACAGCAGCATATTAAAAGCATGCAAAAAAGCAAACAACTGCCATTGTTTACATTCACTAACTAGTTTTACTGTTTATTAAGCATAAAATAAAAAAAAAAAGAAAGAAAAACAGTAAAAATGTGTGTTCACATGGGCATGCCTGTGAAAAAGAGAGAGTGTGAGAAAGAGAGAGAGAGAGAGAGAGACAGTGACAGCACTGACTGCATTGAGAAGTCTATCAGAAGGCAATTCTTATGAAACTCTAATCTCTGGTATTACTGACTGACTTTAATGCTGTCCATCAGCATGCATTACTTAAACAGTAAGAAGTGAGAAACTCAAATGTTTGGTATTATTGATTGATAGTAATCACGTCCACCACCATACATTGTATAAACAAGAATTAGTGTGAAACTTTAATGTCCAGCATTACTGACTGACATTAATCCTTAGTGATATACCACCAAATCAAATATATTCTGAGGCACAAGGCAAAACAATAAAGCAAAATCAGGGATGGGGGATGGGATACCACACCTTGCATTCTGTGATGTATTCTTATTCATTTGATCACGAGACATTAGAGGTATATTTAGTCAGTCAGGGGGCTGTAACTCCTGTGCATGTGTCTGTGTGAGTAGGGGTGAGAATTGTCATTGCTTCTCAATGTGTGTATATGTGTGTGTGTTTCTTGTGATTCTGTCTGACTTTGCTTTTGAATATGTGGTGTGTGTGTGTGTGCGCGTGTGTGCGTGTGTGTGTGTGTGTGTGTGTGTGTGTGTGTGTGTGTGTGCGTGTGTGCGTGCGTGTGTGCATACACACGCATGCTTGTGCGGGTGTGTGTGTAGATATTAAATACTTATATAATTAATATTTTGAATATCAAATACTTCCTCCAACAACAATTTACATATTTAATGGCTAGTTTGAACCATTAGGCTGAAGATCTGTTTTATATCAAAAATATAAAACAGCATATAGTAAAAAAAAATAGCAAACAATTTAGCTGCTAGCCCATTCTCTAAGTTTGATAATGCCCTTCAGAATAGGCAGCATCAAGGAAAAATACCCTTCCTGGGTTGGTAAGTCCCTTCATCAGTGGTGTCGGAAATCATGACACCACTAAGAAGGTGTTACTTCTCTGATAATGCTACTTTGTCAGTCTTTTTGCTTGCATATTTAATGATACTGATAGGAGAGAAAAATAATTCAAAGCTGTCCAGCTGCTAATAGCTAATGTTGAGTAGACTTGAAATATTAGAGCTATACTGAGATGTTAAAATTACATAGAAGACTGCTGTGTTTTTGGCATTTACTTCCTGTAACGTGATCTCATAAATAAATTCTACAGGTCAGAATCAATGAGGGTAAAATACCTCGTGTTACATAGCTGACAATGAACTCCTTGAAATTCTTGTTAAAGGTTGCAGTGATTTTTACATCTAAATTTCAATTTAGAAATTTGCCTTTACCTGGATGAGTTATTAACCCATATTCCAGTCTCTGCCAGCAGAAGTAACAAATTATTTCCTCTGGAAATTAAATTTGATTATTTGTTTATTTATTCTTTCATTCCATTCTTTTATTTTAGCTATTCAAATAAATGTTGTCTAACATTTTACAAACAATAGCATAAATTACATAAATATACTGTATAGTCACAGATAAGAATACATAAACTGGACTTTAAATGCAAGTTATTGTGGAAAATATTTTTGTTTTTAGGTCAATGGACAAGTTCAGCTCTTCCCACTGACACTGAGTCCAGGAGTTAACATCATTATTAGTGGGCAATATGTGATGCTTACTTCAGATTTTGGACTGAGAGTGAAATATGATGGAAACCACAGAGCTGAGATTACCCTACCCAGTAAGTTTGAAGGTCACGTGTGTGGTATATGTGGAAACTACAATGGAAACAAGGCAGATGACTTCCTGAATCCAGATGGAGGGATGGAAAAGGATTCAAACAGCTTGGGCAACAGCTGGCAGGTCTACAATGACACAAGGTAAAAGTTCACTTTACTGTTGCTGAATTTAGTACAGAGTGCATTTGCATTGTATTTATATAAAGTACTACTTCCCACTGCCCTTTGGGCTGTGTGGTTGTCAATTACAATTTTAATATAAAATTATTTTGCTTGTTTTTGGCAGTTGTACACCAGGCCATGATTATAACCCTAACTGCACTGAAGCTGAGAAACAAAAGATTGAGAGCAACAGTTACTGTGGAATTATTACAGATACAAATGGGCCCTTCAAACAGTGTCACTCTGTCATTGACCCAAAGGATTACTTCGACGACTGTGCCTATGACCTGTGTGAACTTAACATGGACAGTGGTGCCCTCTGTAGCAACCTTCAGGCATATGCTGATGCTTGTCAATCAAAAGGGGTCATAATCCATCCATGGAGGAACCAAACCTTCTGCCGTACGTATCTCATATTGTTTGTATTTCTTCTGAACGTTCATACTTTGGTTATAAGTTAGACATAATTTTTTATGCTAATCTGTCCTACCTCCTGCCTCTCACTCTCACTTATCTGTAAATGTTCTCTTAGCTCATGTCCAGGCATGAAGCTGCAAACTACGACACATAAAATATTTAGGGAAATAAAGGCAGATTGCATCAGCAACCATTGTGCGCCACCACATTTTTCCTGCAACACAGATGACTCAAAATATTCAAGAGCAAAGTATAAAGAATTCTGCATATGCTTGACAGTAAAAAAGTCAGACAAACAACAAGCATGCCTTATGGAACTACTATATATATTTTTAACACTTGTCACCCAGTACAGCCACAAAGGAGCTGTAAGTGAGACAATATTGTCTGCCGTTATATACTGACTTTCCTGAGAAATCATTTTAGAAGAACAGGTATTATTATATCAAGCTCATTTTGCTATTGAGTCCAAACCCTCTAGAAGTGAGTGCCACTAAGAAGATTGTTGTACGTGAAGTGTACTGTAAGTCACAGTAGCAGCCAGTCCTGGTGAAGGCCTGGAGTAGAAGAAGCAAATCTTAAGGAGCAACTGCATTCCTTATTGGAGGTCTCACCAGAAAGTTACCCTTTAACATGCTTTAGATAATCTCAGGTAAGTGACTAGCATATGGTCATGACCCACGTGGAAATTTGAAACATCTGTCAGCTGAGTTTTCTTAATAGAGTAGCTGACCCCAGGCTGAACAAAAGACCAGTTAGAAAATCTAAAATTATATCCAATGGAGCAGAAAAGGGATCCAGACCCTTAGAAGTTGCTCAAATAGCATTTTTTTCTACTTACTACCATAAACCTTTCTAGTAGAGAGCTTGTGAGAAAAGGAAAGGAAATGCACAACTCTCTTAGAAAGCCTGGGATCTCTGGAAACCTGAGGGATTTCAGATTTGGGTGCATTAGAACATTCTCTGGTGACTGTCCATGGGGGCTGATCAGAGAAAAAAAGCTGCTGTATTTAGTGATGAAGGGGGGTGAAAAGAGATTGCAGCATGGCTGGCCCCAGTGGCTCAAAATGTGTGCTGCCACTGATGGATTGCGGGACTATTCATGAGGCATAAGAATGCCCCTGCTCAGATTGTCCAGTAGAATGTTGGATTTCTCTGGAGATATGAGTTGATATCAGAAAAAACATTGCAAGGACATCATCTATTGACACACCTCATAGTCTCTCGACATAGAGGATAAGACTGGATTCCTCCTTGCTTATGTACCAAATCACCATGCTGTCAGTCTGAATAGTAGTCATGCATTTGGGGAGGCAGTCCTGAAAGGCAAGCAATATCTCCAAAATATTGAGATGAATATGGACCTCTGACTAGGTCCAGATATCTTGAGCTATCTTCCTTTCAAAATGCCCCCCATTCCAGCAGGTAAGTGTCAGTGGTCAACGTGGCCTTGCGCTGAGGAAAAACAAAAAGATGACCTACAGAAACCTGATCCAACATCAGCCACCAAGAGCTGTGAAGATGGCAAGCACCAGTAAAATGAACAAGAAAATTCATAGGGTGAGTTCTAAGTGACCACTGGATTGATAAAATACACTAAAGAACCCTCATGAAAAACTTAGCTAGAGGGACAAGAGAGACTGCCGTGGCCATGAGACTGAGAAGATGAAAGGCAAAGAAAGCTGGTGGCCTCTGAAGTAACAAAACTAGATTGACTTGAAGTCATAGGGATAATAATATAGAGAGGGGTAGCCTGGCAATTTGATTGGTGGTGTCCAGATGACATCCTGTAAACTCTAGAGTATGGACAGATTCTATACTGGACTTTTTGAAATTAGCTGTAATGCCCAAGGACAGGCACAGCTGGAGCAAGAAGTCTCTTGTCTGATGCAACTATGCCCTTATTAAGTCACTGTAAGGAGACAGTCATTCAGGCAGGGACAACCACTATTCCCTGCAACCTGTGCAAGGCTGCCATAACTATTTTGCACTTGTTGAATACCTGGGGAGTTGTGCTAAGGAAAAACAGCAGTGCTCAGAACTGGTAGTGATGGTCTCCCATCCTGAAGTGCAGAAACCTCTTGGAATACCTTGCTACCTTTATGTGAAAGCGCCCATCTTTGCAGTCTACCTCAGTATAGGTGGAATGGACTGCAGCGTCACCATCCGGAACTTGGTCTGTTTTATGAAAATGTTTAATTTGTTGAGGTCTAAAATGAGCCTGAGATCCTTATTTTTCTTTGTCACTAAAAAGAGTCTTAATCCCTGAATCCTCTCTGGTCTGGTGGGATCGTTTGGATGACTCATTTCATGAGCAGCTTTCAGATGTCTGCTGTTGCTTCCCTTCATTGAATGGGTGGCATGTTTGGAAGGGACTTTTGTCTCAAAATGGGGTAAACTGAAAGGGAATGGTGTAGCATCTGGAAATGACTGTCAAGATTCAGGCATCTGACATGGTGGCCTTTCAAGCTTGGGGATGGAGAGCCAAGCATCACTTGACTGTCTCCAGTGTGCAGCAGTCAGGCAAATTTTCAGCACCACTAAAAGGACTTATTAAAAAAAGGTCCTCTGATGCCCTGATGCTGCAGATCATCCCTTGCCCTAGAACAGTTTCCATGAAATTCGACTGACTCAAGGGTACCTTCACCAGAACTCTCCTGTGAAAACCGTTGTCATTTGGATTTGTGGAAGAACAGCTTTTCCCGTCTGCTTTCTTGAGAAGTTCTTCTGAGTAGTGGAAAGACACACTCCCATGGCAGACAAAGTCTTGCTCTCTTGCTCACTCCTAGTCAGTATACCTTTAACCTTGGGCAAATAAAGCACCAGTCAAAAGGGGCATTAAGAAAGGACACCTTAAACCAGTCCACAAAATTACAGCTGTACACCCAGGCTACCTAAGACAAGGATGGGTCTACAGAAAAGGTTTTGAGAAAGGACAACCCCTCCAGGGAAGGGGCTTAGGTAGTCCAATTTCTTGTCTCATAAATTCCAGGAAACCACAAAAGAAGGCATTCTCCTTGGTGGTTTTGAAGACTCTTCCTCTTCATAAATGTTAGAATCTTTGGACTGGGATTCCTAATGGGAATCCAAGTATTTCCTCTTACACTCTTCTGGTGTCCTTCCTTGCAGATAGAAACTGTTGGGGACAAGAAAGCAGTAGGAGAGCCCTATCCCAGGGCTACCCAAAGCCTGTGGATGTAGGCAGGTCCTGGACAAGATTATGAGACATACAGATACTAGAAGGACAAGAAGACCTGGACATATCTGACACCATATTTGATCACCTAGTCTCTGACTGAGAAAATCCTCTCCATATTCTTGCATGCCGAAGCTGAGGCTGGACAACTGTGAAGAGACCCCTTCAGTCTGCAGACCTGCCATCAGCCCAAATGAGTCTACCACTGAGACCAGAGCTAAGCTCAAGGATGCATGCACCCAAAAGCAGCTATGATAACATCAGAGTTGATCCCACCCCTAGTCCACAGACTTGATTTTATGGCTACTGGATGCAGATAGTTCTGATGTTATCACAGTTGAATACATTAAAGTGGAGTTCATTGCTTAAGCCAGTAAAGTTATTGGCACAGATGCAAGGGCAACACAGGTGAGCATCAGATCCAGGGTCACTGCTGCAGATTGTTGGACCAGTTAATTAGCCACTAGAGAAGGTGCCGGAAAGGCAACTGTCTCCATCTTAGGAGGTAAGGGAGAGTGAATGATCCAAGTGAACATCTGAGCTTTCAAAAAGGTTCTCAGTAACATTTGTGTTGTATTTGCTTACCACTGTAGTGCACCCATCTCAATGGACCATTTGCAGACACAGCCTTGGTGAATAGGTTCACATGGTAAATGAACAAAATATATTTACAGATATAAAACATATACAAATTTACAGATGCAAAAATATGCTACACCATTTAGTTCAAGAAGCAGTTTAGAAAGTCAAAATAAGGATGGAAAAATGGAATCATGCTTAACAAAGTTTTTTGGATAAGATGTAGTCATAATGACTGTGATTGTTTATGCTACAAGGAAAGCAGCATGTCATTATATAATGAGGTAGAGGTAAGGGAGAATAGTTGCAGGAAAGGATACCAAGGGGAGAGGACAGAGAACTGGAGACAGAGGCATGTAGAGGGAACAAGAGTAGAAAGGAGAGAACTGTGAGAGATGCAAAGAGAAGAAGGAGGTAGGATGAATAAACAGCAATAAGTGAGGGGAGCACAAGATGAGATAAGGATGAAATGGGGATATAAGGGTATAAGAGACCTGCATGTTCATGTTCCAGTCAGATTTCTTGATATTCCTAGTGGACCTTGAAGACCTAGCAGAAGAGAACATTGAAGACAGCTTACTGGGCTGGAGTAGAGAAATTCATACCTCAAGGATACTAAAGGGAGAACACCAGATCTGATTAGGGGAGGGAGCTGGACTGATAGCCACAATGGCAAAGTAGAGCTGACCTGACTCCAGGGCCACAGAAATGGGTTTAGAATATCCCAAAGTGGAGACCTAACTGGCTCTGACACTGAAGCTTATAAAGCTGTGATCAGTACAGATGTGGTACTGGAATCAGATTCATAAGTTGAACTGAGAGGGTGACTATTTTGGGACCTTTGGCCCCAGTTCATCCATAATAAGAGTTTCATGGCCTACTTTTCTCTTCCCTTACTCTTTTTCTTTGTCCTTCTCTCTTTTTTTCCCTGTGGTTTCTTGGAAGGTGAAGATGGAGGGGCACAACTACAGATGTAACTGAGAGCATTCCTTTCAAGATTAGTTTGGCCCTGCAGTTGACCAAAGCAATAGTCACAAAGGGCACATATGCAGCATGTAAAAAAAGTCTGACTTAGTCCATCCTGTCATAGGTATAATCTAACACAATCACTCAGTATTCACACTTAGCAGCAGCTACGCCAATAGTGACTACATCAACAGAGACAAACAGAACCATTGCTAGTTTAACAGGGGCCCTGAGCAGTTCCCCAAACTAGTGCCCCCTCAAATTAAACAAAAGTAAGAAGGTCATCTGAAGTGCTTCTGCACTGAGGGCTTCAGCACATCAACTGTGACCACAAATGCAATGCTGTCATTCATTTATGAAGCCAAAATATCCTTGTGCCTTCATAAACCAATGGTCCCCCACACCATCGACACCTGCTAGTTGAGCCATTAATAGCTTGCATGTAAGGCATCCCCCCTCTTTGTCCCATTCTAGTTACAGCTCTGGAACAAATGGTTATCAAGCAGTTTGGAAACACAATGAAGAAAATATAATGAGCAGTATTTAACAGACAATCCCAAATCCAAAATCAGGGGACTCTGCAAGCTCTACCGGTACCCTTTAACTGGACTCTAGAAATAACAGAAGTTATAAGAGAAGGTCATAGCAGGGTTAGGTAAGCAGTTAGTGCACTGTAGTGTACAGCAGAAGAGATGAACACTTCATTGCACTCACTACTGTTGTCTTTTTTGGTATATATTTTAATGAACATCCTTAAATAATTAGACGTTTCAGCAAAGACAGAAATATTTCAGTCCATCACTCAAATAAGCTTGTCAGCCATGCTAAGTCAAAGATGTTCAATTACATCTTCTCTCTTAATAAACCTTTTTATCATTTAATTTGTTTCTTTAACTAATAAATTCATTTTTTCAGAGTCTGAGAATGAAGAAAGACTTGAAAAGTCTCCTCACTTAGTTTGTACTATCCTTGCCTCCTCCAAGAAGTAATTGTTACCTCCGTCGTACAGAGCATGTGTATTTCTGTAGAAAAATTTTCCTGCCTTGAGTACAACAGTTTCTTAATGTCAAGAACTGGAAATATCACCCTGGAAATTGCATTTTTTCTGAGTTTTACCACTGTTAGAATGTTAATTTATATTTACTATACTGATGTGAAAGAAGGACACTTTTCAGGAAAAAAGACATGAAGAAGTAACAAACAGATTGGTAGTGTGCTTCCTTTGAAAGTTTTTAAGTTAGTAATCTGAATTCTGTCAGTCAGGCCAAATTGCTCAAATACAGCAATAATGAAATTTGATAGGCTCTGTCTATGGTTTCTGCTGTGTTATAATCTGTAACGCTAATCATACAATGAAGGAGTGCAGCATTATATAACTTTTTGTGATATGACTATGACATTATTGCAACATTGTGTAATAACTTTTCAGGAGAACACAATGCCATGCTAATCACATAATCTTTTATCATTATAGCTTTGCCATGTAAACCAAACAGTCATTATGAACATTGTGGTCATGCCTGTCCAGCTACCTGTGCAAATCCAAATTCCCCATCATCCTGCAGTCTGCCTTGTGTCGAAGGTTGTATATGTAACAGCGGATATATGCTCTACCATGACCAATGTGTACCCAGCACTCAGTGTGGTTGTTGGCAGGATGGAAAGCATTACCCAGTGGGATCAGAGTTCTGGACTGATGACAGCTGCTCAACCAAGTGTCGCTGCCCTTCTGCAGGTAGTAAGCTGGAATGTTTCCCTGCCTCCTGTCCAACAGGCCATTACTGTGGCATAAAAAATGGAGTTCCTGGATGTTATCCATTCACATACGGGATATGCAGAGTCTGGGGCGATCCGCATTATAGTACATTTGACAAGGAGACTCACCACTTCATGGGTATCTGCACATACACTTGGGCCAAACTCTGTACAAATGCTACTTCACTACCGTACTTCAATGTGGAAGCTAAAAATGAGCACAGAGGAAATCCTTCAGTGTCTTACATTCAAAAGATCCATGTGGATGTCTATGGACATCGGGTTACAATGGTTAAGCGAGAAACTAGTAGAGTTTTGGTAAGTGCAGATTTGTTTACTGTGGTGCAGTTTTTTTTATACTTATAAGCAGTGAGGCAATACCTTCAGTGCAGCTTTTTATAACTACTAGTGTGCTAAAACCAGACACTTTGCTACTGATTACCTGTTCTCCTTTGTCCTAGAATTTAACTACCACAATGTAAAGTCTGAGTAAAAATATACTGATTAGCAGAAAAAAGTACAACTTTCCTATGTGTGGTCCATAAACAATTTGTCCTTCACTAACTCCCCAATCACATTTCACATTGCTCCATTTCCCTGAGTCTATATGCTGTTATTGTACTTGATTCTAGATTCTAGATGAGATATGAAGATGGTCTTTTGTAATTAACAGTATATGCTTAATTAAATTGACTGTACTTAGAAGTAGTAAAATTCCTTAAGAAATCAAATTGCCTCTGTAGTTGGAACACTGGAAATGTATTCAGTATAGCGACCTTTCCTCTACTTATTGACTTATCTCAACTAAAGGGAATCAAATTAATTCAACCAATTGTATCATGAATACCAGAAGGCACTAACATGAGATTCCACACAAAGCCAAAATATTGTATAGAGAATCTGCAAAGTCAGATGCAGACAACAGATGAGAAAAACAATACTTAAGTTGCATTTTTATACGTTATTCTTCAGTTTAATATAAGGTTTCATTTCAAGATGGGTCTATCCCAGAAATGTGAAAGTTACTACACCAGAAAATCCTTAATATTCTACAAGATACGTCTAACAACATTTGCAAAAAATAAAATTCTCCTGTCATAGAATACTTTTTTCAATGCAGTTCTTATTTTAAAACAAGAAAAAGGATCACTTCACTATAATTCATATCGGCTCATGTCTCAATTAAATATAAATCATAATGTCTTATCCATTGTGACAAGTAGAATAAAAATCTCAGTGCCCATTTTTAATGCTAGATTACCAGAAATTATTAATTTATATTAAGAAGACAATCCCAGGGAAGCATTAAAAAATAACCATCTCTCACTATGCACCTCTCTAAGTCTAGAAACTGAGAGAACATTTGGTTATATTGACCGGTCCTATGTTTAAAAGTAATAGAAAGTGTATATGCTAGTCATTTACAGTAGCACCTCAAACGAGTTATATCTTAGTTCTAAAACATGTAACAAGTGGTATATTTTATACTGAAATGATGCTTACAAAAGACAACACCCAAAGACATTCATTAATTATTTCACTTTTTATTTACTGCTAGAACGTATAGCCAATACCATTATATTATACCTCAGTATTAAAGGTTTTGAATTTAGGATAGTGTTAAAAACTAAATCCTAAAAAAGACAGATAATTGTAATAAATATATAAATTATATAGTATAAGAATTTAGAAATCTTTAAAATGGAATATGAATAAAATCAGTAATTTATTAACAGAATTAGCAGCTAAAGCCTAATATAGTCAAGTAGTATCATTATAAATGGGAAAGTCAGCAATTAATATATTTAGGAATTATTACAAAAGCAGATTTAACAGACAAGATTAAAGAAAATTATGGTGATCGCATTACCAATTTTAAAAAGTTATTTCTTGTAGAATAAAATTTACTTATGAAGATAGATTATTTCTGAGTAAGATTATTGTATTACCTAAATTATTACATATTTCTCTAACAATTTCATTGCTTCCAACAAAATGTTATATAAAGCTAAATATTATAATCTTATTTTTATCATATTAAGCCATTATAAACACAAAAAGGCAAAGGGAGAAACGGGAATAGAATTCCAGCTACTGAAATGTATATAATAGCCTCCTTCTTTCAAAGTTATAGTTTATCAGCTAGACCATTCATAAGGTGCTGTATAGAAAGATATACGTGTGTCTTTGTTTATGATATTGAGCAGAAGCATAGCTATGGTGAGGCTAAGGGGGCACAAGGTAATAGTGGGCACAACTGTGAGAAACCACTTGGTCAGTAATACAAGCACTGATGTGCTTTAACACTCCATATGTGGTATCAGATGTAGCAAGCTGATAGTTAAAATGTTGAAAGCAATAAGCTATTTTTTTTCTTCTGCTTAAAATATTAAATGGTTACAATATGGGGATAGGCAGAGGGCACCTTGGTAGATATAGCTCTGATATATAGTTTAAGATATCTATCTATCTATATATATATATGGATTCACTTCATAACATTGAAATATCAAAATACTGAAACTCAAAATACTGAAAACACATATTATGCGTAAACTCAGCTTAAACAACATAAATCATAACAATTTCTACCAAATATATGCAGGGGGGGCAAGCCCCTCTGCACCCCCATGAGCCTAGCCCCCCCACCTCCTGCTAATTAAATATATCAACTCCAAGATTGCACATAGTGTAGTTAAGTGCAATCTTGAGTAGATATATATAATTAGCAGGTGGGTGCAGGGGCCCCCTGCATATATTTGGTACAAATTGCTATGATTTATGTTGTTTGCTGAGTTTACGTATGTGTTTCAGTATTTTGAGTTTCAGTGTTTTGAGTATTCAGTATTTTGAGCTTTCAGTATTTTGGTCTTCAGTATTATGAAGTTTTGTCATTTTCAGTATTTTGAAGTTTCAGTGTTATGAAGTGAATCCATATATATATTTATATATATATATATATATATATATATATATATATATACATAGATATATATATATATATATATATATATGTGTGTGTGTGAGTGTGTGTGTGTGTGTGTGTGTGTGTGTGTGTTTATGGTTACACTTCAGAATCTCGAACTACTGAAATATCGAACTTCAGTAGCTCGAGACTGAAGTGTCAAAACTGCACTTGCATGAAAGTGCAGAATGTAGAAATGTCGAATCTGTGGTTGTGGATGTGCACAAGTGAAATGGGATTCCCTGTGTTCGTAATACGCGGTCTGGTCTGTAGATGCAGCTGGAGAATCAGGTAAGTGATGTTTTAGTAGGGGTTTTAGGTAGGGATTTTAGTGTATGTGAGTGTGTTTGGAGTTTTGAGGTGTGGGTTAGGGTAGGTAGGTAAGATTGTGAGTACGTAAGTGTTGAGAGTGGTGGTATTTGTATGCATGTGATGTGTGTTTGTACAGGGGGAGTGTAGAATATGTATTGGTGGTTTTTGTGTGTTTGTGTTTTTAGTGCGACCTTTGGAGTTAGTACACATAGTTAGTACACATAGGGGTTGCAGGGGGGCTTGTCCCCTGCTTATTTGTAGGGTCTGCATGTGTGTTTATTTTGTTGTGTTGGTTTGTAGTGTAGGGAGGAAGGTGTATGTGTGACTGTGTGTGGAGTGTGTATGTGGGCAGTCGCAATTATAAATTTCATGCTTTTGGGGTTTCGGATTTTGAAGTTTTCAGCTTTACAGTCTTGAGATATTGAATTCTGATATTTCAGTATTTTGGGATTATAAAGTGAAACTATATATATATATATATATATATATATATATATATATATGTGTGTGTGTGTGTGTGTGTGTGTGTGTGTGTGTGTGTATCTAGCTATATATTATATATGTATATATGTATCCAGCTATATATATATATATATATATATATATATATATATATATATATATATATATATACATATATATATATATATATATATATATATATATATATATATATATATATATGGATTCATGTCATAACACTGAAAGCTCAAAACACTGAAAATAAGAAAACTTCTTAATATAGAAGACCAAAACACTGAAACTTCAAAACACTGAAACTCCAAACACTAAAAACACATATCATACATATACTGAGTTTAAACAACATAAATCATAGCACCCCCCCCCCCCTCACATCCCCTGCTACTTAAATATATCAACTCCAAGATTGCACTTAGTGTAGTGAAGTGCAATCTTGGAGTTGAAATATACATTTATATATATATATATATATATATATATATAGATATAGATATATAAGTAGCAGGGGGTGTGGGTGAAAGTGCTATGATTTATGTTGTTTAAACTCAGTATATGTTTGATATGTGTTTTCAATGTTTTGAGTTTTCAAGATTTTGAAGTTTCAGTGTTTTGGTTTCAGTGTTTTGAGCTTTCAGTGTTATGAAGTTAATCTATAAATATATATATATATATATATATATATATATATATATATACAGTAGATATAAAAAGTTTACACACCCCTGTTAAAATGACAGATTTTTGTGATATAAAAAAATGAGACCACTATAAATCATTTCAAAACTTTTCCCACCTTTAATATGACCTATAACCTATATAATTCTATAGAAAAACAAACAGATCTGTTAGGGGAAAGTATATATATATATATATATATATATATATATATATATATATATATATATATATATATATATATATATATGTATATACAATAAGCTGGTTGCATAAGTGTGCACACCCTTAAACTAATACTTTGTTGAAGCACCATTTGATTTAATTAATATTCAGACTTCTTGGGTAGTAGTCTATGACACATCTTGACTTGCCAATATTTGCCCTCTCTTCCTTGCAAAAGTGCTCCAAATCTGTTAGATTGCAAGGGCATCTCTTGTGCACAGCACTCTTCAGGTCACCCCACAGATTTTCTATTGGATTTAGGTCTGGGCTCTGGCTGGACCATTCTAAAACTTTAATTTTCTTCTGGTAAAGCCATTATTTTGTTGATTTGGATGTATGCTTGGGGTCATTTTCATGCTGAATGGTGAAATTCCTCTTAATCTTCAGCTTTCTAGCAGATGCCAGGAGGTTTTGGGCCAAAGGTGACTGATATTTGGATCTGCTCATAATTCCCTCCACCTTGACTAAAGCCCCAGTTCCAGCTGAAGAAAAGCAACCCCCAAAGCATGATACTACCACCACCACCATGCTTCACTGTGGGGATGGTGTTCTTTTGGTGATGCGAAGTGTTGTTTTTGCACCAAACATACCTTTTGGAATTGTGGCCAAAAAGTTCAACCTTGGTTTCTCAGACCATAACACATTTTCCCACATGCTTTTGGGAGACTTGATGTATTGTTTTGTAAATTTTAGAATGGCCTGGATGTTTTTCTGTGTAAGAAAAGGTTTCCATCTAGCAACCCTACCCTATAACGCAGACATTTGAAGAGTAAGGGAGATTGTTGTCACATGTAGTACACAACCAGTACTTGCCAGAAAGTCCTGCATTTCCTTCAGTGTTGCTGTAGGTCTCTTGGCAGCCTCCCCGACCAGTTTTTGTCTTGTCTTTTCATCAGTTTTGGAAGGACGTCCAGTTCTTTGCAATTGTTGTCCCATATTTTCTCCACTTTTTGATGACTGTCTTCACTGTGTTCCATGGTATATCCAATGCTGTGGAAATGTTTTTGTACCCTTCTTCTGACTGATACCTTTCAACAATGAGATCCCTTTAATGCTTTGTAAGCTGTCTGTAAACCATGGCTTTTGATGTAGCAGGCAACTGAGTAAATGTCAGGAAAATCCTACTAGGACAGCTGAACTTTATTTGGGGTTAATCAGAGTCTCTTTAATTGATGGTGGGTGTGTACCCAAGAAGACTGAATGCTGTAATTAAATAAAAAGGTGCTTCAAAAAAGTATTAGCTTAATGATGTGCACACTTATGCAACTGGCTTATTGTACATTTTTTATTTTTTTGTTTTTCAATTGAATTATACAGGTCATAGGTCACTTTATAGGTGGGAAAAGTTTTGAAATTATTTATTGTGGTCTCATTTTTTTGATATCAGAAAAACCTAGCACTTTAACAGGGTGTGTAAACATTTTATATCCACTGTATGTATATATATATATATATATATATATATATATATATATATATATATATATATATATACATATACATACACACACACACACACACACACACACACATATATATATATATATATATATATATATATATATATATAACCATACTTGGGGAAAGATATAGTAGGCCTCACAGTGATATAGGTGCTTATATCTACTTCCAAGGATTAGGGTAGTGTCCTAAAGAAAATGTTATCATGGTGTGGTTGGAGAGGGATGACAATATTGAGTATTTCCCCATAATAGGAACATTTAACATTCAGTCATGAAACATGGATGGTCTAAGTTTTGAGGGGTAAATCCAGACCTTCAAGTTCCTCCCCCTCAAAGATACATGGCTACATGTCAGAGACAAATGTAGAACTCCTTCCATGACTAATTTGATGATGCATCCCTCTAGATGGCACTTTCCCCCTCTTGGCAGGTGTATGGGGTGAGCGGTATTGGAGGGCAGAGAGTTATACAGCTCATGGTTGAAGTGCTGGTGGTGGACAGGAATGGAGGGGGGAAAGCACATGGAAAAATACAATTGGTTTTCTGTGTACAACTAAATAGCTATAACAGGAAAATTGAATCAAGGAGGTTTTATATATTAGTAAAGCAATTTAACAAAAGGAAACTATCAAAGGTTATTTACTTCTAAGATATTCTGATTAGTTTAGATAAAGAACCTTGGCTGGATGGGCAACATTTGAGGAACTTTTTTATTTCAAAGATTGCGTTATAGTCCTTCAAAAAATAATAAGCCCATATTATTACTTATAATATTATTTAGATGTGGAGGACAGGAGGAAATGGAAACAGGTGATCTGCTGTGGCGACCCTTAACGGGAACAGCCAAAAGAAGATGATGATTACTTATAATATTATTTTATGCAATAGCGTTTAATGTATGAACTATGTCCAATGTTATTCCATACTTAGTGTTATGTAATTTTTTTAGATAATATGCAGTTTATATTTATTATTATCTAGTTATTGAAGCTTATCTCCATGGGCTTCCACTGAAAATGGACCTTTTCAGCCCAGCTGGACTTTCCTAGTAAACGTATATAAAACAAAATACATAAATAAATTCAGTATTACAGTACAATAACAGAAGTACATTCCATGTATAGTGGTTTATAATCTTATGGTAAAATGCAACACATTTATTCCTGATGGCTTCCCTTCACCTCATCGATTGCAAGATGGACAAGAGTCCACCTGGTTATATTTAGCACACTGACGCTGAATTCCTCACCTGTTGTTTTCTGTAAGAAATCACTGCTGTATAGTATAATTGGAGTGTTTCAATACTGTTTCACTTCTTTTCAAAGATGTTCCTTTTCTTCCTGTTGATACAGACATATAATTTGTAAATATAAACTGGAGGAACAGAAATTTTAATCCACAGGGAAATGCAGGCAGCATTGCACCTTAAAAAAGTTTATATAATTTTTTTTGGATTGAGTTTTGAACTAATTGTGATCAGTAAGTCAATTCTTCATTAATCTGTAAATTGACAGGACATATTAGAAGCATTCCTGACTCCTATTTTAATTTGTGATTTTCTTAGACTTATATGAGATCCAAAAGAAAATTATACTGAATTATGTTGCTACTGTGATCTCTTTTTTAAGAAAACTACTGTGATCTCTTCTTTGCTTTGAAACTGATTTCATATATTACTTTTCTCACAGCTTTTCTGACTCAATATAAAATGTGTAATTATTTTAAATTAACATAATGTATGCTGGGGGTGCAAAACAAAATAGAAAAATTGCAAGTAAAATGGGAACATGCATTACTAAATTCTGTCAAGATTTTCAGGTTTCAAGGTTTTGCAAAATATTTTTGCCTGACACTTTTGAAGAAGCAAATTGGTAGTTTTTGCATTGCTCTTGCATCACATTGTATAGAAACATATCAAGGTCCTATTTATCTTTTATCAATGGTGCATTATAAAGAAACGTATAATAATAATAATGCATTCTGTGAATGATAAAATCAACATTTGAAACTTCCCATTTTAATTCTACATTTTAATATGTAAAAGCAATATATGCTAGCATACTTATTAATGCATTCAAAAATAGTTGCTTTCACATTTTAGTTTTGAGTGTTGTTTAAACTTTTTCTCTCTTCGAAAAAAGTTTTCTTTTTTCATTTTTCTGTTTCATAATATGGTTACCAATTATTTTTATGTCTGAAATAATAAAACTCGACACGAGTCTGAACTGATAGTTATAATAATTTATTGCACTTTATATTGATTTTAATGAAATCTAATAGACAAAATAAAAACTGCCAAAACAGTTTCAGAAAAGGAATGTGAAGAAATGACATATCTAGGAATGGGTTAAAGGGAAGAAAATGCTTTTTAATGTAGAAAAATAGATTTTTGTCTACAGTCAGCCTTTAAAAGAATGGCATGTTAGTCTGCAGTTAGTTCGAAAACTTATATTGGCTGTAAAACTAAATTTTTATAACTAGAATAAGTGAAGCAAAATAATTGTTTTATTGCTATCAAAGCCTTAGAGGTAATGATGTAAGGGGCAGCAATATCCTAGACCTGGTCATCACCAACATGGGTGACCGGTGTTCCAACCAGAGGTCAGCTCCACATTGGTCAGATCCGACCACAAGCTAATCACCCTAGACATCCGCATCCCGCTCCCACCCCCCATTAGGAAAACAACTGTAAAAAATTTCTCCAAAGCCAACTTCACGACACCCATGCAGATGGACAATAGAGGTACAACTGCTGAATCCTACACAAACGTACTCTATAAGCACTTACATGAGTGCATGGTCCGTGCTCTCCCTAAGAGAACCAAGATCCTATCCTATAAAAAGGGAAGCCAATCTGGTGGTCTTCTGCCATTAACAAACTCTACAACAGATGAAAGAAACTGTTGCAAAAAAGAGTAAAATCCCATGATTGGAGGATCTCCCTGGTCAGCCTCAGTAAGAAGCTGAGATCCCTCATAAAATCCTCCAAGGCCAGTTATGAAAACAAAATTGCCACTGATTCTAAAGACAACCACAAAACATTCTATAGCTATGTCAAGAATCTCAATGGCAACACTCAGATCTGCTCTGAGTTACAGCACAATGACACTAAATATACAGAACCAACTGATATTGCCAACATCCTGGCAGATAGGTTCAGTACTAACTTTACCCCCCCGTCTCACCCCCTAAAGGGGCCCATCTTTATACCGGAAGAATGCAAAGTTCCTGTAATCACGGCTGCACAGTTAAAAATCTCACTCTCCAAAGCCAACATCCCAGGCTGCCTTCTACATGAACTACAGAATGAACTGGCACCCCACCTAAGTACCATGTTCAATCATAGCCTCACCTCAGACTTTGTGCCCATTGAATGGGGCACCACGGCTGTTATCCCACTCCACAAAGGGGGGGCCACAACAGACCCCGGGTACTGCCGCCCCATTAGCCTGACGAGCCTGGTCTGCAAGGCCATGGAACGTATCATCATGGAACTCATAAACAAAGACATTGGAGATCTCCAAACTCTGGACCCCACACAGTTCGGGTTTATAAAAGGCAGATCATGTCTCCTAAACCTGATAGACTTTTTTGAAGCAGTCACCAAAGCCATAGATGAGGGTAATGTGGTTCACATAGCCTATCTAGAGCTCGCCAAGGCATTCATCACCATCCCCCACTCTGGAATTATAGATAAACTCACTAAACTAGGTATAAATGCCTATGTCACAAGATGGGTAGCCAACTGGCTTACTGACAGAACCCACACTGTGAAAGGAGCAGACTGCAAATCAGACTTCAAACCATTGACAAGTGGAGTAACATAGGGTTCAGTCCTGGGACCTCTCCTGTTTGGTATCTACTTCTGTGAAGTACAGGCTAACCCAGAAGGTCTTTGGCTAACTAAATTTGCAGATGCCTGCAAACTAGGAGCCATATTCGAAACTCCTAATGATGTGGACATCCTACAAAAGGGCCTCACTGAGACAGATGCCTGGTGTCAAAGCCATGGTCTCAAGCTCAATGCCAAAAAGTGCATTGCCATCCCCTTTGGTAAAAATTCTGTACCCATGAACTGCCACATAGGTGGTAGTCTACTTAACACCAAAAGTGTGATAAGAGACCTTGAGACACAGGTGGACAGTAGTTTATCCTTTGATAATCACATTGCCACAGTGGTCATTAAATCCTTCTGTGTGGCACACCTCATCACAAGAGGTTTCTCATCCAGAAAAAAAGAGGTCATTGTTCCCCTCTACTCATCACTCATTAGACCCATTATAGAGTACAATGCCCCTTTTGGTATGTACCTCACAAGACATCTACAACAACTGGAAAGGCCGCAGAAATACCTCACAAAGAGGATTACTGGCCTAAAACAGATGCCCTATGCAGACCGTCTCAAAAAACTCCAGCTTTAGTCCTTCGTATATCGCCTACTCAGAGGTGATCTCTGCCTAACATACAAAGCTATGTCAAACCCAGAGCTGTTGGACATGCTCCACTTAAAGAAATCCCAATCCTTCCAAGCTACACGTTCTAGGGACCTAAACCTTGTCACCACAATAAACAGAACATGCTGGAGGGATAGATTCCTGCCTCAGAGACTTCCCATACTCTGGAACAGACTACATATCTATGTCAAACAGAGCTCCTCATTAGCACTCTTCAAGAAAAATCTTGATGATTGGATGGGTAATAAGAACTTCACCCTGAGGATCACTTCTGTGGTTCTGCTTGACAGGGGCACAGGAAAATAATTTTCTTGGGTGGCGAACGCCAGGGTACCTTTTTGGCTAGGCTTGTATAGGCCCTAGGGCCAATAGCCTAGTACCTACCTATGAACCTAGGAACCTATAACTATCCTATTTTCACTGATTTGTCTCAAAGAGTGCATGCTTGAGAAAGTAATGTAAGATATCACTGAAAACCTGAACTGTAGCCTGAGAGAAGCTAATGATTTTAATGCAGTCACAAAAGAGAAGGATTAATCCATGTATCTTTATTTTTACTTTGGCTATTGCACTACTGAGGTTGCATTAAAGGGAACGGAAAGCCCAATAGTATTCTTCAAATATGACAGCAATGTTTCAGAACAACCATTAGCTTGGCTCAGTAGAAGGGTAAGCAAATAGTATGCACTGTATTTTTAATTTTGAACCTTTAGAAACTTTTTGGAAATGAGTGACACCACTGGATAGGAAAATAAAAGAGTAGGATGGTGTATTTATTCACCTAGTTAATCTTGATCATAAATGGTCCAATGAACCATTTCTAAGTTATGATGCAGTCAGGAAAAGTTAATGGTCACATCAAATTGTACCAATAACACCACGACAGAATACAAGTTAAATATTAGTGCAAACACATAATCATGGGAAACAGTAAGTTGGAAACACATAATATCATTACTGACACACTATAGCATTGCAGCAAGTTAGGATGGAAAGCAATAAAGTCCTTAACACAGTTCCTTACAAATAGAATATAACGCAGCAGGATGAAATATAACAGATAAAATAGAAAGGCAAAGTAGTGTCAACTATGACAACAATGTGAATGATTAAAATTTGTGAGGTTAGGCAGAAGAGTAAAATTCCAACTTGCGCAAGTTTTCTTGGAATGGGGAGTTAAGATATCCTAAAAACTAGTCAGCATCTACTCAAGGAAGTTTTCTTTTATTCAATAAGTAATTAATAAATTATGTAATTTGCATGGGAAGCCTCGAAAATATGATTTCTGTTATTACATATGGTGTTGGCAAGGGACAGATTTTTTTCACATAATGTGTTATGTTGTCAGTATGCTAGAGAAGAAGAACAATGGTTTAATAATGATGTTATCAACCTTGGCATTGTATACCCGAGTGCTGTAACTGGTCCTTTTAGTCTTGGCTATACTGGTGAGATCAAAATGCATGTGCAGGCAAAGAATGTTGCAGTTACTGAAAAAATCTCTAGCTAAAGAAAATGAGTGAATGCAGGGCATATTGTAGGAGAAAGTAGGAAGCAGTTAACATCATACTGTACATATAACGAAGAAAACCACAGAAACTCCAAGAAACGAAAAAGCAGGCAACAACAATAGTCCACATCCTGCTTAAATATAAGAAACTTTCATTGGAAATCGATTATTTTAATGAATGTCTAAGACTGCAAATAGTACCTAAGGGACTTAGGGTATGGCAATACCCCACTGGTTTAGTCCCTAATTCTTCATTTCATCTGAATTTATTAAAGCTATTTAATAAACAAGGCTTGGAGTTAATTGAAATTATGAAAACTAATTACATCTTAATGAATGAGGAGCTTAAAGACAGTATATCTTTATTGGATACTCAAATAAAGACACATCCTGATTTTTTTAGATATAAATTTGCGTATTCACGTATTTTTGAGACTATTAGGTAATAAAGTCATTCACGGACTATCGTTGTTATCATACCGTACATAGTACGCCTATATCATATGTTCTATTTAGTTACATGGTAAGTATGCAGATATACTAAAAGCTACTCAGCACCAGATAAAATTTCAGTTTCATCTTAAAATTTGCTTGTACTATATAAAAAAGTGCAAATGCAGGAAAAGGATTAGGTGATTCTGGGAATCTAAAAGATTTATAATTTCTGCAGAGGAATACAATTGATGATTTCAAATGAATTAATTGCTGTAGTGTTACAGAGGGAGGACTAGGGCTATGTTGTTTTCAGATGAACTAAGATTGATGCTTATGTCTGTTACTGCATTGTTTCTTTTTCTTTTAACAACTAGGTTGACAACACCTGGAGAACGCTTCCTGTAACACTTGTAGGAGGTGCAGTCACTGTTAAAAGAAGTGGAAACTATGTGCTGCTAGAAACAGACTTCCTGCTCTCAGTTTATTATGATTCTGACCACACAGCTGAAGTGAAAGTGCCCAGCACATACTTTAATCAGACTTGTGGAATATGTGGAAACTACAACAAGCTGAGAGCTGATGATTTCATGAAACCTGATGGATCCCAAGCAGCAAATTCTACAGACCTAGGAAACAGCTGGAAAGTGTCAGATGGTGATCCTAACTGTAAGGATCCAGAACCACCAGAACCATGTCTACCAGAAGTTGAAGACAAGTATGAGAGTAGCAGCTATTGTGGTCTGATAACTAGCAAAGAGGGTCCATTTGCAAACTGCCTACATGTGGTCAGTCCAAACAGCTTCTTTGAGAGCTGTGTCTTTGATCTTTGTGCACTAAATGGAAGCCAAGATACTCTGTGTGATTCATTACAAAGTTATGCAGATGCTTGTCAAAAGGCTGGAGTGATCATTCCTCCCTGGAAAAACTCCACATTTTGTCGTATGTATTGCGATAATTTTTTTCAGTAATACAATGTTCCATTGTCTGCTAAACTGAATAGATAATACAATGTCTTTGTGTTTTACCTTACAGCAAAGCCATGTCCAGATAATAGTCATTATGAACCCTGTTCAAGTGCCTGTCCTGCAACATGCCTGGATCAGTTTGCACCACATAACTGCAGTAAGCCTTGTGTAGAGGCTTGTGAGTGTGACACTGGATTTGTACTTAGTGGAAGCACTTGTGTTAATGTCGCTGACTGCGGCTGCTGGTACCAGGGCAAATATTACGAGGTAAGCAAACCAGAAATTCTGATGTGCTTTTCTGCGTGAATGAAATGATACAACAATAAAAGTGACAAGTAATAGATAGGCAAGGTCACTATGAAGCTATGGATATATAGCAGAAAATATTATTTGACAACTTGCATTTTGTAAAGTCTTTGATGTAGAATAATGCTGAAAGTGACAATTTCTAAACAGAGAAGAAAACAAGAACCATATATCATATTGTTGTACTTACTTAACTAAACATACTCTGTGGTGCTCCTACACTTTGTATTCAGTATTTGACTTAATTTGAGTCTAGGATTAGAAAATGGATCTAGGAGAAGGCAGAGGGCATCAGCCTCTGGAGTCTGAAGCATTTTCTTCCAAAACTGTAAATACAGATGACCAGACCAGCAGATACAGCCACAACTTTCCATCTCCGTCATTCAAATCAAAAGGTAGTCCTCATTGATTGCAGCTCTAGATTTAACAAATTAAAACTTCAAGGTCATTAAAGGTCATTGGCTATACTAGTGACTATGATGGGTGTTTTGGCTATTACGGCTAGTCACTGAAATTTGAAAACCACCCTCTTCAGATATAAAGTGCAGTTTTCAAATGAAACAATAATAATACATGCTTCCATTCAATTTCTACATATTCCCATCCCTGTTCACTCCCATAGCCAAATTCTTCGATAATGACAACTGGGTTGCAGCCAGTCTCTCAATCCCAGTACTAACATTGTCGACACAGCGGGTGGCTCTCCAACTACTAACATGGATTTTAGCTGTACAGATTTAGCACTATCATGCAATTGCCATTCAAGATCATTGAACATAACAATATTGTTATAATCTTTATAATAATGGCAGAATTGTTAGGCTTGTTTCACCAGCAAGCTAACCATATACCAAACTGCTTGTAATGTAACATAGCTAGCCGTGTGGATTTTACATTTTCAGTATTTCAGCAGGAAACTAATAATATATGGATTATTTCAAGCCATCTCACTAATGACCTTTTTATATAAAGGCTAAAGTTACTTTTAAGTGACCAAACTCTTGAATGGAGAGTTGGAATGTGCCTCTGGGTTGGCACAGTTCTGAAATGTTACTGCTGCACAGAGGTTGTTTCTCTGGTTTGGTTCCCAGGGTTCTGTGCAGAGTTGGTTTATCCTCCCTGTGTGTGTGTGTGTGTGTGTGTGTGTGTGTGTGTGTGTGTGTGTGTGTGTGTGTGTGTGTGTGTGTGTGTGTGTGTGTGTGTAGTGGGTACCTTTGCTAACATGATGCATGGCTGCAAAAGAGAACACTAATGAAGTCAGGTTTAGCAGTGCAGTGTTCATTTCAAACATATGGTAATAAGTTGCTAATGAGGTACTTCTCTTTTGTGGTACCATGTTTCTGAATCACAATTTCTCATTATCACGTTGGGCACTTTGCATGGGTTGAGAGAAAGTCTCTGAATCTTGCCCTGTGTTGAAAATCTAAGAGAACAATGTTGAACACTGTCAACCTTATGAGTCTGTTGATAATATGATAAACAAAACATATTCTTATAATTTTACAGTTTTTTACTACTTTGATCAAAGATCATAACAACTCACATTTCTTCAGACTACATCAACAATGTGAAAGCTACAGAACTGTGTCTCCTGCTGTCATTTCCAAGACATGTGCAGTCATTTTACAACACACTGCATACATTTTAACTCCCCCAGCAATATACTCATTGCTTTCTTTTTTATTGCATTCAGTAATCATATGATTCCCATCTTCTTTTTTTCTGTAGTCCTTCTTCCCTCCCTCCCTCCCTCCCTCCCATCCCTCCTTTTTCTTGCAGCAAAATGTTAATCAGAACTGTTTTCATTAACTGGATGAACACTGTATAGTTCTGCTTCTAAACTGTTCATTTATGCAGTTGTGTAAGACTAGTCCAACCACAACACTATTCCCATGATAGAAGCTATGATTTCAAATTGGATGTAAACAATCAAGAAATGTTGTTCCACAGGATTTTATTTTATACCTGCATTTTGCATTTTTCAGAAACATGAGGATACCATGACAGAAAACTGTGAACAACAATGCCAGTGCTCGGGAAACAACGATATGAATTGTACACCTACATCATGTGAACCGGATAAAATCTGTAAAGTAGAAGATGGTACACTTGGCTGCTTCGTTCCAGACACTGTTGTTTGCCACATCTACGGGGATCCTCACTACATCACATTTGATGGAAAGCTGTACCACTTCCAAGGATCTTGTAATTATACAGTAACTGAGACATGTGGGAACACTTCGGACCATTTCACTGTTACTACTAGAAATGAACACCGAGGTAATCCCACCTGGACAGCAATCAACTCAGTGGCACTGACAGTGAATGGTGTACATATTGCACTAAGGAAGAACAGGATAGTTTATGTAAGTAGTTACCAACATGATGCTTTTTGTCATTTTACACAATAAGTGTGCTTTGTCTTTCAGCAGTTACTGTGGTCACATGGATAGGTACAGTGAAAAATGAGCAAGTTGTGTTTTAGCAGATAAAAACTACAGTTGTCAATTAATCATATGCAAGTACGCACATTCAATGTTATCTACTGGAACATTTAAAAAGGTCTTATCAGAGTAGATGCTATTTCATTTTTTGCTCTCCTGACTAGCTAAATCTAAGAACATGCCCTTACCTTACTAAACAAATTCCTAATATGACCTTATATCTGCTCTAAATGTTTTAACAGTTCTCATGTTCTAACACGTAGACTCTTCCTATTTGCGTTGACAAAAAATCATTATTTTGCCAGAGAATGAAAGCATCTTTAAAACCAATCACTCTTCTGAGATAATTCTATTTGCTTCAAAGAAATACACTATTGTAATCTAACTTTCTAAACAATGATAATTTTTGTAACATTATTAATCAATGTGTAATTAAAATGAAACTCATTAACTAATATGTAACTGCACAAACAAACAGCAGAATACATCAATGAAAAAAAATCTCAATCTGTGTCTATTTCCACTCACGCATTTCTATTTGAATAAGGTGACTGAAACCACTTTTGTGCCGAAAATTTAGGGATACCTTTTTCCTAATGTATAGTCATAGAGTCTGCTCTTTGTGGGTGGACAGCCTTTTCTAGTCGAGCAAGTTTTTTCAAATATCAATAAAACATTTTAGCAAATACAGTATTTTTTTACTCTGAGGCACCAAAATCATAAACTTTTTTTTGGATCTCATACCAATACCTGTCATAAGCTGTTGTTTTAAAATGTTTTTATAATTGGCTTCCCAAGTTGCTAGTTATTGCATTGCTCACCAATGTAGTTATTTGTTTAAGGAAAAGATTAGCATTACAAATGTGAAAGCAATTCCACAAACTAGTTTGAAAATCATAGTACCAAACTGACTTAATCTACTGAACGAACAGATTCCAGGTATACTATTTCATGGCTGCCTCAGGACTTTTGGTATGGTTATGTAATTTGGTTAATTCTAGAAAATACCCAGGTGGTGGAAATGGTCCTTGTGTATTAAAAAGAATTGCAAAACATTGAAGAATGTGTTAGAGTAATACATCAGAAATGTGTTTCATTACATTTTGCAAAGAAATGTAGGTACCACACTGGTTAACAGAAAACTAATGCAAAGAATAGTTAAATTATTTCTACAAGAACGTGGATAACATTTATCATAAAGCTGATTTAACTTCTCTTCTAGACTGTAAGAACTACTGTGGAAATTATGTCAGAAATCATGCCAGATTTTCTCAAAGTTCTTTATAACATTATTTTTTTCCACATTTTTCATGCAAGAGTAGAGATGTAGCAAAAAAGTAATATGGAACTCTCCAGGCTACTAGTAACTATAACACAGAAAACAATAAAGTGCTTTTACTCTTTCGTTTGATTTGCCAAATTTATATTAAGTATAGAAATTATAAGTGGCAACAGATAATGTTGTATGAATAACTGAGCCTGCCTTTTCTACACCTAACACAATTCCACAAAGGATACCAGATTAATAGAGTCCTACCCTGAAACAAATTTGCATGTATTTTATGCATTTGTGAATTCATCTGTAATATGTTAGCCTTTACTATGTGGGAGAAATCCAGTACGCATAACTGTACAATTTCTGGGGTGCTCAAAGACTTTCGGTATGGTGATGTGACTTTGTTAATTCTACAAAATGCCTATGTGGTAGAAGTGATACTTAGGTAATTAGGGAGGTTCTGCTACTTTAACTCCCTGAGCAATGCTGTCCAATCTGCCCTTTATGTATTATGTAATGATAGGTCACAATGTTGTGTCTCCTCTTTTGAGAAGGAATGAAAAAATGAAGCACACAGCAGATGTATGAATCAGCAAGTAGATGAAGGGATAATACATACACAGACATACACCACTCATGCACAGCTGTGTATAGATTTTTCACACACTTGAATACACGCATACAAAACACACTACATATGTGCATGCAAACGTGTACAAATGTAAGCATGCCCCCCCACACACACACACGCACACATTAATATGCATGCAGACGCACATGCACATGCACAAACCCCCACACTCTCTTCAAGTGAAAATTTCCCCTCAGTGTCATCCCAGCAAAGCAACACGTCCCCACCCTCTTACTGAAGAATACCATCCAAGCTGTGACCCAAACTGAATATCTTTGAATTATCCATTATTCTAACATGTTTCCAGGCTGTTCTGGCAAACACCAGCATTTCCTTTTGAAATTCTGTGCTTTCTTATAACATTCTTCTGCATGCAGTATATACCAGTCTTTCCAAGCAGTAGCCCATGAACTTATATAATATATTGGTTTTTCACACAACACTATATAGACTCATATAATGTTCCTCGGCATACTTTCCACACCACAACACTTCTGTTCAAAAGCCTACACACCCACATAATGCTCTTTTCATTCAGCATTCCAAATTTTCCATGCGGAAGTCCATTCACATACTTAATGGGTTTTTTTTTCTGTACACTGTATATCGCTTCCTTTCAATATAAAAAAAAATGCACTCATAATGTCTTCCCTACATCATTTAGCCTTCAAATACTTTTGATCTATCATCTCTTCCCATGTGTTGAAACTACTCCAAGTGTGCTACATTTTTGTATGCCCAGCCCCGACATTACTGACCCGGTTTGATGACTTACACTGTAGCATTGCCTTGGGGAATACATTCCAGGACTTGACCACTTTCTTTCTGAGGTAATATTTTCACAAATATGTTATCAACAATCACCCCACCCACTTATCCATAACCTCCCTTTTCTACTATCTATACTTTACCTTCAACCCTGCCACTCCTATCTGCCACTGAGCATGTGGCTCCCCTTGCATTCTTTTCATCATTTTACTAAGTCAGCGTTTCATGGCCTACCTGCCTAATTTCCATTCTCTTGTGCAGTTTACTAAAATGGACACAGCTCTCCTGATAAGGCTTACCATTTCCCTGGATACTAGAGGAATGGTGTCAGCTTGTCTTGCCTCTCCAGCCACCACTGTATATGCCTGCATCTAGTGTTCCTTTATTGCTCTCTTAGTATAATTCAACCTTTAAGCAATTAAATTCTGCTCCTATATTGCAGCATCTAATGGAAGGAGTTGATATCAAGGAGAAGGGAATTTCATTCAGTAATCTGTTGATAAATATGGTAATATGATTATAAAAAACAGAGTTTTCATATGTGTAGCTACTTTTGTTTCCATATTTTACCATTGAATATATGCATAAGTTGAAGTTGTACATGACCTACATTTAAATTCCTACTCTGTAATATATTTAATCGACCCATTTCTCCCCCTCTCTCTCTCTCTCTGTCTCTCTGTCTCTCTCTCTCTCTTTCTCTCTCACCCTCTCTATTTATTTGTCTGTAATAATTATTCTGTTATTTAAGATACATCACAATGACAAGCAGGCTAAAATGTTCTGAATTTAAACAATGCAATGTGAATGCCTGTTCAGTAAATTTAAGTATCCTTCCCTACCAAGGTTCTGCTTGTATAGCTATCTAATTATGTTATAAATAATCTATAGATTAAGTTAATGTGGCGAGCAAAATCAAGCTACTTTCACCTTAATAAAGTAAATTTGGCTGATTTGGAAACTATGACAAAGCTATCATTTTTTCAATGTATTTTAGTTTCAAGTTTTATTTTGTAATTTCCATTTTTCCAGGTGAATGACATTTTAGTGACCCTGCCTACATCACCCATACCTGATGTAACCATCTCCCTCAGTGGGGCCTACGTTCTGGTTCAGACCAGCTTTGGCCTCCGCCTACAGTTTAGTGGTGATCATGAGCTCCTAGTGAATGTGACAGAGAGGTACAAAGGAAAGCTGTGTGGTCTGTGTGGCACATACACCGGGAAACAGCAAGATGACTTTATGAGACCTGATGGAGTCGTGGTGCAGGATGTTAATGACTTTGGGATGAGCTGGATGGTGAAGGACAATGAATGGGAGTAAGTAATGTGTGGCCAATGTTATTTTTCAAATCTTTTTTCATATTTATACTGTATTTATTTCTTGCATTTGTTTGTTTTGAGACAGTATTTTTTAATAACTAACAAGTATGTATGCATTTATGTATGTAACTATTTTATTACTATCTATTAAATTATATAATCTTTTTTTTCCTCTTCATGTATATACTGCTGCATATTTGATATTGCCATTTGGTCTGGATCATGAATGAAAATATTTCAGTATTTGGAACCAGTTCATTTATTCTGATAACAAAGGAAATAATCTCTTTGTCTCTCTCTCTATATATATTTATATACATGTACATGATACAGCAGCTGCTTCGTGAACACGGCCTCCCATAGGCCTGACTATGCAGTACAAAATGAATCTGCAGTGCGTCTGTAATTATTACTCCCTGGCAGTATAAAGGAGCCCACAACTACATGTGTTGCCTGGTCCCACTGAGAGGAACATGAAGTGAGATACATAGTGGAGATTCTACACAGAAAACATGCAGTAATACTAGTACAATCCATCCATGTAAAACTATCAGCAATCAAGTGCAAAGCTACTTCTGTTACAGCTCCCTTCTTCATTCCTTTACACATCCTGCTTGTTTCTAGTAGTAAACATTTGTACTTATATATTGGGTTGCCTGACTCTTTCCCTTGTAAAACAAATGGAATGCTTGTTTCAGGGATGGCTCCTACCCCCACCTTCTTCCTTAGTTGTGTCAAAACTAATACATGTAATTAGACTCTCCCTCCCATCTCCTGTCCCCTCCTAATAATGAATATACATACTTATGTCTGCCATCACCCTATCTTAACTCTAGTCTCTTAATAATAGTTATTACCTTAAGGGTTGCCACTACATGTCTGCCATACTGTCCTAACAAAATATTATATATATTTACAGATATTCATAGTGGCACCAGCCACCATCCCATTTCAAAAGAAAAGACATGTAGTAGACAAGTATGAAGTTGCCAACCTTATACCCCATTCCAAAATCACATAAAAATAAAAATGCCTGGGGTATCCCACCATATTCCATTCCAAACCAGCTGTAATCCATGTTTCCTAGGTAAAAGCTCATTCAGCACTATGCTGCCTGCTCTGGTATGTTACACCATACTGTGACACACACCTTAGTGACTCATGAAGGAGTTGCAGATGCATCTTACACATGATCATCTTCCCTACAAGGTCATGTTTGTGAACCTATAGGAATGAAATCTTGCATTCATTGACAAAGAACAAGCTGGAAAAAAAACACTTACAAAAAGAGTGATGGACAGGCAGTTAAAGCACACACAGGACAGAGCCCTCCCCTTTATTACTTACATATATATTAAAGTGTAAACAGGGCAAGATTCTTAATTTCGGATAAAGAGGCATGGCAGCTAGGGACACAAGAAGCCATAGGATTACAGTGCAAATCTGACAACAGTACTAAGGCATTTTGCTATTCAGTTGTATTTTGGAATTTTTCATCCATTTTTTTTATTTATGTGAAATAATTTATTATGGGTACCATGCCATAAGGGAAAGTCAATTAGAATTTATTTATTTTTATTATTTATTTATTTGTTTACCAGGGTGGTACATTGATCTCAGTGAACCATTTGCAGGCACACCCAGGTGAATAGGATCACATAAGAAATGAACAAAGTTGTGTTAAACAAGGGAGTCATTCAACTGAGCATAGCTACTTCATTACTTCAGCTAGTGGGTTTATTAAGAACACTGGCCTACAGTTTTAAAGATCTATTTTATAAATCAGGTAATATAGTGATTAGTAACTTGTGTCACTAAACATACAGCTTTTGCTGGAATTGTATTGGATTTTGGTGACATTCCATTATTACTATTTCACATTATTTTATATATAGTTCCTGTAGGGTCAAAGGAAGTAAGAAATATTAGATATGGGCTTTCTGAGAAGACAAATAGCTGAGGGGAGGTAAACACTGTGCCTCCATTTTCTCTGCTTACCATACTTGCAAATTGTTAAATGACTTTACTTTGTTTATATCTGTGTACTAGTGACTGTACAGCCACATTGTGGTACTACAATGAAGGAAGCATACATATGTAAGAATTCACACTTTTCCAAGACTGTAGATACTGAAAGACACTGGGTTGTGTCTTTATACTCAACTGCTTTCAATCATTTTATAATTTTGTATAGATATGGTGATTGTTTTCTCATACAAATCCAAAATATACCATACAGGAAAAACTTTTTTTCTACAAACAGCCTTTTTGGCAAATTCATTGTTATACGATATGTTCCTTCAACCATATTAATGGAGACCTGATTGTATGTTTTTGCTGCGAATGTTATTGTTTTTTTAGGTGACTGAGCAGTGGCTAAACAATATTGTTCAGGTAGAGGTTTGATGTATATATAGACAGACTGTTAAGTATATTGACTGTGATGCCCATGTCCTGACCCTGCAATCAAGGAGCCTCAATCCTCACCACTAGCACCAGAGAGGGTGTCTCATATATGAGGAAAGGATAACAAATACACACAGTAAAGTGCAGTTTCCCTTAAGAGCACACAGAGATCACAGTCAGTCTAGAGCTGGTCGCTCACTTGCCCTCCAGGTCCCCAATAAGACTCCCCACTGGCACAACTATAGGGTCCAGATCTCAGCCAGCTAGGTAAGCTAAAATCTCTAGTACCCTCTCTGTCCAACCAGTGCTTCGTGTCCCTGCCCAAGTAGCTGACACACACTTTGAGATAAGTTTATACAACCACACAGGCACTTCTGGGGAAGGCTTGCACAGGTTCTCCAGCTGTGCCCCTTTTACCCAGACTATATGGTAGTACCACTTGCCACCACCCAGCTAATATTATCAGCTACACAAAGGCCCTTAAAAGGGTGCCCAATTATTACTGTGCAATATTATTATCCAATTGGTAAGTGTGACTAAATAGTCAAAGCTTATTTGAAGTGACTTGGACAGTAAACTCTATAAATATGCACTGTACTCTAGAGCTTAAATTATCGCTACACAAATCAGCCACAGTTAAAAGGTTTTAAAATATTTAATAATAAATAATTAAAACCACAAGACAATACTTTCTACTACACAGTGCTAGTCAAAAGTTCAGAGATCACACAGAAATACTTAAAATAATTCAGTAGTACAGTTCTGACATCACAGAAAAACACTTAGTCTAAACTTTCTAATTTCTAGCTCTCTAAAAGAAAACACAAGTCTAAGATAACTTACATAAGACAACAGGCAGAGTGCTGAGTTGGATGATCCAGACAAAAATGCTTAATGCCTTCTGATTCTCTCTGTTTAAATTGCTATTGCAGTTCTGATAAACATCACATCATCTTTTTACACTTTCCTGGTGTTCCCAGGCTACACATTAACTGCATTTACATTCTTAACATCTCCCTTTTGTTATCTTGCAGCTGGTCAGGAACAGAGCAATAAAAATACATTTGCATGTTTAAATTTAGCAATTCAACTCTTGGTTAAAGTAATAGAAATAATTTCTTCATCTAGACTTTTCGGCACCACTGTCCACTTCAAAGGATCACCACAGGCTTTACTTTGGTCTGTAGAGTGCACTGTTGTCACATTTATTTCCAGTTCCACATGTAACAATATTTCTTCACATGTAAGACAACAAGCTGTAGTTTACATTCATATTTACAAATGATAGAATTATCTGTACAATTATATCTGGGTAGGCTGGCAGCCTTCACCCTTCTCTACCAGTCATCACACTGACAATTACCCTTCAAGAACAGGCAGAAGAAATAGTCATGATAATCAGTGAAAAACTAGTTTACCAAAACCAATGTCAGTTCCCCAAAAATAAGATAATTATGGTATGTGTTTTCTGCTTGTTTGTTTGTTTGTTTGTACAGAGAAAACTCCCACACACCCAAACAGGGAATTTCACCCCGTATCCTCAAACATCTGAAGTAACTGATGATAATTTTCCAGATTAGGTATGGAAGCATGACCACAATGTTCATATTGCCGGCAATCTATGTTAAATTCATCAAGCAGAAAAAAAAATAGTGTTATTGTTTTCTATCATGTAGTCAATTGCATTGTGAAACCAGGACATAAACTGTTATGTTCTACAGATGACACACAAAAAAATGAAACTGGTTTCCCCCATAAAACAAATTTATTAAATACAGCCAGGTACAGTTTGGTTATGGGGTTCAAGCTGCATGGTGAGAAGGAAATGACCTATGCATAGAGTAAAATTATCCCCCAATTTTCTTACTTTTTAATAAACAAAGGTTATACGCTGCTAGCTGAATCTTACTAAGGTTCATATTTGTTTTCATCCAGCTTTGAACCCTTTGCTTCCTATTGCTTGCAGCATGAAGGCCTGCAAATGGTTTTCTAACAGCAAGGTGAATCATTGCAGTGAAATGATAGTTGTGGTTTAATGCATTCTATAACTAGTATTCCATATTGTGAATATGTGGTAAACAAAAAACACTAAATAAATGAAAAGCAAGGAATATTACGTAGTATGAATTTAACTCCGTAATAAATGGAAAAGCTGGCTATCATATTAAATAGGACATACTCCGACTCAAAACTAGATTGTTGAATTGCATTTTAAAGTGTTTTGCATAATATGCATTTAAATCTTGTGAGGGTTTTCTCAAGTAAGATATTTTGTTTTATTGTGCTTATGGTGCAGTTGCTGACTCTGGTTTGTTTTTTAGCTCAAGTATGTTGCCTAGAGTTCTAGTTCTGTAGTAATGTCACTGAGCTCAAGATGTGAGCATTATGTAGACACTGAGATCACAGTTTCATGTTTTCTGAGAGTGACTGCTCTTCCCTTTGACTTAGTGTAACCTTGAGAAGATATATATATGAGTGCATACAATGAAAATCATCAGGGTATGGATGAACGTCCTCAGGTCAAACAGCAATGTCTTTCGGATTTTCCTGGTTAAGGGTCACCACAGTGGATCACCGGTCCACTAATGATTGGCAGTGGTTTTTATGGTGCCGAGTTGCAAGCCGATACCTAACCTTCATGGAAGGTACACCCACATGCACACACCTACCTGCATGTTGATAATCCAAGTACACAAAAGGCAAGAGGGCAAGCACACAGCGGAAGTATAAAATGAAAAAAAAATTATTGAAAGATGAGCACTTTGTGTTCTTGGATATATGAGTGCACATTTGTGTGTGTAAGGTAGATATGAGACATGGAGATACGGGGTGTTGCTGGAGGAAAAATATTTTTCCTACACTAGGATGGAAACATAATGTGCTGCAAGTATTTCTGTGCTTGATTTAGTGTATTTTGTGTCAGTATGATGTACGACTATCTGTGTGTAGAAGTTGATAGAAGGTGTATCTTTCAATCACTTACAGTAGACCCTAACAATCCAAAGCAGTAATCCACAATAATGCTGAACTAGCTGTCTTCACTCTATCTCACCATGCAAAGGGGCTTTTTTGATCCCCATTAGCCTAAAAGTTAAGAGGCCCCACCTCCTTTGGTACCATATTTACCCATTTCTTGCACCATCACACTAAACTTCAAGCACCATTCATCCCCTCCATGCGAGTCTTCCCTTTCCAGGGTGGAATACATTTTGGTAACCACAATTTATACTTAAGTAGCAGAGATTATAGTCAGGTATGAATATAATATCATGTATTGCTAATGCAACTACTATCATGTATTTGATAGTAAGCAGGAGATACTGAATGCTTGCAGCATACCTTTGTTAGTGAGAAGGAGAAACTCAGTGTTTGCAACATACCTTTGTTAGTAAGCAGGAGATCCTCAGTGCTTACTGCATACTTTTGTTAGTAAGCAGGAGGCACTCAGCACTTGCAAAATCAGACCTGCAGACCTGTACGCTACTGTGCTGCACTGCCCCACCCTTGGCTAATGTGCTACATGATACTTGCCAGGTTGTCATCCCTGAAGTCCTGCACATGTTAAGTCTAGTCCTCCTTCTGGGGGTCTATATGATAGTTGTCCCATTGGAGAGCTCATAACCAACTATTTCCCTGCTGGGGATAGGCAAGCTGGCAGTCAGCCACTCTTTCATAGTTGTCAACATCTTAACTCATGAGTCAGGGAGCAAGGCTCATGAATACCATTTAAATGTTAATATGATTCACTTAAGTCATTTGTATGCTTTTTTTTTTGAAGGTTTTAAGTCTATGGGTGTAATGGCCGACATTGTGTACTTGTTGTAGTCCTCGTTTCACTTTGACCTTTTCACAAACTGTTTGAGGATTTGAGAAACATTCTGAGTCGGAATCAAGCACAGCAGAGATATGCATTCCACCCCTTCCTCTCTAAAATGGACTTCTCATAAAAGGGTCATCAGGACTGCTGTTCATTGCAGCACCATCCAGTAGAGCTCTTTCAGAGTAAAACTATAAAGCTGGTGAGCAGCTTTCTTTGTGTGTGTAGTATAAAAATTCAGAATGCACACAGGTAACACATTTTTTGTGCGACCCCTTTTGCTGCCGTGTATTTCTGCTTAATCAGAAGCAGGAGTATAGAAAATACTGTAGAGATACAGCCGGAGATACTGCTCAGCGGCAAAACCCTTTAACACAGAAACAATGAATATATGGCAAAGCATGAAGATAATGAGGGCAGTTATCGAGTTCTGTGGCGTTCAGACGTATGAGTTAAAAATCAAAATGCAGCAAAAAACATACAAAAGTTCAGAGGTGTTCAAAGGAGTACTGAACAGAGTGGTTAGCATGGGATTAGGAGAGTTTAAATGGTGATAGAAATTTAAACTTTTTTTTAATTGTAATCTGGAAGAAAAGCAAACATTAGAACCTCTTTAAGTTCCATGGTAAGGAAAAATAAATATGACTTAAATAGAAAAAAAAAACCCAGATATTAAGGCCACTTTGGATTCCATAGTAAGGAAGATGGACACATACTCACACTTGTGTGACTAATAAAACAAATATACTTAAAACAGGAAGACTACACAGAATGCATGAAATCTTGACAAGCGTAACAGGATAAAGAAGATAGATAACACAGGAGAGGATATGATTAAACAAGTATTTAGCCAAAATAGTTCTAAAAGAATGAAACAGCATATCAGCTACTTCACTGCTGGTGAAGCTGCAGTGTAACATATAAATGATTTGTCTTCCTGAAGGGGAGGTATACATTCCTGTACATTCCTGTAGACAGCTGACTAGTATATTAAAATAAAACAGAACAGGCACATTTACATTTTTATAATGTTCAGAAATCTATTAATGCGTGTTTAGCTTGTATTCATTGGTTTCAATCTTACTTGTTTTTTTTGTCATTCAGATGTTCAGCAATCCCTCCTCTACCACCAGATCCTTGTCATCCCTCTCTGGAACAGGCAGCTGAAGAACACTGCAGGATTGTCTTGGACAGTAATGGGCCTTTTGTTAACTGCCACTGGCACATCCCTCCCCAGCTGTACTTTGACAGCTGTGTATATGACCAGTGTGCCACAAATGGAAGCTCAGAACAGCTCTGTAATGCCCTAGAATCATATGCTGCAGCATGTGAGGAAGCTGGTGTTGATCTGGGAGACTGGAGGAAGGACACAGTGTGTGGTAAGATGCAGTTCGTAAAAATATTCCAGACTATAGTTTTATTTTATGTCATGATATTGAAAAATACTTGTACTGCAAAAGTATCAGCAATGAAAAACTGCCATATTTTGAGATGTGATATTAGACGAAAATGCACCTAAGAAAACTAGAAAAGATAAAGTTGGGGTGAATCAGTTCTTGGTCGTTTTCTAATTGCATACATTATAGCAGTACCATTGAGTAAGCATACCTCAGTGCAAAGGTCATATGACCAAAGTTCAAGGAGTACGACTGCAGTTCTCAAAACTCTGAACAGAAAAGCATGATGTTAATTAAGCACTGAATGCCAAAACTCACAGAAACTACTTACAAACCATTTTTGCAGGTGGCCACCAGTCCTATACTTCTGTAACTTATATATACCACCTTTAAGTTCAATGACCTCAGAGTTATGGGAATTCTCTGTAATACAAATTTCAAACTTAGTATATTTGAATCCACACTCGTACTTTCTGTTTTTAGGTTTGGAGTGTTGCAGCTGTGTTCCTCGCACTTTTGTCTTGCCCCTCAGTGTAATGCTATGCAATTCCTTCAGTTCTGGAGGAATCATTTCTTAAATTAATTCATTATTAGTTTCCCATTTTTACTGAAAGCAATTTCACAAGCTTCAATAACTTATCTTTTGTACCACCATATGTGGTGCATAAAGTGTCAAATAGGACCTTCATTATAATGGCAAATGTTTTTATTCTAATTCAAAAGAACAGAAAAAAAACGTTGCAAAAATCATTTTCCTCAATTGATGCCACTGAGGAGTAATTGTGATTTTTAACCTCAGTGAAATCAGCTCAGGAAAAATGTGGAATCCTTGAACTCTGGTCATTCAACCTTTGCACCGAGGTATGCTAACTCAATGGTACTGCTATAATGTATGCTATTAGTAAATTACTTTAATAGATACATGCCGCTCATGCACATAAATGCTTCTGTTAAAGCCTATGGTGGCCCTTATGTTCAGAGTGCTGCTTAATACGGCATCATCCAGGGAAAACACTAAATTTCTTTGGATTGTAGTTTCAATAAAAAGTTTACAAAGCTTTATATTGAAAAAGTATTGTCCTAATAAACACTGGTAGACTATGGCAAACCGCATTGTGGCACTTACCTCACTAGATAATGCAATACTATAGGTCACTATGACAAAACACTTGTATCTATAGCCCTCTGCATCATTCCAAGCAAATATCATTTGTGTCAGCAATCCAACTTTCAGTTAATGCTTATACGTGAAGCTCATAGCATTGGATCAAAAAAGTTCAGACGTGCAGTGTTTTTACCTTGCCCAAGGTTATGTTACATTACAACAGATTAAGTTATACTTAAATGTGAGGAGTGTGGGGCTACCAGGTTGATGGAAGAGATTTTCCTTGACATTCTCTGAAATGTGATTCCCTGGCACATGCCTCTCAACTGTACAGATTTCAGCAGAATGTCCAGATTTTTGGCTCATATTTTTGGCCTGTTACTCATAAAATCTGTGGTTTTCTGGCAAATCACTAAGATGATATGAGGAATGAAGACACTAAATAATGATATACATTTGGGTTTCAGACTTCAAATCCTTCAGAAAATGTATGGCAAAACAAACCCTGTTAATCTAGCAAATTTCTAAGTTTATAAGAGCAATATTTAAAATCTGTCCCTATTTTTGGCCCTTTGTCCCCCCCCCCCCCATTTTGTTGGGGTTTGCCCAGATTTCTTGTGCTAAGAGTTTGAGAGATATGCCCTGGCATGTAACACATTCAGTCATGAAATGTATTATTTGTAGTCAGATACAACAAAATATTATCAGTCATTTGCTTAAATGCCAACAGATCCATACAATTAAGTACTATCCAGGGAATGAACATGTGAATACAACTCATATTTTGGGAGATTCCCTAAAGTATTACCTTTTTCCTGAGGGTGCAAATAAATCCAGGACAAAAATTAAGATAGTACCTCATTCATTTAAGTCAGATTTTTCACCTAAAGCAGACTTTTTAAAAATGTTTAGTATTTACTGTATGAAGAACTTATAAGCATCTCTTCTATTACACCCTCAGTGCATTTTATTATTTATTTTAGTATTTTATTTTGCAGAATTTTATAGTTGGGCTGAAGTACCTAAACAAATAAAGTTTGTATCATGTCAGTTTTTTTATATTTTTTCCTTCGCTGTTTCTGGTTGTTCCTTAAAGTACTTTCTATTTGATCAAAACTATATTGTGATATTTTTGAAGCTGCCAGAACCTGACCCAACAGCAAACCTACTAAAATGAATGTTTATTATTGCCTGTCATTCCTTAATTTCACCACATAATACATTTTAAGTTAGTTAGGGTATAAAACATTACAAGCATGTTATTTATAGTGCCACAATACCATTTCAACTACATTACACAGGATGCTCACAATGCATCCCAGGTAAAAGACTCAAAATGCAGCCCAACTATGCAACACACAGTTCAGTTCCTCGACCACTTGAGAGGTTACAGAGTCTCTGGAACTTAGTATGTCATGCACTGCATGTCCCCCTTTCTAGGTCTTTCACTCATTCATAGTTGTCAACATCTATCTCATGCATCAAGGAGAAAGGCTCATGAATGCCCTTTAAATGTCCATATGATTCACTTTAGTTATTATTATTATGCTTTTTTCCAAAGGTTTTAAAGTCTGAATATTCTCTCTGCCAGAGAGGTTCACACCTCTTATTTATCTCCTTCTGGCCTTTACGTTCACTAGAAGGCAGTGTGATCTCCTCCACTCAGGATAAGGGCTATGGATGCTAGTTCTAGGTTGCCCCAAAACTGCACACCTCATGTCAGTCACTAGGGTATACTATATTACTATCCATCTGTCTATATCTTTTTCATATATTTGTGTGTGTGTGTGTGTGTACACACATGTATATACATACATGGACACATAGTTTGAGACTAAAAATATTCATCTGGAGAAACAATTCAAGATGCTTTTATGATTTACTTCAGGAAACTGTTACAAAAATAAATTGTAAGGTCTCTTATTATTAGTGTGGGAAACATATTGAATGATAGTTGAATTTCCATGATCACATATGCCATATTTCCTTTCTTAATAACAATAAAAGATCAACAGTATTTAGCAATAAGAAGCTACAATTTTCAATACTTATGATCTGGTTTATTTCTGAAAGAATATATTGGAGTGACATACAGTTTGTGTTCCCTGCAGTTATGTTTTAATACGTAAATATACAACAGAACTGTTTGATAGTTAAATTCTTCCCTTCTACCCTAATAATGTTTTGATTCTATAGACTCTGGATATGAAATTGTCCTTTTTGTTATTGTTTCAAGAACATGTTGAAGGAGATACATCCTGGAAGTTAGATGATGATTATTTCCTATTTATTCTTTGACAATTTCAGTAAAAGATCAATGTATATTTTGGAACTCTGGTGATCACATAATTTAAAACATAATCCAGGAAGAATAATTATTCTTGGGCATCTCGTATACAACAAACTGGGAAAGAGTTGCTTATGTAGGAAGAAATGGAATTAAATGTATCAGACTGTAGGCTACTTCCGCTATAAAATGTCAACTCTACCTCTCCATCCTTAAAAACAGATATGCATCTCTCTCTTTCTCCTTTCCATTTATCCCTCTTCTTTTATGACACACAGGTACATAAACTTTTCAAAATGAAAAATGTCAATTAATTAAATTCTATTTGATCACAGCCAGTATGAATGCAACATTACAATTTTTTACAAAATTAAGAATTACATGAAAAACATGCCATAATCCAATTACTGCAGCAAATGAGGAACGTTAGTGTCAAATAACTGGTGCCAAAATCATGGACTGAAATTAAATTCCAAAAAAAAAAAAAATGCATTATTGCATTCTCTGGGAAGTCGATAAACTTACCATAATAGCAGATGCTTAAATGATCACTAATGCAATAGCCTTAGGTATATGGATTATATCCTATTAAGGATATAACAGAATTTTCCTGCCTACAGAGAGAAGGAGTCTATGCCCTGAAAGGACATTGATAGGAACAACAAAAAAATAAATGTCCACACCCTGGAATAAAAACACATCTAAAGCGAGAAGGATGGAGTGATCATTCAAACATCTACGGTTATGGTAAGTTTACTATGTTCATCATACTGATCACTTCTGCAGTAGCCTTAGCTATATAGTCAGATTACCCTAACTACATTTGGGAGGTGGAAGGAGAAGGGTCCAGGAGCCCATGAGGAGTGGTACTAGCAAAGCCTGACCTGGATGTAGAGAAGGGAAAAAGCTTATAGTTTAAAAATATGTACAGAGGACATAGTAGCAGCCTCTAGAATACTCCTAGAATCCAACCCTTTCCAAAAAGCCATAGATGAAGCCAAGGCCCTGGTAGACTGAGTATCCTGCATAGAATAGTTTTGTCATGGCAATTATAGCAAACGGTAATCACCTTAGACAACCCTGGATATTAGTGGAAAGGGTGAAAAAGCATACAGTAACATTCCGGTCCAAGGAAAAGAAAAGGCATCTCTCCTCCAGGCCTTCTTGCATGGAGTCCTGGAACAGAATCTTGCCTGTTAATAGTTCAGAGAGGAGACAAATAGATTTACTTGAGGAATTCCACACAGATGTCTCAAACCTTGGAAGACCCCTGATCTAGTTTCCATTTATGAGAATCTGTCCTGTTCCTGCTCTGCTTGTCTGCCACACAATTTTGCTCTGATGAAATGTAGGATGCCTGTAGAGTGAGAATGTGCTGTGCAGCTATATCCCAAGCTAACACTTGTAGTTTACAAAGGGCATACAACCTAGTTCCCCCTGCTTGTTGATATACCAATAACTATGGTATCGTCTGTAACAACTTGAAGAGATCCCAGGGAAAAAAGATAATTCAGAGTTGAGTGCATTGTTCACAGCAAGCATCTCTTTGATATTTATGTACATTTATCTGTCACTAATGTCACACCCTGGACATTTTCCCCTGCTGAAACTGCTTCCCAAGCAAAGTCTGAGGCATCTCTAGTGACTGACTGATTTGGACAGAGAAGGAGAAAGGGACACCTGGTTTAAGGATATCTGTTGTCTCCACCAAATTGACTATCAGAAAAGTTACACTCAGTAAAACACATCCTCAAAGCAGACAGAACATGAGGAATGGGTGTAGCTTCTGGAAATCCCTTCTGTAATAACTCAAAAGTATTTTCTGAGGGACTGAGAAACCTCAGTGTTCTTCCACTGAAAACACTAGCATATTCTTGCAACAGACTTTTGGGAAGGATTAGAAACTGAGCTCACCTCGGAGTCTGAATCAGAAATCTGAGAAGAAAACAATGCATCTGTCCCTTCATCTTCCTGTTCAGATTCAGAATCTTGAGTCTCTTCTGGAAAAAAGTGGTATCTCTCTTTTACCAGAAACTACTTTACAAGAAGAATCAGTACCTGAATGAAACCTGGAGGCACACTCAGTAAACTACCCCTGTCTAGAGAAGTTTGAGAAGGAGTAGACATATGCTTAGTTTACTGTCTCTTTTTAACAAGAAAAATATGACCAACCATTTTGGGAATAGCAGAAGTATCTTCCCCAGGGATGGGCACAGCATTTTGACAAAACAGGCTTTCCTGTTCCCTCTCCAAGGCCCAACAAGCATGGCTCTCCCTTACCCACAGAGAGGGCTCCAACAGCTGCAGTGGACATGGCTAACCTTCAATCCATAGTGGCTGTATGTGCTAAAGTTTAGGGATCCAGGACAAAAGATTAGTTTTCTGAGGTGCAACAAATGGTCACAGCAGAGTCACCCACCTGCAGCTGTGTGAATAGGACTAGTAGTTTGTCCCATAATCAAGCCAAAAATGGTGCCACTTTCCCAGGAAAGACAAACAGCAAATGCCAGTAAAAACTGCAAGTTCTTAAAAGTCACTTTTTCACAGATGCACAGTAAAAAGTGCTTTAAAACACTTTGCCAGCCCCAAAAAGTAAAATAAACCCAATTACTCCGTGGAAAAATGATTTTCAGTTACTTCACATAACGTTTAAACTGAGAGAAAAAAATATCATTCTCTTTTAAAAGTATAATATATTCTCATGACGGTCCATTAAAGCACAAAACTTCTAGCTTTAAAATAACTTTCAAGAAGAACGTGATGAAACACAAACAATACTTAGAAAATGGAAGATTTTTCTCCAAAGGGAACTTATCTGCCCAGAAAAAGAACAGCATAAGTTGACTATCAATCCTTAAAAGTGTTAGAAGAGTGTATTCTTCTGTCAGTAAAGCTTTGAAGGATCTAATTCCCAAACGTGTCTTTTAGTCAGCTCAGTTCAAGCTGCCAGAAAGTTTGAGTGCATTGAAGGCACCCTAAAGCTTTGGAAACTGGGTAGCTGTTATATCCCTGGTGGGATATAACCCATATAGCTAAGGCTACTGCAACAGTGATCAATATGATGAACAGGATTCCTATTAGATGACCGAAGATACATTCTTTTGAATGTGTCTTGGTCGAACTTGAAAAAAAAAAGGCAAAATGATGAAGCGGCATATAAGCAAATTCTTTCCTTGGGAAAGAAATCGCTTGGCCACGTGTGTTACTTTGCCATTTTCGTCACTGTAGTGCGATCCTGGAGTTGATATATTTAGGTAGGGGGGGTGTGGGTGGGGTGCGAAGCTTTATGTTATGTTTTAAGTGTTTTTTTTTTTTTTTTTGGAACAGCGATTTTGTTTCCTTTGGAAAAAAAAATTTCTGTTCTAAGCATTCAAGTTTGTAAGCTTTCGCTTACATGGGGTCAATAAATCATTGTTCGCTTTTCTAAGCATTTGATGATTTAATATAGACCCGATGAACATCTACCATACCTCTCAACTATACAGATTTTCACAGAATTTCCAGACATTTGCCTCTTATTTTTGGTCTGTTTCTCATACAATTTTGGTTTTCTGGCAAATCACTGAGAACATAATTCAGAAAATAATGATAGACATTTTATTTTCAAATGTCATACCCTTCAGAAAATCCATGTTAATGTAAAATCTGTTACTCTATGAACTTTCTAAGTTTGTAAGAGTGATATTTAAAAACTGTCCCTATTTATTGGACCTTTGCCCCCCATTATTTATGGCTTTGTCCAGATTTCTTGCTTTAAGAGGTTGAGATGTATGTCTTCCAGATTCACAATATGACTCTGAGTTAACTGAGTTATTTGGGATTTGAGCACTTATGTGGACAGTGACCAGCCTTCATCCAACATGTGTCCATTGTTGTAAGAAAGTCCTTCTATTTTGCATATACTGCACAGCCTGTAGAAAAAGGATTGTGACTAAATCTGGGGATACCATTGTCCCCCTTTACTTAGCCCTCATTAGGCCAAGCATTGAGTAGAGTGCCCCTTTAGCATGTATCTGTCTATACACATGCAACTATGGGAACACTCACTGAAATACCTTACTAAAAGTTTACAAGGCCCTCTCTATGACTGGGGCTTACAAGCGCACAACCATGTTTAAAGTAGGATTCCTACTGTACTCATGTGAACTCCTCAGCTGTTGTGAGACTACCTTTGTCTGCAATATCAACTTCATTCTTATGTTTATCATAAATACTGTTAGTTAACTTATGTGTAAATGCCCTGTCACAACATTCGGTAAAACAGTCATGCTACGTTATAGTGATTACAGTACAGCCTATGATATAATGCCTTTAACATCACAGTAGATAGACATATCAGTGTCATTTAGTCACTAGTAGAATAAATTATATGACTTAATACAAAATGTCTGTTTCTTAAATAATATTAATACTACTGCATAACTGAATGTTAAACATGCATTAACAATTACTTTTTTCTTTTTTTTTTCATAATTAAACACATGGAAGACATCAAATCTACAACGGTATCTCCTACAACAGCAGGTATTGTTGTTATACTTTTTCACATTATTAGAATTAAATCTAAAAATAATACATGTAATGACAAGAATACTTTTGAATGTCATTATGATCTTTCATTGCAGTACATTTCATCATTTGGTCTCATGGAGTAATGTTGCATTTATTATTTTCATTCTAGACCCAGATATATGCCATTTGGGGTGCGACTTTGACACAGATTTCTGTGAATGGGAACAGTCAACAACAGATAGCTTTGACTGGCAGCGTAACAGTGGGCCGACACCTTCTCTAAATACTGGTCCACCATATGACCACACATCTGCAGGTATGTTTGTCTGTGTATAAGAAAACTGAAAAATGAAAAACTATTGCATTATTCAAGTGTTTGCTATTCTGGTAAAGAATTAATAACAACAGAGTTTTAGTTAAATTGTTATGTATACATGTCAAGGGGTGCAAGTATTTTTCTGCACTGAATGTAAAGCAGCAGATGAGAAAGTTTGAATATATTTCAAATCTATGAGTGCAAAGGTGATTTCAGAAAATGAGTGAGGCATGTCCATCAACTGTCACATTCATGTAATGACACTAATCTGTGGCTGTATTTTAAACTTCATGCCCAAATACTGAGAATTGCCAAGGAAAAGAGGTGCACTTCTTTCACAGTGAGAGGTTTTATACTCATTTTTTACAAGGCTTGGCATAATGGTTAAAATCTTAACTTCATAGAAACAGGGTGCAGGGTTTGATTCTGACCTTTGGTTATTGTAATGTATGGCATGTAATATTTTGCAAACTGATAGTCTGGTACTTGCCTATGAATCTATGCAATTTACAGCACAACAAAAGTAACTAGAAATAACACTAGTTCAAAATATTTTGTCTCCCATGTCTGTGATTGATAGAGGCAGACAACAATGCCCAAGCTAACATACTATCCATATAGCCTTTATAAACGTCCTAACTAACATACCCCCCCAATAAATGCCCATGATACATAGGGGCACAATTGGGTTGGGTTGCATGGCTAGGCTTATAAAGGCCCTGGTCGTTGATAGGCTAGCATATTCATATGAACCTATGAATAAGCTTATTCAAATACAAGCCTGCTATAAGTTTGTAAATGGATCTTGTCTTAGTCATGTGAAAAACTGCAGGAATTGCATTCCTTAAATTGTATTACTGAAAGATATGCAGGCAGCATAGCAGTACAGTGATGAACACTACTGTTACACAGCACGTGGTTCTCTAGCCACAATGAAAGGTTTAAATATATGTAATAATAAATAATAAAAGAACAAGACAATGCTAAATATGTATTTACAGTGACATCAGAGTTCAAACTCAAATGAAATACTTAAAACAACATGGCAAGATAGTCTCAAATAAATAAAAAAAAACGTCTAAATTAAGATTTGATATATTCCTGACTGTATCTAAGTGAATTACTATACCCTAATAACTTGCTATTAGAGCAAGACAGATGTGTGGTGAATGGGTTTTCTTGTCGGGTCCAAGCCCACATACAGAATGCTGTCTCTCACAGAGAGTTCTCAAGTTAATTTCTCAAATATTACTGCTGGGCTAGCTTGCAGAATTACATAATTTCTTGTTATCTGACTTCTAGTCCCCAGGCACAAAACAACCATTGATGGCAGCTGGTAGCATTTAGCATCTACCTGTATAAATACATAAATAAAGGGTTTTCCTCAGAGCTTTGTCAAATGCTGGAAGTCATAAAACAATAAAACACTTCCAAGACCATACAGAAAGTTCCCTAGTACAGACATTGTGTCTCCTTGCTGCATTGAAACTGAAAGAGATCATCTTTTATTGCGTAGCCATAAAGTAATTTAATTTTAGCTTTATTTCTGATGTTTTGCTGTACTGAAGTTAACCTCCTGTGTTCCAGTTTCCACTGTTAAAATATATACATTTAAACGGTTACAGTAGTGTATGCAGATTTCTGTTCTATTCCAGTAGGACACACTGTGGATACATTTCAAGCACTTTGCAAAAACCTCCCTGAAGTATCCACCTCGCCAGTCCTGGCTTAAAGTGTACAGTCTGTCTGGGTCCCCTCAATGCCATCAGACCCATATGCTGGTCTCTAAGCCTGACTGCATGTAACTGCATGCATACAAGGAACTGCATTATCAAAATCATCCCCTATCAGGACATCTGCAGGGATATCCTCAAACATACCTACTTGCTTGCTTCCTTTTCCACCCTCCCACTCAAAGTGAACCCCAGCCAAAGGTATTTGGAATGGGGTCCCTCCTAAAGCTCTGAATGGAGTTAACTGCCCAAGCAAGTAGTGTTTCTCTTTAACCATTGTAGGCTTCAAATGGTTAGGTCAGTAGCTGTGTCTCGCTCTTAGCAGTGTTCTGTTTCCAATCTATTAAGATAAGATATAATCTCTTATGGTAGTTTGGTACCCTTGCTGTCTCCAGATAATTTATTGCTAGCATGCTGTCATTTCCACTTGCTGGCTGCCCTACCTTTTGTTCCCCACCTTACTTCCATGGAAATTTATATGCTACATGGCCCCACTGGTTACATTTAAGACATTTAACCCTTGATCCTGGCCAAGTACCTGAACTAGTGGCTTCCCCTGTTACTGGAGGACTCTATCGAGGCAGTTTAGGCTGCCCACCATGGGTTCCTTTAGACACATGAGCAGCACTTGGTATCCCTTTTGTGTGCAGTGATGCCCTGCTTGCTGGGCATAAGTCTCCCTTTTTCCCCAACTCATCTGCTGTCCTGCATTCCCTATCTGCCAACCAGATTTTCATGTCCTCAGAAAAAGTGCTAAGAGCTTGGTCCCTCACTAAATGGTCTGCCAGCCCTTCAGAAGTAGTGACCTGACACCCACTCACCCACCTATGAAAATAAGTGCTTAGTTCAGCAACATATTCGCTTTCATCTGCCTTGCATCTATGCTCACAAAACTTTTTTCTGTAAACTTCAGGTGTTAACTTAAAACAGTCTAATAGACAATTTTAACAGTATTATAATTAAGCAATCAGTATCAGACAATTTAGAAATAGTAGTTACAGTTTTACCATGGAGTAAGGGGGTTAAGAACCATACTCAGAGCCCTTGGTCAACATTATACTGTTAAAATATCCTTTCAAAATTATCGCTCTCTGTAAATTGTAGAAGAAGTTTACTGACCTTTGTTCCTTCTGAGGTTCTATTATTCCCTTCCGCATTACCTCCATGACCCTGGCAAAGAGTAAGCATCTCCTTTTTATAGATGCCCCTGCCTCTCATTTTCTTCTTCTTCCATACATCTCAGTCTCTCTTCTGCTTCTAATTCCATTTCTTTCTCCTGCCACAGTTTCACATTTTTTCAGCCTCTAAATGCTGCAGTCTGTCTGCTGATTCTATTTCCAACCATTTGGCCTCCAGTTCAAGTCTCTTTAACTCCAGATGGATTTTTAAGTCCTCTGTGAAAAGGCTGAACTGTCCATTTTCTGAGAGTTGTAAATCCCCAAAGCCAGTCTGGTTGTCCTCCTGGTTGCTGGTTTGTGATGCAGCTGTAACTAAGGCTGCAATAATTGCTGCTTTAGTCAGGTTGGCATGCACCAGTCATTTGTCTCATCACATCTCAGTCAACTGGCTCCTTATCAGCTTGTCATACTCCTCTGCTGACATCCTTGCCTGCTCTTTCTTACCAACTAGGTTAACAAAAAAAAATAAAGCTATTGTGATATGGAGCTCTGAATAACTACTGTGTGACTGCCTGAGAGTACAAACATCTTATAGGTTCATAGGTTAGTACTAGGCTAACTGCCCTTGTGGGCCATTTTCAGCCTAACCAATTACCCCATGTGGGAATCAAACCCTGCACCTTATGTTTGTAAGGTAAACACCTTAACCACTATGCCAACCTCCCACCCTTCTTTAGTGACTACTGTTTACAGTCTACAGGAGTTCAATATCCACATCATTGAATATCAATATGTGATGTGGTGATCTCACCACTGCCAACTAATAAATGTGATGCCTCACCACTGGATAAGTAATGAAGGAGCCTCAATCCTCACCACTGACACCTGTGGGGGCTATACACTGGGAGACTGACACCTGTGGGGGATATACACTGGGAGAAAGACAAGGTACACATACAGTATTTCCAGATACAGCTCTCTGTATCAAGTGCAATTTCCCTTAAGAGCACACAGAGACCACAGTCAGTCTGGGGCTGGTTTCTTCCTCTTTCTTCAGATCCCAAGTAAGACTCCACACTGGTACAGCTATAGAGTTGAGATCTCAGCAGAGTGGCCATGCCAAGACCTCCAGCACCCTCTCTGTCCAATCAGTGCATTGTGTTCCTGCCCAAGTAGCTGACATGTGCACTCTTTGAAGTTTGATTTATATACACACACTACCCAGAAAAGGCTAGCACAAGTTTACTAGCTATGCTCCCTATTGCCCAGACTACAAGTTAGTTATCACTGACACCAGCCAGCTCCTTATTAGCTACTTTAAGGCCCTTAACAAAGGGTGTCCAATCTTGCTGTGCAATGTTACTATTATTACAAATAGTAGTTTTACCAATAGCAAGGCTATTAAGAGTGGCCAACAGTGTCACCAAATAAATATGAACATGCTCTCAGAACTTAAATAGCACTACAAAGATCAGCCACAATGAAAGATTTAAATATATTTAATAATAAATAATAAATGAACAAGACAATACTAAATATATATTTACAGTGACATCAGAGTTCAAAATCTCAGGAAATATTTAAAACAACATTGCAGGACAGTCTCAGATAAATAATGAAAAACATCTAAATTAAGCTTTGCTATATTTCTGACTGTACCTAAGAGAATTACTATATCCTAATAACTTACTATTAGAGCAAGGCAGATGTGTGGTGAATGGGACTTCTTGTCAGGTCCAAGACTGAATACAGAATGCTGTCTCTCACAGAGAGTTCTCAGATTACTAGCTCAAATATTACTGATGGGCTAGCTTGTAGAATTACATCATTTTTTATCATCTGATTTCTAGTCCCCAGGCCCAAAACAACCATTGATAGCAACTGGTAGCATTTAGCATCTACCTGTAAAAATACATAGACAAGGGCTTTTCCTCAGATCTTTGTCAAATGCTGGAAGTCACAAAACAATAAAACACTTCCAAGACAATACAGAAAGGTAAACAGTACAGACATCGTGTCTCCTTGCTGCTTTGAAACTGAAAGATGTTATCTTTTATTGGGTAGCCCTAAAGTAATTTGAAATCAGGTATTTTTCCGAAGTTTTGCTGGACTGAAGTTAACCTCCTGTGTTCCAGTTTCCACTGTTAAAATATATACATTTAAATGGTTACAATAGTGCATTGTTAAATAAAAATAAGTTAGGACAACACAGGAGGCTCAGATACAAGAAAACTTTACTAGTGTACACCAGGAGGCAAAAAACCATACAGTACAAGTATAGAATTCTGTCTAACATGATACAGGAAGTAAGTCTTATTTTATACATTATACATCCAAGCTGTGCCCACCTTACTGATGTGGTCAGTCACAGGGCACCTACATCATTATAGTTTACAATATTCTATTCATAAGAAAGTGCTGAGGTTATACTTTTTAAAAGTTTTCCCATGAGAATAATACAGCCTTGCAAAGCACCTGGTCAGTTATAATGTCTTTCTGTAAATGTTATTCTTTCAAGGTTTCAGTCCTGCTCGAATACAATAGTCAGTTCAATTCTTAATATGCTTCTTTGTTCCTCTCGCAACATTGATTTTAGCAGCTGTGCTGATAATATTCACAAGGCCAACTATCTCAGAGGAAGGAAGAAAAGATTCAATGCCTTATACATTCATTTTCCTGACCCAGCAGATAATGATTAGTGAAAAACATAAGCTTGCTGAGCTGGCTACTGCCAGGGTCAGAGTTCAATCACACTGCAGCTCCAAAGCTTCAAGCAATTACATGTAAGATCATTCTTACGGCCATATTGTAAAATAGAATAAAATGCATTACATACTATTTGCTTTTAAACTAGCACTTCATATATGTTTAAGTACATATTTCTCTAACATTCTCCCTCCTTTTAATACTTTTTATTCTATTCAGAAACATAAACAATATCATTTTGTTCCCTAGCCTTCTCCTCTCAGGGATTTTTAACTAGGCAAGTCATTTGTTTTATATTTCAGAAAGAATTTCATTTGGAACTAATAGATCCAACTCAATGTCTTGGTACATAGTCTCAGTTACAGATATGTCAACAAATTCTCTAACTAATCTTTTCATACAGGGTATCCCGCAACAGACACATGCTCCTAGTATGAGCAAAACAACACAAATGGCAATCAAAATATTCATTAGGATTGAACCCCACCCACCAAACAGATTCTGAAAAAAGTTTGTCAGTGGGTTTGGGCCTGGTTCAGTCATGGCCGATACCTGCTGTATTACCTCTAGGTGGTCATTGATTTCGTGTTTATTATCTGGTATATACGCACAGCATTCTTCTTTGATAAGTGCGCATGTACCACCTCTCGCCGCTAGGGTGAAGTCAAGAGCCATTCGGTTTTGTAGCACAACAGTTCTCATTGCATTCAGTTCATCAGTCACAAGTTCGAGAGCAGAAAATATTGCATTACTCATTACTTCGATAAGCTTTGACAATTTTCTCAGCTCCCAGATCGATTTGACTGCTCCATAGGCTGGGAATATTCCAGCCCAGGATATAACACTGTCACTCAAGTCCATATGAGTCAATTTTTCTTTATCTTTCACCGATGGATGGTCCTTCCAGCCAGCCTCGATCTTACCCACTGGATTAGCGGTTTTTTCGACTGAATTCCCAGTTCTTCGGGCTACATCTCTTACATTTCGTATCTTACCCAGAGGTAATTCCGCAGTATGCCTTATTGCTGGAACCAGATAACCCAAAAAACAACTGCCGGACCAATTCTCAGGTAACCATTTATATGCCTTTTTCCCACAAACAAAATAACAGTTTTCTACTTTAGTACTGATGCGGGTTAACTCTGAATGAAACATTTTCTTGTCTATAACAGACAATTGTTTATGCAATTCAGGATTTTTCTGCACATCTTTTATCATTGTTCTCATTAAGCTCAAATATGAATCATAATTTGTGCTACAACTAGTACTTTTATCTTTGGCCTTAATATAGCATTTGTAAGATACAGTTATGTTACAGTTACTCCAACCAACTTGGAGCGTATCATTTTTATAAAAACAAACAATTCCTCTCTGTGTAATAGGTAAATACAATGCAACTTTGTCCTGTGATCTCACAGAACCTGTGTCAAAAAGTAAATTTTCCCAAGTCTCATTTATCCCCAAGGGGACAGCGGACATCAAAAGTCCTCCATATGCTGTTGGTATAGCAGTACAAACCCAGCAGTTTGAAACGTTCATAGTCTCTACATATACACGCTTCATGGCCAAGTATGTGTTAAAGTTTGGATGCCAGTCTATAGACAGTTCATCACGTTTTGTCAATTTCATTTGTGTGGTTATATGCGGGAAAAACCACAACAAAAGGAAAGTCACCACAATCATAGTCAATAGGTGTATAATTAGCAAGATGGTCAAACAATATCTTCGGGGTTCGTTCGCATTTCTATTCACTTTGCTCTTGGCCATCCTGCCTTTGTGGTGTATCAGTTAAAAAATGTTTATCAAGCTGAAAATTCTTTACCGGTTTACAGTGTGTTAGGTGGACCCAGGACAACCTCTCAGCAACCTTTATTGCAGTAGGCGTTGCCAACAGTACCTGGTATGGACCTTCCCACTTTGGACTCGACCAGTTTTTCTTCTTGATGACCTTCAACCAAACCCAGGACCCCGGGGTCAGCACCGCTTCCAGTTTCGTTTGTTCTTTATCTGAAAAAGAGGTCAACTGCAAAACAGTCTTATTGGTTAACAATTTCTTCATATGACTAGCTAATGAGCTGTCAGCCTCCAGCTCTGCAGGCATGAGAGCTTTCCACTGTGGCACATAATATGCCCTCCCAAATATTACTTCAAAGGGGGTCAAGCCCTTTACATTTGGAACTGTTCTCATGCTCAGCAATGCTAAAGGTAAACAGCAAATCCAATTCCTCTGAGTCTCACTCATCAACTTCCTTAATTTATTTTTCAAAATCCCATTGTACCTTTCCACTAGTCCTGCAGACTGTGGGTGGTATGCACAATGATTTTTCAAGGAGATCCCAAAGAATTTCCCAAGTTGTTGAATTGTCTGGTTGACAAAGTGTGTCCCATTGTCACTATAGATTCTTTCCGGTATGCCAAATCTAGGAATTATTTCTTTTACTAAGGCCTTTGCCACTGTTGCTGCATCCGGATTTCTAGTTGAAAAAGCTTCTACCCATTTTGAAAACATGTCTATAATCACTAAACAGTATTTTTTCCCTTCACATTTATTCAATTCTATGAAATCCATACAGATAGTATGGAATGGATACGGTGGTGTAGGAAAACTCCCTTGCTTGGGTTTGAATGCTCCTTGCGCATGATGTTTATTACAAATGTGACATGCTGCACAAACTTTTTGTGTTTAATTCGTAAACCCATATGTTTGGAATACTCTATTAACTAACTGTACCATCCCCCCTGTTGAGACATGGCTCTGCCCATGGCTCAACAAAGCTGCATATCTAAATAAATTAGACGGCAATATTGGCTTCTTCTCCTTGGATATATATAGTCCGTTTTCGAGGATCGCACCTCGTCTTATCCATTTCTGTTTTTCTGCTTTTGTAGTTAATGTCTGCATTGTTTTTAACATTTCCAAATCTAAAATCTCAGATGGTTGTAATTCCTCATTCAAAAGTAAAGTTTCTGAGTCTGAAGCTGCCTGCTTTGCAGCTGCATCAGCTCGTGCATTACCTTTTGAAATCGGATCCTGTTGTTTTGTATGAGCTACACACTTACAAATAGCTACTTTGGTAGGTAACTGAATGGAATCTAATAAGTTTAAGATAAGTTGCACATGATTAATTGGTTTGCCAGTGGATGTTATTATTCCCCTGTTCTTCCATTGTTGCGCAAAAACATGCACTGTAGAGAAAGCATACTGACTGTCAGTATAGATGTTCACACATCTGTTTTTTGCTAGAGTGCAAGCTCGTGTCAAAGCTATCAATTCTGCTGCTTTAGCAGACAAGTTATGCTGCAGGGGTTGTGCTTCTAAAATCTCTGTATCTGTGACTACTGCATACCCTACTAGATTCTTCCCTGTAGGACCCTTTCTGCATGATCCGTCCACATAAAATGTCACCTCGGCATCATCCAAGGGTATATCAGTAAGATCTTGTCTGGGCAAAGTTATTTGCTCAATTTCCTGCAGGCAACTGTGTGGTGTGCCATCCACAAGAGTTGGAAGTAACTTTGATGGATTTAATGTTGTACAACGTTCAATTGCCATATGAGGTTGGCTCAGCAAAATGGTCATACAAGAAAGATGCCTAGCAGGAGATAGGTATGCTATTTTTTCTTGCAGTAAAATTATCGTGACTGCATGAGGCACTCTCAAAGTGAGAGGGTGGAATAACACCACTGAGGCTGAAGCCTGTACCGCCATCACAGCTGCGACTACTGCTTGTACACAATGTGGCAATGACTGTGCCACTGGGTCTAACTGTGATGAATAGTAAGCTATGGGGCGTTGCTTACTCCCATGCTGTTGCGTCAAAACTGACGTCATATATCCCTGTTTACAATCTATGGTTTGGAAAAATCTTTTGTGGTAATTTGGAAGTCCTAAAACTAATGATGAAGCTATCAATTGCTTTAGTCTGTAGAAAGCTGTTTCTGCTTCAGGTGTCCAGTGTAATATATCTTGTGCTGCCATTGGTGTTTTAAATATTAAATCAGCCAGTGGAGCAGATTCTAAAGCATAGTTCGGTATCCAACTTCGACAAAAATTAGTCGTTCCCAAGAAGGACATCATTTCCTTCTTGGTAGTTGGTTTGGGTGCCTGTAAAATTGCTGTTTTTCTATCCTCATCTAGTATTCTACCTTCCTTGGATATTACATATCCTAGGTATCTAACCTGTTTCCTCCAGAGTTGTAACTTTTGTTTGTCCACTTTGTGTCCTTGTTGTGCTAGAAATTTCAATAATGCTATTGTATCTTCCCTGCATTGCTGCTGGGTAGGGGCCGCTAGCAGGATGTCATCTACATAAAGTAGAATCTGACTACCCCCTGGTGGAGTAAATCCCGCCAGGTTGCTAGCCATTTCTTGTGCAAATATCATTGGACTCTCACAATATCCCTGTGGTAGCCGAGTATAGGTATATCTTTTACCCTGAAATGTAAAGGCAAACCAATACTGGCTATCAGGATGTATAGGTATTGAAAAGAAAGCGTTGCTTATGTCTACCACAGTAAAATACTTTTGTTGTGGCTTTAAATCATTCAATAAAGTGTGTGGATCTGGCACCGTAGGTGCCCTAGGTATTATTGCATCATTTACAGCTTGTAAATCCTGTACCATCCGCCATTTCCTGTTTGCTTTTTTAACAGGAAATAGAGGGGTATTACATGGCGAATTCAAAGATTCTACCAGTATCCCTTCCTTGAGTAATGCTGCTATTATAGGCTTGATTCCCTGCTCTGCATCCTTCCTCAAGGGGTATTGTCTTTTTTGTGGTCTAAATGCCGATTTTGGTGTAATGGTCACTGGACCTGCTGTCCAAATGAGCCCTACATCTGATTTCCCTGTTGACCAAAGGATGTTTGGTATATCATACAAGGCTTTTTCTTCTTCTTCTAACAAAAATGCCAATCAGCTGTCCTCACTATGTTGTAAGTGTACAGCTGGACGTGTCTGCGTTAACCAATTCAACTTCTGTTTTTGTACTCCCTGTTCTGATAATTCTAAATCAGTTTGTTTCTCCCATCTTGTTACTTTTTCACCCAAATCTGCCCATCTTACATTTTTATGTTTTGTCAAACTGACATGTGGCAGTCTGTTGGATTTGTACAATTTCATGAATTCCTGAGGTAGTGAACAGCTTACTACACTGTTACCCTCAGTATCCCAATATAAAGTTCGTAACACTAATCTATTAGCCGAATTTTTGAATAATTCTTGCTCATATACCTTATCAGGTCCTGGTGTGTTACAGTAGTATAGAGTACAATGTAACAAATGCTGCTGATCAGTGTCAAGGGAGGGTAACTTACTGATGGCTACGTTCATCAGTTCTTTGGTTACTGCCCCTGGACCAGTCATAACTAGGTCCTGGCTGTACCAATAATAGGCTTCACCCTCTGATCGCACCACAAAAGTATCCATTTGTCTTTGTGCCTCCATACCCTGCATGGTAGGAACTACTGCTATGCCAAAAATCTGCATAAGGTCTTTTCCCAGTAGGTTTACTGGACATTTTGCAGAAACTACAATTTTACTTCTTTGGGTCATACCTGAAACAGGATCAGTTATTGCTATATCATGGGAAAGTGGTTCCCTATATAGCTGTCCATTTGCTGCTTTTACTAATATATAGTCAGGTGATTCAGAGTGTTCTGGCAACTTTGAAGGGTGTATCAAAGTTCGTGACGCTCCTGAATCACACAAGAATTTCACTTCCCTTCCTTCCACTAGAAGTGTAACTTCCGGTTTTGTGTCTGCCAAATAGAGCTCCAAGCTCAACAATGCTAAGTCTAAAACTTCACTTCCTTCATCCTCTACATCTGTTTGTACTTCCTCTATTCCTTCTACTACATTTACATTTTCTTTTTGTCTATTAGCCTTTCCTGATGATTTTTGATTATCACTATCATATAGTCAATCCTCATCACCTTTATCTTTTTCTTCTGTAGTCGTCTTTTTATTTAGCCTGCAATCCCTTGCTAAATGTCCTTTTTTACCGCACTTAAAGCACTCACCTTTCTTTTTTCTTTCTTCAAATTCCTCTAACTTTCTGTCAGAGTGTTTATTACCCTGGGCATTTTTCTTACCCTTTTTACTCGACTGTACTACAAAGACTTCTGCTCCGTCTTCAGCTGTGAAGACTTGCGTTTTCTTCTTCTTTTTACTATAAAAATGTCTTTCAGCATGTCTAGCATACTCTAGTAAGGCTTGTAGCCTACTTGTTCAGTGATCTATCATGTGCTTTGTGATAAAGCTACTGATAGGGGCAATGCAACCTTTTAAAAATGCATTTTTCAACTGTTGTTCATATGCACTATCATCTTTCTGACTTTCAGGAATAGTCATACCACTATGGTTATTGAAACATTCCAATAATCTACCATAGTACCCATCTACAGTTTCATTATCTTGTTGTATGCATTGATTAATGCAAGTCCAATCTGCTCTAGGTTTCCATTTCTCAGAGATTCGGTCTGTAAGACCTTTCACTCTGGTGTCTAACTCTGCGTCATTATGTAGGAGTGGCTTAAGTTGTGCGTCACGAGCGTTCCAGGTGCCACAAATCATGTGCCAGTCTGGACCTATTATTTGTCTAACCACCTTCTCTACTTCTTCCCCATTTAAGTGTTAACTTAGTCTCATACCTTGTAAATCTTGTATAAACTTTTTATGATTAATTTTTGGATGAGGGATTCCCTCTGTAGCTTTCCGGATGTCTTCCGGTGTCCATGGTCTATACACTAGGAGAGTTGGGTCCTGTCCTTCCTGTCCTGCCTGAGGGTTCGGTACCTCAATTAGTGGACAGATTTCTTCGCTCTCTTCTAGTGAATCTCTCCCTATTTGATATAAATCTGTATCCCTAAGTGTTTTACGTGTTCGGGATCTAGTTTCGATAGGTTCTCTAACGAATGGTTGTTTTAGTGCCCCTGCAATCTCAGGATAACGTGGAGGAGGACTGGCCTGTCCTCCTGCTTCATATCCTAAAAAGGGTATCGGAGGGGGCGGAGGGGGAGGGGCCGTCGCTATTACTGTATTATTATCCTCTTTGTCTAAAAATAATGCTTTTGTATTTTTAATTTTCTGTTCCCTTCGGTTCACTTCCTCAATCCACCTATGTGCCTGAGGAATGCCTAACTGTCGTTGTTTTTTTGCCTGACCTTCCACGTCAGATTTTAACTGTTTCAAGAGTTTAACTAACGAAATTTTGTTTAATTTACCATCAAATTCATACTTATTAACCCATTTCGTGTAATATCTTACATTATCTGCTCGTTGCAATTGCATATATTTTGCGTCATCAGTTAAGGGCGGATCTCGCGATTTTTTAGTGCACTGATTTCCCATGTCTTAAAAAAGACTGTTACGTAACCCTTTTCTTACCACGTGGTATCTTTAGTTCCTTACACAGTTTATCTAGAATAACTGCCTACCTTATTCTGTTTCCCTGATCTATGACAAAATATACAGTAATTTTTAATGTCCCTGACTTGCACAACAAATCTATGACAATAACATTTTACTGTAACCCAGTCCCTGATCTAAAACAGAAAAAAGGCAAAAAATCTTCCTACCTGAGCCTCTTGGGTCCACCAGTTCGAGACCGCTCTTCGGCCACAGATCAGAAAAGTGGCCAGCCTCTTAAAACGACAATTCAGTCGGAGGTCTTTGTGCTTTAAGAAGAACCGTTTCGGTAGCTTCTCCTGTGCAGTATTCGACCACCGATAGACTCTGATCTGCAGCTGTCGAGGGCTTCCGGTCCGAAGGACCAAACTGTTAAATAAAAATAAGTTAGGACAACACAGGAGGCTCAGATACAAGAAAACTTTACTAGTGTACACCAGGAGGCAAAAAACCATACAGTACAAGTATAGAATTCTGTCTAACATGATACAGGAAGTAAGTCTTATTTTATACATTATACATCCAAGCTGTGCCCACCTTACTGACGTGGTCAGTCACAGGGCACCTACATCACTATAGTCTACAATATTCTATTCATAAGAAAGTGCTGAGGTTATACTTTTTAAAAGTTTTCCCATGAGAATAATACAGCCTTGCAAAGCACCTGGTCTGTTATAATGTCTTTCTGTAAATGTTATTCTTTCAAGGTTTCAGTCCTGCTCGAATACAATAGTCAGTTCAATTCTTAATATGCTTCTTTGTTCCTCTCGCAACATTGATTTTAGCAGCTGTGCTGATAATATTCACAAGGCCAACTATCTCAGAGGAAGGAAGAAAAGATTCAATGCCTTATACATTCATTTTCCTGACCCAGCAGATAATCATTAGTGAAAAACATAAGCTTGCTGAGCTGGCTACTGCCAGGGTCAGAGTTCAATCACACTGCAGCTCCAAAGCTTCAAGCAATTACATGTAAGATCATTCTTACTGCCATATTGTAAAATAGAATAAAATGCATTACATACTATTTGCTTTTAAACTAGCACTTCATATATGTTTAAGTACATATTTCTCTAACATGCATGTACGTTTCTGTTCTTTTGCAGTAGGGCACACTGTGGATACATGCCAAGCACTTTGCAAAAACATTTTTCAACACACATGTCTGTACCTACAAGTTTTGTATATACATGACACAGAGTTCTAATACAGTTGTAACACAACCATCTTATATGATCATATTGATATTCACAAATGACATAGAATTATTTACAAAATTCCAGATAGCTGTGCTGGTAGTATCTTCTTTCATGACAAGTAGCATCACTTTTTCACTACAGTTACATTAGTGTTACCCTGAAATATGTGACTGGTAATATAAAACTTCATCCCACACTGTCTCTCCATGGCTTCTGTTTACAACAAGTGTTCTCTAGTCTAGGCATTCATGTTCTCCCACATGCCATGCCCATATCTTCCCAGCTTTACCTCCCCACATCATGACAGGCCTCTCCTCTCCAGACATGGCCTTGTCATCACAGAAACAACAAGAGACAGGAAGTAACCACCTGATTCCCTTCCCCAAGATGGACACACCTCATCCTCCTTGCTTACACTGTGTAGCTCCCGAGGAATGTTTTACTTTATTTTGTATTTCTTTACATTCAGTTTTTCTTTCTATGACATACTGAATACATAGGGCAACATAATGGGAAGTGATGAAATGTGGTACAATATATAAACATAGACTCTTGGGTGAGCACACGGGAACATGAGTTTTTTTTTTAATCCTCAACTTCTTCAGTCCTGGCAATTATCCAAGCATCTGTGCCTTTTGGAATAATCTCTTTATTGCTCCTGTTCAAAGCTCCTTGTCCACTCCCTAGTAAGAATGGTCAAAATGCTGTAGTCTTCATTATGGAGGCTTACAGCCATCACAAGCTTGGGAAAATTTAACCCCCACACTATTCTCCTGGGCTGAAGATGTATATAAGTATTATCCAACTGTGATGTCAGTTGAACAACTTAGAAATGCTTTAACAAAAACTTAACTATTGTGACACATTTGTATTTGTGCCTTCTAATGACTTCAACTGTGGTATGATGTTAGTATGGTATAGCAAAGAAAAATTGAAAAAAATAGAAAAAAAGTATTTTGTTTTAGTTTTGTGTTGGTATCAGACAGGATTCTGACCAACACATTTCTTGTGTTCCTCTTATTTAACACCTAAAACCTATGCAGTTTATTATTCGGCTCTAGCCATACTCTAAGATGATGCTCCCTTTCCCTTTCACTTTCTGTCTTCTGTGTGAAAATTCAGACCATTGTCTAAAATGTTTACTTATATTATTTCAATGTTTTTGTACTTTATATATTACAGCCACAAACTTTGAGTTATTACTGTTTCACAAATTCAACAAATTCAGCACTGCCATTACACCATAGCAGGTTTTGTTTAACTTGTAGATTTTTTCATTTTGTTTTTTGAAAAGTAAATGGCTGCATTACTGCTCCAATCTGTTAAAGGAAGAACTTTTCTCTAGGTTTTAAATGGAAAACAGTGCAGGAAACTGACACAGTAAACTCAGTACGTCAGAAAGAGCTCATATTAAGCAATAACACAGAAATAAAACAAGATTACTTCGGAACCAAAGAATTCAGTGCTATTCTGTTAACAAAACATTCATATGTATTGCTCATCCTTACAGATGGATATTACATTTACATCGAGGGTGACCTCGCCAAGCCAGGGGATGTAGCTCACCTGCTCAGTCCAAGCTGCCCTGCCTATGGGCCTCACTGTTTCCGCTTCTGGTATCACATGTACGGAGTTGCACAGAATATGGCCCTGAAAGTGTACTTAGTTGAGAAAGGAGCTGCATTTCTAAAATGGGTCCAAACTGGTAATCAGGGAAATAAATGGCGTCCAGTAGAAGTTGACCTCCAACTCAAAGGCAATTTTCAGGTAAGTGAAAACAATACTTTGATTATCTCATATATATTTTGTATCCCCATAGTTGTACTATACTAATCACTGTCTCTTTGATAACAGATTATTATTGAAGGTGTGAGGGGCAGTGATTACCGCAGTGATGTCGCGGTGGATGATGTAACATTCAGTGCTGGATGCTGTTCAGGTATTCACTGACTGTTTTATTCTGGTGTATTTTTAAATGACACATTTTTATTGCAAATATTTGGTTATACAAAATGCTTAAAATAACTCCAAATTTAACCTACATGAAGAAATTTTTTAAACTATTTTAAATGTTTCATTCTTAATCATTAACACATACATGTCTCCAGTAACTGATCCTGCTTAACAAAAGCTGTTTATTTTATTCTGTACTTTTAAACTTACATTGTCAGTTTAGTATAGTGAAGTATACTAGAAGGAGAAAATATCATAAAAATAGTGGTGCTCTTTTAAAATATATATTTTCCTGCTTCAGCAGAAGAGGATGACAGCTAACCATTTTTGTTCCCTAAGGTGCTAAAGCCTTACAACTCTTTTTTTGACCTCTAGGTCATGCAGTTTTTGCCAATTAATGTATTCAGCAAAGCAGATCCATTAAACACATTTTCACAAAATCTTATTTTAGTCCAATGTAGGGGAGCAGTTCAGCTGGTTTATATGTGACCATTGCCATTGTATGCCAAAAGTCAAAGTCAAAGTAAACTTTATTGTCATTCAAACCAACACATAGTGCGAGTTAGATGAAATTACATTGCTTCTGTTACAAGTGCATATACCACTCACAACTACAGAGAATAACAAGCACATACAACAGTACAGTAACATATACACACACTAAACAAGACTGAGATACCTCTGTAGCACTGGTAGCAGCCTTCATCAAATATTGCACATGTGGAAAAGCAATTATTGCTGAGAGTATACAGAATATACTGAATGGCACAAGTATATTGTACAGAATGTTCAGTTACTACTGACTGCACTTTTAAAGCGGCTTGATGTAGGCATTACACAAGAAGACAGCTGTGCTACTGACTGCTCAGGTCACCAGCTATTGATATGTTGTAGAGTTCAGCAGTCTGATAGCATGTGGGAAGAAGCTCCTACTAAACCCGGAGGACTTACAACACATACTATGGTATCATCTTCCTGAAGATAAGCAGGAGAACAGTCCATGTGCAGGGTGTGTGTGGTCTCTGATTATTTTTCTGGCTCTGCTAATACATTGTGCTTCAAATAGGGCCTGCACACACTCACACACACACACACACACACACACACACACACACACACACACACACACACACACACACACACACACACACACACACACACACACACACACACACACACACACACACACACACACACACACACACACACACACACACACACACACACACACACACACACACACACACACACAAACACACACATATTCAAACACACTTACACCAACATACACATATATACCTCTTACCTGTCCCTGATATCGCTAGTTAGTGTTGTCCCTGCTCTTGTAAATCACACATCCATACAACCAGTCAGTAACAGACATCACTGTATCATTCTTCTTATTAATTGTAAAGTACATTGTGATGCTAAACTTGTTCTGCTATTAACATTTTAAGAGTGTCCAAGTAAAAGTTCAAAGATTCTTCCTGATGTTATCTAGTATTGTTCCTGGCTTTGTCTTAAAACCTCCCCCCACACAGACACATCCCCATCCCGCTCAATCATTGAATAATGGCAGACAGTAGAATTTCATAGGTTCATAGGTAAGTACTAGGTTAGTTGCCTTTGTAGGCTATTTTAAGCCTAGCCAGTTTATCTTTTTGTGCTCAAAATACCCTATCCCATTTGGTTATAGAATGACCATACCCATCTCATGGTTGATAATTATACATTATCCATAATGAGAATTAATTGAGATCATACCATAGATAATTTGAGGGGATCCATGCATGGGATCAAGCATTTAGGAGCTGCATACTTCTAATTATGTAAAAACTGCCCTGATACACAACTTCTCCGTTGGTATAGAAGGATAAGGCTGCAAAGTTAAAAAATGTTCCCTCCCTTTTACTTTAGTGTTTTTTCCAACAAATTTCCAGAAAATGTCCAGACTATCTCTAGAGTCTGCTGGTAGCTCAGAGAGATAAGTCTGTGCTAATGATCTGTGTGTGAGTGCTGATGGTACAGGGGGTCAATTTTTGTAAGTTCCTTTAAAGAACATTATGAAGTGTTGTCCCAGGTGTCTAATGTTCCCTACACCACATGTATTTCATGCTACAAATCTTTCTTGTATATTTTAAGTGCCTTTGAAACACCCTATAAACATTTATCACTGGTGTCTAGTTTTTCCCAGACCCCATGTCTTTTATACTGCAAAACTTTTCTTGTATTATTTTTATGTGCTCCCCCCAGTGTTGTAGGAATTACTTGTTTGTCTAAGAGATTGTGAAGGTATAACAGCCTCCCAAACACACACACACACACACACACACACACACACACACACACACACACACACACACACACACACACACACACGCACACAGAGGCACACGCATGCACACATAAACACACTCATGCACACAGAGACACAACCCCTCCCACCCACCCGATCGCACTCACAGACACACTTATCCATTCACCCATACAGTGTCATACCATACTATCCCCTAATTGACCTCCCCCCTACCTTGAGCTCCCCGGCAGACATACACTCAGGCATGTATGTGCCTTATACACACACACACACACACACACACACACACACACACACACACACACACACACACACACACACACACACACACACTCAATCCAGGTTCAGTTTACATTACTCTGCTCTGTGTTGCTACTAGCACCAGTTAAACAGTTTTCATAATAGTTGTTTTATCCCTGTCAGCCTGATTTTCTGTCGTATAACCTTCCACCATTTACCCTTACTTCCTGGATATACTCACCATTGACTGTTCTATGATATCTGTGAATTTTGTCATTCTGAGTTACAAATGTGTTTGCAGTTTACTAGCAACTTTGCTCGGCTGAAGTTATACATGAAAGCCATCTGTATCGCCCAACTTTTTACTGCAAAAAAGGACACAGAGTTACACAAACCAGGGCTATAATCAGTTTTGTAAATTTCTGCAGATAGCTGTACCAGAAATAACTAGTATTACATTCTGTTTCAGGCTGCATTGCTACTACAACAAGCAGCATTACAACTACAACAACAACAACAACTCAGACAACTACTCAGAGAACAGCTTCTCCACCACCATTGGGTAAGGTAACTTATTTGAAACTGGTACATCAGAGCTTTCAGATGCACATGTATTGTTAGTCTGTGTTCAACTTAAAAAAAAAAGCCTTCAGTGCTATGTAGTATCATAATGCCTCACTTCTTTGTTAATTTGTAATTTAATCCTCAGTTTGTAATAACTGTTGAATATTTTTGTTGGAAAAAGATCTATGCATTGCTTTGGCTTAACAAACCAGAAAACCAATGAACTGTAACAGGAATGGTTCTACTATGAAATGTTGACTTCCTGAAACTCGATGTGCAAAAGGAATGAAAAAAAATACCCACGAAACAAAAGGGCAAAGAAATCCTTTTTTCTTGTTTTTTTTTTTTTGTTTTGCAGAAAGGAAAGCCCCTGGCACCCCCCCAAATTATCTGTACTTATACATACCAACTCAACTAAAGGAGGAATGTCCCTAAAAAGTGAATTATTGTTGGTGGACAATTAGAAACTACACTATCAATGATTTTCTATGTGTAAAATTGTTCAGTTATGCCATTTGTCTTTTGTGTTTTTTTTTTTTTCATGGGCAACTGATGTTTGAGCAATTTCACCTCGAGCATGTGTAGGGAAACCGACAGGAAGACCACTTCTGAAACTTGTAAATGATTGAGTTATAGCTTCAATGGTTAAAAAGAAGGCCCTAACAGACTTTAATTTTGCCAATTCTTTATGTCAGCTCTTTGCAACATGGTAAAAAACACCAACATTCTCGCATATATGCATATGAAAAAGGACAGATAAATAAATGCATATCATGTACTAATGTGTGTGTGTTTGTGTATGTGTGTGTGTGTGTGTGTGTGTGTGTGCGTGTGTGTGTGTGTGTGTGTGTGTGTGTGTGTGTGTGTGTGTGTGTGTGTGTGTAGAGAGAGAGAGAGATTCCTCCTAACTGTGCAGTCCAAATAAGCTAGAGTGATTAAAACATTTATCTGGTGCACTATATGCATTTTGATATTGACTCTACTGGCGCAATGACTCCACTGTATCAATATCATTGGCATGTTATCAAATCTATTATAATTTCCTTAACCTACACTATTCGTGCTACATAATCAAAGTTAAGTTCAAACACTACACACAAAAACATAGACACACACACACAGTCACCGAAAAACATCAGTGCTTATAACAGTATGCCCAAAACACATATCTATACTTACTTTAATAAAAAGTATAATAAAATAAAATACATTCAGACTTATCCTAGTATTTGTCCACTTTTACACCCATCTGCAGTAACACCCTCCCAGTATACTACTCTCATCTTGATTTCCTTGTAAGAACTAAAGCAAAGCATTGAGTACCTCTACTTTGTTTTAGTCATCTGTGATCTCCCTTTTATCTTTGTGTACTTTGGCCAGTTCTGTCTCTCGTTTCCTTCTTTTTGATGAGTATCTGAGGAAGTCTACTTTCCCTCCCCTTAACCCCTACCTTTACTATCCTCCACTCATTTGCTGCTAGCATTCTTGTAATGCCCCTCCCCACCTTCCCCTTTCACTTTCTGTATACCATGTGTTTGACACTACCTGCAAGTCCCACATTTCTGAATTGCCACATTGAATTTCTCTCCTCTTTTTGTCTTTTTGACTCTTACTAAAACCATTATCCATAGCGCTAAGTACTGCATCCCTCACCTATTCCCATCAACTGTTTTCTGCCTCACTTTGTTCAGTTTTCTAACTCAGCTTTGGGCATATTCTTCAGTTTATCCATAATCCACTTCCTAAAATCCCACAGTATTACCCTTGTGTCACTACCCTCACCCTAACTATGAATCATATAGTGATCTGATCACTGTTGTCTAGTGCTCCCTTCACTTACATCCTTATACCTCCTTTTTGGTTAGGACCACATTCAGAATTGTGTCCTTTTTGGTAAAGTTCTGCCAGACTTGTCTGGACCCTTCATCATTGTTCAAAACACCAATCAACTCTCCCTTCCTCTCTACCCTGGAGCTCAGAATCGTCCAATCTGCCTTTGGAAGATTCAAATTCCTCTGACTGCAGTTCTCCTTTTTCACTTCTTTATAGCCTCATCCAATCAGACATTTTTCTCCTCTGATGTGTAGAAGGCTGAGATATTCATACCCCTTAATCTCTTAGTGCATGAATTTGAGATAAAACCAAAACTAATGAGGAGACAAAGGCACAAAGTTCGGGACAGATTTTTTTAATATTGCTCTAATAAAATTAGAAGGTTGACAGCATAACTGTTTTACATTAAAATACATTTTCTGAAGAATATGAAGTCTGAAACAATTCACTATTGAAATGTAGGTACTTGAAGTGCTAAGTGCTGACAGGCCAAAAAAAAAAAACACAGGAGAAGAGTGAATATCAAAAATCCCTCTTCTCTTTTTAACTTCTTTTTGCCCCCTTCACACTCAACGACATATTTATACCAACTCTGAGGTCACCATAACTTCATGAAAAGGGAATATTCTGAGAAATGGCATTTCAGACTTAATATATGTAAGTCCGCTCTTTCGGCCATTGAGTCTTTGTATTTTGAGGCTTTTGCGGGTCCTGACATTTCAAATGTTTACTATCTTTAAATCAAATGTCTGTCATTATTTAGTGACCTCAATACCCAATGATTTGCCAAACAACACATTTTTGAGGAATAGACCAAAAATATGAAGTAAATATCTGAATACAATGTGAAAATCTGAGGTATATTCTACCAGTCCACCAGTGCTCCCCTTTTTCTAACGTAAATACCAGAACATTTACACCAGGTTCTGACCTTGCCTGCTTACCTTAAATGCCAGGGCACTTGCCTTACAGTCAAACACTGCCTACCCCCCAATAGGGTAGTGATTTTCTTCTTCGCTGATCTCACATTGTATGCCTTCCTTCATGTATATCACTACTCCACCTCCGTCCTTCCCTCACTTCTCTATCCTTACAGCACAGCCTATAACCAGGCATCTCTATGTCATACCCACCTCCCTTTGTCCCTATCCCATGCTTCTGTGATACCAATAATTTTAACCTTCTCCTGCTACATCACTGTTAGTAGCTTCTCAGTCTTCATACCTAAACTCCTTACACTGACTAAAATATTAGCCAGCTAAGCTTTGCACCACTCATTGTTGTTCCTACGCAGTGCTCTATGCCATTTCTTCCTTTGTTGCTCTTCTACCTACCCCTGCCCTTTTTTGCATCTGTGACACCATTTTCTACTTCTTTCTTGGTTTAAAAATGCAGCAATAGAGCTATACCATCCCAACTCCATTTTGAGCACCTCCGCCCTTCTAGGTTAAGCTGAAGATTGTCCTCAACATAGAGCTGGTCTCTATTTGAGATCTTCACCATACCCCTACCAGTTCCAAGGTTTTACCCTTCATCACTGCTGCACCCACTTATTTTACTCCTTTATTCACTTCTTCTTCACTGTGTTGGTTGACAGAACACATAATCCATCTGGGAATGCCATCATAAGTCCCCACTCCTGGCATCTATCTGTCGCTTCCAAGGCACTGCTTGCTACAACATCATCTGCCTCTCCTTTGACGAGTCGCTGGTGCCAGTATGCATCCACTCTTCCCCCATGTTGATCTTATTTGTCACATCATCCCATATCTTTCTATACCTGTGGCCTAAAACCAGTTTTTCTGTAGTCTGGCCTTTCTTGTTTGCATTTTCAAGTCATTTAGTCACCTTGGTTACAGAATTTCTAAAGTTTTCTCTACCACTCCACTCTACAGTCCTCTCTCTCCTATTTCACCACCTCCAGCCCACCTCCCTGTTTGTTGTATGTCTTCTGTCTCTCTGATGCAGGTATTCCCCTTCACAGTCCATCAGTATGCTTCTGATTGCCTTTCACTGTTCTGTCCCTCCCAACTGGTTGAGTATACCTCTCTACCCAATTATTTCATGCTGTTTATAATGTGTTGGATACCTCTCTACCCAATAATTTCATGCTGTTCCTAATATGTTGGATACCTCTCTACCCAATAATTTCATGCAGTTCCTAATGTGTTGGATACCTCTCTACCCAACAATTTCATGCTGTCCTTAACATATTGGATATTTCTTTACCCAATAATTTCATACTGTTCTTAATGTATTGGACACCTCTCTACCTAATAATTTCATGCAGTTCCTAATGTGTTGGATACCTCACTACCGAATAATTTCATGCTGTCCGTAACATATTGGGTATTTCTTTACCCAATAATTTCATACTGTTCTTAATGTATTGGACACCTCTCTACCCAATAATTTCATGCAGTTCCTAATGTGTTGGATACCTCACTACCCAATAATTTCATGCTGTCCTTAATGTATTGGACACCTCTCTACCTAATAATTTCATGCTGTCCGTAACGTATTGTATACCTCTCTACCCAATAATTGTATGCTGTCCAAAACGTATTGGCTCCTGCATAATACCTGTGGCTCCATTTTTCCTTAACCTCATGTCACTGCCATCTGCACATGAAATCTGCTCCTTCAGTTACATTTTCTTGTCGTGTTTTTCGGGGCTGTTTGCCCACCTTCTACCTTACTCTGAACAGCACCTCTTGCTTGTTCTCTTAATAACTTCTGAACATACCTCTTTGTCTTCAGCCTTTCTACCCTCCTATGTGCTCCCATTTCCTCAATGTTTCTGCTCACTTTCTGTTGTCTTGGACAAAAGTTGTTACCAGACTTGTCAGTAGTACTTGAACAACCCCTATGGAAGTTTTGCACAGAGAATTCGGTGGTGAGCTGTCATGAGATTGTGATATCTGCACTTAGTCACTTCCCTCTTGTTAGTGTAAAGCTGGCCTCTGTAATGCAAAGTGAACCAGTCCTAAAGTACAACTTAATGTAGGGAATGGCTGGAGAGTAGAAGGTGGATGCAGATAAATCTTTCTCCTGGAGTACCACCTTAGATGGGATGAATTTTATTCTCCATACTAGTTGTATAGATGTCTTGTGAATGTCTTTCCATGAGAAGAGTCAACACAGTGTGATACACAAGTCTGTTAAACTGTAAGAGCATTGCATCTACAGTTCAATTTGTGCATATTACTCCTAAACTGTGCTGCATGAACTTAAAGATTACTCAAGAGGGGTGTCCTTGACAGGGTGATACTTAGATTGGAAGTGTTCATGAGCCCCTGACTTGACACTTGCTGGGGGCCCCCAAAATGCTAACACCGGCCCTGCTCATTTCCAAACTCAGCTATTGACTGTTACTGACTTCACTTCCCATTATGATTTAGTTAGATACTAAGAACTCAGTACATGTAGGACAAGTAAAATAACAGTCCTCTCCTAATATTACCTCATGTCATCCACTCCATGTTAATGTACATCAGTACAGTCAATGACATTACTAGGATGGTAGAAGATGAAATCCTAGTTAATCAAAATACCAGTCAGCAGAGTTAATGTTGACTAAACAAGTGTGATCCTTCAACATATGGCCATGTGTTACTTCCAATCAATACTTTTTCCATTACTTGAAACTCAAGCTTCAAACAATTTTGCTTTTTCTGGCACGCCAAACCCATTAAACAAAGGTCAGTACAAAGTGTATACAACAAACAGGTGCTGCTGAGTGTGGATACTCTTTGGAATTACTTCAGAATGTCCCAAGCAAATTACAAGCATCGGGAAAGAAGCAAACATGAAGATGATAAACAGAATGCACGAAGAAGAGTATTTTAAAAAGATATGCTTCTACTTAGTATGTCGTTAAATATAGTTATTGCCCTTACAAGCTACACCATACAAGTTGTTAATTTGTAACAGTATTAGCATGATTAAAAGTAATATACAGAGCACTGACAATAGCATAAATTATGTCTGTCATTGTGTATAGATAAAACAAAAGAAAACTGTAAAATTAAATGGTCATTTATGTTTGTTTCAGAATCTATCTGCAGTGTTCACAGTGACCCCCATTATCATACATTTGACGGACAGCCCCATACCTTCATGGGAACATGCACCTACACATTATCCAAGCTTTGTGATGTCATCAGCACTCTGCCTTACTTTAATGTCGAAGCTGCTAATGAACACAGAGGGGGTAATACCCATGTATCGTATGTCAAGTCTGTCACTGTCGATGTCTACAGCCATAGAATTATACTGGAGAAAAACAAGGTGGTCAAGGTAAGAAACATCATTCCTGAGTCACATTTGGCATTAACATGTTTTATATGATAACAGTATGTTTATATGACTACAGATGTGATCCTTTACTACAAGACAACCAAGCACATGAATATACCGGTCCTTATAAAATACACATACATAATTACATATCTTACAAAGGTGATCTAGTCCTAAGGAAACAAAGTTAAACAGTGATACATCCTCACAAAAGGGTACAGTAGAAACAAATTAAACACAATGAATCCAAATATAAGCATTCACGCTGTATATGCCTTTCTTTTTTTTTTCCAGCAGTTCTAATTTGGCAGAAAGGAACATGATTTCCATGGCCTACTATGTCCACCAGTTATGTAATCTTTGTCCAGTAATGGCAGATCCCTTTAGTGGTTCCCTTGGGTGATATATAATATCTTATAGCTCTACAAGCATATTTACAGATATTTTAGCACCCCCACAATATCCATCATTTGCTATATCCCATTTTACCTTCTCCCTTTGTAGAGCAAAGCAGAGAGAAGACAGAAGCCCATTATGGAAGCCATCTTTTTTAAACACCTTTATTGAATTATCACTTGTGACAGACACATTTACATTTATATAAAAGTAATCAAACTGTATCAGCAAGTTAAAATTAACAAACATTATGCTTCACATATATTGCAATATATTAAAAAAACTAAGCTACATTACATAAATTATTCAATTCCAGTCTATTTTAAACAAGAAAAATCTTTATTAAACAATCACTCATGGCATAGGCAATCATACATTAATATAAATGAAAACAAGCCACACCAACACAATCCTAGTTGCAAGCCACACTGACACACTCCCAGTTGCAAATGGTATACATTACTTATAATCGGGTCTATATTATAACATCAAAGTCTTAAAACTTCGAATGTTATAATATCTAACCCTATGCACCGAACGATGAAAATAGCAAAGCTGCAGGGAAAGTATTCGGTGGGCCATTTCTTCAGCTTCGCTATTTCCTCGACTGTGGAGCAAAGGTTACGGACCAGGTTAAGGTAAGTGTGCGAACAGATCGGGTTAAGGTGAGTGTGTGATAGTAAGGGACCTTAGGGTTAGGGAGTGGGTAAGGTGAGTGTGCGATAGGGACTTTATGGTTCGGAGCGGGTAAGGTGAGTGTGCGATAGGGACTTTAGGGTTAGGGTGCAGGTAAGGTGAGTGTGCGATAGTTAGGGACCTTAGGGTTAGGGAGCGGGTAAGGTGAGTGTGTGGTAGATACGGACCTTAGGGCTAGGGTTGGGTTAAGATAAGTGGATAGCTAGTAGTGTATGTATGGTTTAATGTAGGGTTTTCTGAAGTGTATGTGTGTGGATTATTTATTTAGGTGTGCTTGTGTTGTGTGTATGTTTGTCAGAACAGCAAATGTTTTCCCAGGGAAAAAATTCACTATTCTGAGTGTTCGATGTTATAGTCTTTCAATCAAAATGGTTCGATATTATAACATTCAAAGTTTTAAGACTTTGGTGTTATAATATAGACCCCTTATAATCTACCCAATCATTTCCTTCTTTGTGTTTAGTCACCCCCCCCCCATGCACAGTGTAGAGTGATTTCAGAGAAATTTGTGTGGATATGCTACTCTGTGCTCACCCTTCACTGTGGATAATCTCCTCCTACTTCACTCTTGCATCCATCTGCCTGAGCTATATCTACTGGTCCCCACTTCATGCCATAACCAAGCACAATCTCTCTCACACCCTTCACCAAGATGGCACAATCTCTCACCCCACAGGATGGGTGCATACCCTTCACCAAGATGGCAAAATCTCTCATCCCCACAGGATGGGAGCACACCCTTCACCAAGATGGCACAATCTCTCAACCCCACAGGACACCAAAGCCTATGTACAGGCTTCATTTCAGCAGAGTGGAGAACTGCCATTGTCATTCCCTTGCACAAAGGTGGTGCCACTACTGACCCTGGAAACTATCACCCCATTAGCTTGACAAGTCTGATCTGTAAAGCCATGGAGCGTATTATTATGGCTCTCATAAACAAGGGCGTAGGCCATCTCCAAGCACTTGAACCCACCCAGTTTGGCTTTATCAAGGGAAGATCTTGCCTGTTGAACCTGGGTGACTTCTTTGAGACTGTCACTGAGGCCCTGGATGAGGGAAAGTCAGTGCATACAGCTTACCTTGACTTGGCCAAGGCCTTTGACACAATCCCCCACTTGGGCATCATGGAAAAGCTAATACAACTTGGCATAAATCCGTATCTCATCAGGTGGGTGGCCAACTGGCTTACCAACAGGACCCTCAAAGAGAAAATAGGCATCTCCACCTCCAATAGCAGACCTGTAGCTAGTGGTTTTCCCCAGGGATCTGTCCTGGGACACCTACTGTTTGGCATCTATTTTTCAGAGGTCGAGGCAAAGACAAATGGCCTGTGGATGACCAAGTCTGCAGATGACTGTAAGTTGGGTGCTGTCATGACTCCCCAAATGATGTCAATATACTGCAAGAGGGTTTCACAGCAACTAATAATTGGTGCCAAAGTCATGGCCTCAAGCTAAATATAAAAAAGTATCATCATACCATTTGGCAAAAACATAACCCCTACTGATTACCACATCAACAGGAACCCTTTAAGCACACAGTCTGTGGTGAAAGACCTGGGCACTCAGGTAAATAACAACCTCACATTTGACCATCGTGTAGTGGCAGTTGTCAGAAAAGCCTTTTACTTGGTTCATCTCATAAGTAAAGGGATTGCATTCAGAAAAAAGGAGGTTACTACCTCTGTATAATCCTCCCTCATTAGACCAATAATTGAGTATAGTATCCCATTTGGAATGTACCTCTCCAAATAGCTGCACCAACTGGAAAGGCCACAGAAATACCTCACAAAGAGAATCCATGGCCTCCAACTCCTGTCCTTTCCAGACAGACTCAAGTCACTATCACTCTACATGGTATTGTACAGATCACTCAGGGGTGATCTGTGTCTCACCTACAAGGCAATCTTGGACACTGCTCTACTAGAGATGCTCCATATCCATAAGTCTAACTCCTCATGCACTACCCACTCAAAAGGCCTGAATATAATATGCGACATCAGCAAAACCTGCTGGAGAGACAGATTTGTCTTCCAGAGGCTGCCCACTCTCTGGAATAGACTTCTCATACACGTCAAACAGAGCACCTCACTGACCCTCAACAAAGCAACCTTAATGAATATATGGGAAACCACAAATTTGTCCCTGGGGTTCCACCTCATTGACAGGGGCGACAGGT
>NC_056734.1:459008028-459080528 GCF_019279795.1 Protopterus annectens
GTAGCATGAGGTCAGGAATACATCTGGGTTTATATGCATTTATAACTTCCCAGCAGGTTATTGTACAATTAACTTAAACTCCTTACCTACAAAAAAAAAAATCAGTCATTGAAAGTTTCTGGTTTCTGAAAAGCAGTCACCAAAAATCTGAAACAAGCTATACCAGTTCAAAATAGGAAACACTGTTCTTCATGAAGCAATCTGACAATATTATGTTATGAACATGTGGCTGAACACGTGTGCTTTTGGGCCCCAAATGGGAAACGGTTGTCTTGGATGAATATCTGCTATGAGATCATCAATTCAATTTTTGGAGGAATAAACACATTTTTTTCCAAGGTTTTTCATAGCATCTAAGCATTTAACATATGTTGTGGGATTAAAGGTTTCTTCGGTCCCATAACATAATCAAGTTAATAATTTAAAACACTTCCAGTACAGAGGTTAGCAACAATTGAATTTATCACATTAACTGCAGCTTACTCATGTGAACTGTGATCTGTTTTTTTCCTTTGAGTGAACTGTGGACTGTTTTCTTTGTTGCTTCTTCTTTCCATGACAGTATATGAAATGTTTTCTTAATTTATTTTTCTGAAAATATTTCTCTCTCCCTAAACATTATACTTGTCTTTTCTGTTTTGATATGGTAATGTTTTATAAAAATTAACACTTCTATAAAAGTTTAAGGCTTTAACAGTGATGTCTTATTAAAGGATAAATTTAAGATCTATACTAGATGGTTTATCATTGAGCTGTTTTTCTCAGATAAAGTGACACAACCATGCAGGATAATGTATAGAGTTCACTAGAGACTGGGTGAAGCGTACATTTTCACCCTAATTGGAGAGCAAATGTTCTCCAGCAGGATGTTAAGGCACATGTAATGCTGGGTGTTAATGCACCTGTAATGCTGAGTAAAAGACAAGTCTGTCACTTTACAGCAGCATTTTAAGGTGCTCTGAAATTTTGCACTGAAAAAAAAAATGGCTTCTAGTTTTTTTGCACTCACTAAATGTGGCATTGCTGTTTAGTGAGCATAAAACTGAAAAAAAATCCAAATATAAAAAAATAGTAATGTGTGTCTTTATCTGTGCATATGTTTATGTGTGAGAAAGATAGAGAGAGAGAAAGACTGAGAGAGAGAGAGAGAGAGAGAGAGAGACAGAGACAGCAATGAGTGTAACAAGAAGTCCTTCAGAATACATTTCCTAAACAGTAAGAATTGTGAAATTCTAATGTCTGCCATTACCAACAACTTTAATCGTGTCTATCACCATGCATTGGTTAAACAATAATAAGTGTGAAACTGACATTACTGACTGACTTTCATCATGTCCATCACCATGAAATACTTAAACAGTAAGAAGTGAGAAACTCTAGTGTCTGGTATTACTAAATTATATTAATCACGTCCACCACCATGCATTGCTTAAACAGTAATATGTCTGAAAATCTATTCTCTGGTATTACTGACCGACTTTAATCCTCAGTGATGAGCTAGCAAGTCAAAAATTTTACTAGCCATAGGATAAAGCTATGCAGCAAACTCAGGCATTCTGCAAAATCAGGGGGCCATTTAAGAAGGAATGGGGGAGGGGGTTGGGATGCCATGCCTTGCAGTCTATGATTGTATCTCTCTTCATTTGATCACAAAGATACATCTGAGGTGTATTCAGTCAGAAAAGGAGGTGTATTCAGTCAGAAAAGGGGCTTTAACTGCTGGGCAGATGAGTTTGTGCCTGTGTGTGTATGTGCCTGTGTGTGTGTGTGTGTGTGTGTGTGTGTGTGTGTGTGTGTGTGTGTGTGTGTGTGTGTGTGTGTGTGTGTGAATGTGTATGTATGTGTATATATATATATATATATATATATATATATATATATATATATATATATATATATATATATATATATATGTCTGTGAGTCTGTGTGTCTCTGTTTTTGAATGTGGCTGTTTGTATGTGTAGGCATTAAATACTTGTATAAGATTCAGTCACCTTGAATTTAAAATACTTTCTCTAACATAAATTACATAGTCTATATCAAGTTTGAAACATTAGATGGAGGATCTGTTTCACGTCAAAATATAAAAAAGTAGATAGTAATAATAAATACTGAACAATTTAACAGATGGCCCTTTTAAGCACAGTAAAGCCCTTCAGGATAGGCATAATCAGGGACTAGACACCTTCTCAGGGTTGGTGAGGTACTTACATAAGAGAAGGCTATGCACTTTTGGCATTTACTTACTGTAAAGTAATTTCATAAATCAAGTCCATACTTCAGTATCAGCGTGAGTAAAATACCATGTGCCACATACCCGATGACTCTTTGAATTACTTGTTAAATGTTATAATGACTTTTGCATCTAAATTTCACTTTATGGAATAGCCATTACCCAGAGGAGTTATTAAGCCACATTCCAGTCCATGCTAACAAAAGTAATAAGTCCTTGTCTCTGGAAATGCAATGTATTAATTATATTCAGATAAATGTTTCCCTAGCATTGCCCAAACAAATGCATCATTTACATACACATAATTATACAAACAAACACAAGTAAATAAACTGGAATTTAAATGCAAGTAATTGTGAAAAAATATTTTTGTTTTTAGATCAATGGACAAGTTCAACTCCTCCCACTGACACTGAGTCCAGGAGTTAACATCATCATTAGTGGACAGTATGTAATGCTTACTTCAGATTTTGGACTGAGAGTGAAATATGATGGAAACCAGAGAGCTGAGATTACCCTACCCAGTAAGTTTGAAGGTCACGTGTGTGGTATATGTGGAAACTACAATGGAAACAAGGCAGATGACTTCCTGAATCCAGATGGAGGGATGGAAGAGGATTCAAACAGCTTGGGCAACAGCTGGCAGGTCTACAATGACACAAGGTAAAAGTTCACTTTACTGTTGCTAAATTTAGTACAGACTGCATTTATATTGTATTTATATAAAGTACTACTTACCACTGCCCTTTGGGCTGTGTGGTTGTCAATTACAATTTTAATATAAAATTATTTTGCTTGTTTTTGGCAGTTGTACACCAGGCCATGATTATAACCCTAACTGCACTGAAGCTGAGAAACAAAAGATTGAGAGCAACAGTTACTGTGGAATTATTACAGATACAAATGGGCCCTTCAAACAGTGTCACTCTGTCATTGACCCAAAGGATTACTTCGACGACTGTGCCTATGACCTGTGTGAACTTAACATGGACAGTGGTGCCCTCTGTAGCAACCTTCAGGCATATGCTGATGCTTGTCAATCAAAGGGGGTCACAATCGAAACATGGAGGAACCAAACCTTCTGCCGTACGTATCTTACATTGTTTGTAGTTTCTCCTGAATGTTGATACTTTCCTTAGTTAAATTAAAATATTGACTGGTTATAAATCAGCCATGTATTTTATTGTGGTGAGTTATACAAGGACAGATACTAAGATGCCCTACCTTCTCTCTCACACTGTCACTCATCTGTAACCGTTCCCTTAGCTCATGCACAGAGAGGAAACTACAAACTAAGACACATAAATGTGTACCCATGGAATTTAGGGAAATAAAAAGAGATTGGTAGCAATCATGGCGTACCACCACATTTATCCTGCATCAAAGATCATTCAGAATATACAAGGGCAAAATACATAGGTATCTACATATACCTGACAGTAAAAAGTCAAACAAGAAAGCCATATGGGACTAGTTTATACATTTCTGGTACTTATCACCTAGTGAAGCTACAAATGAGCAGTGAATGAAACAATATTGTCTGCCATTCTGCATTGACTTTCCTGAGAAATGAGTTTCAAAGAGCAGGTATAATTTATATGAAGCTCATTATGGTCCTTCTCCTCTAGAATACTACTTTTCTCACAATATACTTTATTCTTCATTATTATTTTTTTTTCTTATTGAATGTAGCTGATGTATTGTAATAGTTCCATATTCCATCCCAGTATGAAAATATCCTTAAGCTTGGATCTATACAAGTTGATAGAGTGTCATATTTTGTCATTTAGCTTAAGTGTTCTTTCAGTTTTTAAGTTCATAGAGATCAGGCAATCAGTCATCAGACTGCTCTAGCTTATCCCACACAACACTCAACCTCAGTTGCCCTAAGGGGTACATACAAAAAAGACCATTAGGAGAGTCTGTGAGTGCTCACTAAAGTGTCTAGGTTATTCTTGAATGCTGCTTGGGTATTGCTTTGCTCAGTTTGCAGGGGGTAGTTAAGTCCATAGGTGGAGAATATGCTTGTATAAGGACCTGTTGTGCAGTGTCCTAGTAATTTAATTGACAGAGATCAAAGTCAGGAACCATTAGTTCTGCAAAGATGTAGTAGGTCTAGGAGAGTGTAGTTTTTCATGGCTAGAAGGACCAACTATAAATTGTTGCAGATAAGCCCATAGGAAACAGAATGCAGACAATGGGAGTGGCCACTTGTTTGGGGTAACTGAGCAACATGAGGCATGTGAAGTTTTTTAGCTAAGAATCAGTGGGGTCTCTCCAGCTGAGAGTGATATTTTTCAAAAGGTATATAACAAAGGCATTATGTTCAACAATGGGGTTGAGTAGAGTTGAATACACGGGAATTGCTACTTCTTTGCTTCTGGAAGAGACATCACTGGTTATTAGTTGGGGTAGAAAGTAGATTTTACTAACTATACTGCAGACATGGTAATCAAAGGCTGGGACGCCATGTACAATGTTTCCTGGAGCTCTAATGACCGTGCCAGTCATAGGATGCATCAACTGTGTGATATGATAAGGAATGATTTCCTGTACGATATGGACTATGCTGTATTTTGTAGTATTCAGTTTAAGGGCACTGCCCTTCCACTGCTTATTTACATTTTCCATCCTCTTCTAGATCATCTTCAATTCAGTGAGTTCTGGAATAACAACATCTAGTTGACAGTCATCAGTAAATATGATTAAGTAGAGTCACTGGATTTTGTTTGCAAATCAGGGGAAATAAATTGCAAACAAAAGAAGACCTAGTACCAAGGCTTGAGGAACCTTACTTGTGAAAATTTTAATTTCTGAGGTGGTGCATACAATGTTATCAACATTATTCTGTCTGACAATTTGTAATCCTCTGCACTGCATCTAGGCTGATGTTTAACAAGGCCTGCATGACATACAGTGCTGAATGCCTTGACTTTGTCCATACAATCTATGACTACACTGTAAGACCACCATCAGTTGTTTCAATTACTCATTCTAAGAAGTCTACAAGGGTAAGAAGGCAGTTGGTAAAGCCAAACTCATGTATATCCAAGACTAAGAGACTACCAGTGTCTAAATTTATAGGGTTAAATATGATACCTTCTATGGCTTTATAAACAAAACTGGTAATTCTGATCATAATGGCTGCTCTCCAGCTTACAAGGATATAACCAAGTGCAAACCTCATGTTAAAGAGGATTAATAGGGATTCCAACAGGCCATACTTGGCGCTAATTATCAAGTGTTGTGATATATTATCAGGACCTGTGAGGATGCGGTATTCTTTGTTTATTTAGGGCTGCTAGAATTTGTTCCAAAAGGATCTTGGGTAGACTTGGAGACTGAGAAATCAGGGTGCAGTTGTGATGGCTGAAGTTAAGTTCACTGTAAATATTTTGGCTAGGTTACTATTTCTTTGGGATCAGAATGGGTGGCATCATTGCGGATAAATTCTGAACACTGATGTATTTTGTTTCTTAAGTTTCTAACATAGTTAAGGAAAGATTTGTAATTACTTTTGATATATTTAGCCATTTTTATTTTTTGGCCCCTCCTTTTAGCAAGCTGTCAGTGCTCATGGGAGTCTCTTCTTTTCCATTGGGTCTACCAAACCCAACAGGCCATCCCTGGACTTTTTCTGAGCAGTTCAAGGCTGGTGAGGAGATCAAGGCTCCCCTGGGGTAGAGTCATCTTGCTGCTGAGGAAGATTTTTTGTAGTCCCCTAATTTCCCCATCCCTTACAGTCACCTGTAATGCAGTGGTTGTACTGCTGTATCAACCCACTTCTAGGGCATCCCAGACTCTACTTCTGCTTCACTGTATATCCTCAGCCTTCGTCAGACATCAACCACAAAGAGTACCTGAGAACATGACCTCCCATGGGCATGTTCATCTTCTCCAGCAGACTCCAAAGATGCTAAGCAAACCCAGGTCAACTTATTCATACCCAGAGACACTATTATTAAACTGTGCGGAATTATAAGGCTTTTGCCTTTTTTATTCCCATAGGGCATTGCAGTGGCTCAACAGCAAGGGTCATTTTGATTTCATAATTAGTTTTCTTACTCCTGCCTTAAGTTATTTTCATTTCCATTTCAAAATAGGGAGCATGTGACATAATAATTTAGTACTTTCTTCCTTTTGTTGTAGAGTTTATTGATATGAGTATTCAATCTTTTTTTATTTTTCCATGTATTTTGGGTTTCTAATACCATGATGGGAATGGACCCCATTCCTAAGTCCAAATAAGTTCATGAAATTAGTATTGTTTCAATCTTTGATGTCAGCTGGTAGTGCTTTTCACAGCATCTGCAATGTGCCCAGTAAGGACTCCTTCTGCAGTTTGTATGGAGCTACATGTATTGGTAACGTATCTAAATACAATTGTAAATTCTTTTTTTATAAGACCCGTTGCTTCTACTACTATCAGAACTGTCTGGGTATCTTTCTTCCACATTGCTCTCACTTCTGCCCGCAGATCCTGATATTTTATGACTTTGTGGCTCTCTGTACATAAGACACTGTAGTCACTGGGTGTGGCAATTTCCATGATCAATGCTACTCTTGTCTTCTTTTCTTGGACCACTATATCCAGTTTTCTAGCATCTATCTTTTGAACTGTTCATAATGGATGATCCCATGTGAAGTAGGCTTCTTCATTTTCTATGATGCTTTGTGGCTTATGTTTCCAGTGTTTTTTGGCCACTTCAGTAACATAATGTTTGCACAACCCCAACTGCAACAGTCTCACCCCATTATTATGCCTTTCAGTATACAGTCTTTCTGCCATTAGTATGTCGCAACCAGCAATGAGGTGTGCAACTGTTTCCAATTTGGTTTTACAAAACCTACATTCGTCTGTTTCTCCCACATGTTCAATGGACTTTATAAACCAACGTGTACGCAGCCCACTATCTTGGGTCTCCAATATTAACCTTTCATCTTTTGGTTTGAATTCACCTCTCCTTAACCATTCCTGTATTCATTCCTGATCAACATGAGGTTCAGCTATAAAGGTTTGTCAATGTATTTGGTATGGATAGATACCCTCAAAAGTTACATTAAAAGCACCAACAGTCACTCAAAACAAAAGTCCAAGGTGCCCAAAGAAGCAGGAAATAAATACTTTTAAAACCACGATTTATTGCACGAAATCACAGCACATAGAAATCCCAATACACATTAACGTTCCTGAAATCTCAGCCTATACGTATTTGTTAATTTTACTTTTTTCAGATGTGGACTGGATAAGAAAACAACTCATTTTATACATGTTTTAAAATAACCAAGAATAAATTTAAGCGTGTTTTTCAGATAACAGTTATGTCACTGATGTATCTATCATGATTACTGGTAGACATGGAGAGAGCTATATAGTTGACTATGAAATAGCAGTTGATTTTATTTATGCCAATAGAAATTAGCCAGCTTTAAACATTGGAATCCTGAGGAATCTGCCTGAAGCAAGAATTTCTTTGCAAGGACTGACCCTGTCATGCAATAGGTCCGAAGCATGAGAAGCACTAAACCCCAATGTACTGTAAGCATCCCTCTGTTACCACAAATGTTTTCTTTTGAGTGTAATTAAGCTTTGCTCAGTTGGTATTATGATGTTCTGAGGAAATCCAATGTGCTGTGGATGAAAGGGCTTAATGTTTGTATTAAAGATGAACAATTAGTTGATCTGTTGCTTTATATAGTTATTTCTGAGTTTGATGCTCAGGACTACATGGACCTGCCTTTGGTTACTACATGTATATGTTTGAGTTGCAAGATAGCCTCACACTTTGTGCATCATTTTGTTAAGAATCCTGGAATTTAGTAGAGCAATTGTAATGGTTTCTGAGTTGTAATTTCCAAGTTGTGAATGTCGATTAGGTGGACCCTATTTATAAAATGGCACAATGGGGTATCAAAAGGTATAGCCAAACTGTAATCCTGCCAACAGGAGAGGTGCAGACCGACCTTGGTAGAGCAAAAGGGCTTGTTAGCCACCTCAGCTTAAGTAAGCACACACTGGTAAAGATGTTTGTGCATTTTCCATTGCTGGATAAACTGTTTTTCTCAATCTTCTTGACAATATTTGTTTGTTAAATATATGTCTGAGCTCCTTAACTTAGAAATGTTTTTGTTATTTCTCCTTTGTGATTATACTCTGTGTAATGGAATGCTGCTGGAACAGACATATATGACATGATGTCAGATTTACTGCTGCTACCATTTCCCTTTCTGGTTAAATTGCAGTCTTATTTCAACTTTCCTTTCCATATTTCTTCTCTTTACTTCATCAGTCCTTTACCTCCATTTCCCCCTCTTATTTCATTTCCTTTTCAATTTTTTCCCCTTGCCACTATTCCTGTCTTGCCTGCACTAACCCTCTATCTGCTGATTCAGCCTTCTGATGTTGCTGCCTTTCAGCTTTTCCTGAAAAAACAAAATCAATTACTTTAACCATGATATCCTCCTCAGACAACAAATTTACAAGCATTATCAGAAGGAAGGAAATATGTTGCCCACTGTTTTCTGACTTGTAGAAAATGTTTAACATGGTTAGTTTCAATTAGCTGACTGCATTTTCTGCTAGGAGAAAAACATAAATATTATATTTATGTAAAAAAATATTTTTTTCATCTGCTACTTCCCAATTTCTCATAAAACATAAAGGCAAATGGCAGACAGTATAAATTTTATTTATATAAAGAAAATATTTTTTTTTCATCTGCTACTTCCACAGCTCTCAGTGCAAACATCCAAAAGGGGCTGCCAGCAGATTCCCTTGAGCTGTAACTACAGTGTATCTGATTTCGGCTTCCAATGGCATTTTTAGTATTGCACAGGTTTCAAGGCAGCTACACTTTTACAGTCCTGTAAGCTCCCTAACTGTCCAATAAGATGCCGTTTGCTTGCAATATACTCTACTGCAGCTCAGCGGAGCAACTGCCCATTTATCTGAATTAATGTATGCCTCCAGTTTTTATTACTATTTATTACTAGCTGTGTAACCCTTTATTATTTGTTGTATATCACTGGGACATTAGGATACACCCATCATGCCCTCACACTTATGTCCTCATCATCTGACATCCTTTTCCCAAAGCAGTGTCTGCAACATTTTAACTACAGTGGTTAGTAGTTAATAAAGGGCAACTCTCCCATTCAGTTACAGTCAGCTTTCAGCAGATCCCCTTGCCCTGTAGCTGCAGTGTATCTGATTTCAGCTTCCAAAGGCATATTTATTATTGCATAGGTAACTACCTATGGTCACCAGAGACTTATTACAGTCTAACAGTTAGCATTTGGTTATGATAGTCTCTCTCTGTATTTTATGTTGAACAACTGTTCAGCATACTACTCATTTTAAACAGGTTAGTTTTAAGTAGAATATTTTACATCATAACCACATTAGTTTTAGTAGCTTACTGATAGTTTTTGAAGAATGCCACAAACAAGGTCTAGGTCAAACCAGATCCATTCACCCTCACTACACTCTGGCTCACTCAGCTCCCCTACCCTACTCCCAACCCCCCCCCATTAATCCTACTTATAGCTCATAGCCCCACCTACATTTTCAAACTAACCAATCACAACCTCCTCTCTCTCTCTCTCTCTATATATATATATATATATATATATATATATATATATACACATGCACACACACACACACACACACTAGTAGTCAACTTCCATCTTTTTAACTCCTTCTATTTATAACTATTCTCATTTTTCTACCCCTTTTTTCCTCACTCTCCATGTTTATGCAGTCACAATTAGCCATTCTTTAATATCTTTATTCATATTTCTGGATTACCCCTATCTACGAGGACTTTTCCAACTTCACCTTAATACCTAATTCTACCTTAACTGCATTCTCTCCTGACTACTAACCAGTTTTTCTCACCTGCACCACTATATATATATATATGTATATATATATATATATATATATATATATATATATATATATATATATATATATATATATATATGCTTTATAAATGTCTCCCTCTAGAAAACATTTACTTCTCCTCTCTCTTATCACCCTGTTTCTACTTCTAGTAACACATCTCACTACACTCAACTCTATCGTCTCTGTCTCTAAACCTACATCAATAACAATCTTCCTGTCAAACCAATTTGACAGCTACACTAAAATATCTCTGAGTTTCTATCAAATAACTCCACTACTCTTCACTAAGTTAAAATTATTCCAATGAAAAACAATCCTCTTTATAGTCCATCAAAAATTATACCCTCTCCACTCTATTCTACCTTACTTGGTCAAAGTGAAAATAACCATCTTTACTCTATTCTTCTACATTATCTATCTTACCCCTCTGAGCAGATATAAACCCTAACCCAGGTCCCACTTCCACCAACTCACATCCACTATCTAACAATAATAATCCTTGTAAATCTCTACACATTGTAACACTAAACATTCAAAGTATTCGTAACAAGATTAGTGACCTTCACACAAGGCTATTGCTCAGTAAACCAGATATCATTGCTGCTACCGAGACCTGGATAAAACCTAATATCAAAGACGTTGAATTCCCCCTTCCAGGCTTCAGTGCATTACGAACTGATAGACTCAAATAAAAAGCAAGAAGCACAGCTGCCTTTTTCCAAAAACTTATAATATAATCCCTTACAAAGATACAACTCCCCAGTTCCCTGATGCTGAAATTCTGATTTATTTTCTACAGTTCTACACTCTGAACAAATTTCCATGCACTAATCTCCCAAATAATGACTATTTCTTCATTCACTATGTAACTTAGCATAGACATACACATAATGCCTTTTTATTAGATTTTGAGTACAAATTTTAACAAGATCTAATTTAGTTACAGCATTACTGAATAGTTTCACAATTTTGGATGACCAGAGTCTCTTTTACAGCAAAAAAAAAATGTTTCAAAATAATGCCCTTGCCAAAAATGCTCAAACTGCTTATTAATATTTAATTTTAATAACTTTTTTGTAACAGGCACATCACTGGTAATTAGTGTCAGCAGACAAGATGCCTTCTGTTTTTCTTTGCATGTGGCTAGATGTTAAGCATAAGGACAGCTGTTATCCCTGTGTTTCTGATTTTATTATTTTTATTTATTTATCTGTTTGCTTTTCTGCTTTAATAATGATAGATGAACTGAGCTAAACCCCCAAAAAACTTAAAATTAATGTGGGAAGAAAAAAATAAAGCAGCTATTTATGAATAGATTAGTTTGTGAACAAATTGATGCATGAACAATGAGCATTCTAATGAATACAGTGAAGATTCTCAAATACTAAATACAAAAGTAATCAAAATACAGTTGTATGTACAAATACTACATATCATTTGCATGTTCACACATCATGGCTGGTATTCATAAATGTATTACTTAACAGCACAGCTCTTCCTACTTAGCAATAAAGCAACTCATAGTCCTAGATGTACTGCATGGTGTTACAATCACATTAGAGAGTACACTGCATGATTACAAATCAATATGTATGCAGTTTACAAGAATAGTCACACTGGTGGGAATGTTCAAAGTCAAATACTGCTCAAAACATAAATTTATTACTTAAAAAAAACTCATAAAACAACAATAAAGTGCTTTCGTCCTCTGGTAACTGGACTTCATCAGAACAATTATCCATAAGACAAGAAGCCTTTCTATACATCATACTAAATTAATTTATTACATAATATTCAAATTAGTAAAATTTCATCAGAGTGCCAGCATAAACAGGTACAATGTTGTCAAACCTACTAGTAAAAACATGTAACAGTTGCAAAGAAATAATTTACAACAATAAACAGTGCATTTAAAAGATTACTGCAGATAAATTAAAATCATTTTTTTTCAGTTTTTTACATAATACTCAAATAAAATAATCAAGCAATGCATAATTACCCAAAATAATATCCAGCTTTGAGTTTTTGTATGCTGGAAATTGAAACATTTTCATTTAAACTGGTGACTGGGTGGCATTTGTCTTAAGTTGCCATTTAACTTCTAAAAAGTCTAAGAAATCATCACTTGCTCCCCCCCCCCCCCCGCTCACCTGGGTTAACCTTAATGCAAAACTTAAACTGGTGTCTATATAGGGCATTGTTTTCATCTTTCTTTTTGATGTCGTATATGTGTTGATATATCCTGTGCCTGCATTTACATTTAGTTTTCCCTATGCAGAATGCTGTGTAAAGTGTGCATAACCCTAGATAAACAACGCCCTTAGTGGAACATATAAACCTGCCACTGAGTTTTATGTACCCAAAGCCATGTATATTAAAGGAAGAACATTCCATAACATACTTGCATTAATTACAGTGTCTGCACTTGACCATTCTCCCCTTATTTTCATGTCTTCCCATTCTTTCCACTATCAGTTTAAAACTAGGAGCTTTTTTGTATATCACTACTGGTCTTTTCCCCACTGCACTAAAGTGGTCTGGGTTGACTTCAAATATAGTCCATTTTCTTCTAAAATCTCTCTTAAGTCATCAAATTCATTTATATAAGTCAACACCATTCCATTGTTGAAGTGATTGCCACTTGTTCCCTGTACTGTGTCGCCCATTCTATAACTAGGGGTGGTGAGTGCAGCATTAGGCCTTCCTAATAATGGAATAAAGTGCCCTGAGGACCTCTTCCTACAAACCTCATCAAAGATTTTTTCCAAAAACAATTCTGGGTATTCCTGCAATACAAACATACCTTTAAGTGTTTTTAATTCCACTTGGAAGTCATCATCTCCTGACACCATTCCTGCTAGTCTCACACATTGCCCCTTTACAATTGACTTTTTTTGGTGTTGTGGATGCATACTCTCAAAGTGTTTAACTACATGTGGGTGGCCTACCAAGAGTGGCCAGCGTCCATATAGAAATACACAAAAAATACACAAACACACACACATGTATATATGGATATATATATATATATATATATATATACACACACACACACACACACACACACACACACACACACACACACACACACACACATACACACACACACATAAATGTATGTATATGGGTCTCCTGTTTGTCAAAAACACACTTTCTCGACAAACAGAAGGTCAAACCTACTTAAACGAAAGTGTACAACATAGGAAGTGCACTTTCGTGAAAGTCGATTCGCCAAAGCATGTTACAGTGGGGATAAGGAAATATATCCTTTTCCCCAGTGTAGTTTGATCTTGGAGTTAGTATAATTAAGTAGGGGGGTGTGTGGGGGGCACAACCCCCCTGCAAAATAGTGTTTGTAGTAGGTTTTTTTTTTTTTAATTCGGTGAATCAGCTTTCTTGAAAGTTTCGATGTAGTGCACTTTCTTGGAAGTGGGGTTTTACTTTTCTTTTTCGAGATTGTGAAATTTTGATAAAGAAAAGTAGACCCATGTATATATATGTATGTATGAGTGAATCTGTTTCATTTGACTAATACACAAATCACTAACACAACTGACTAAACACCCATGTGACTGAATCACAATTGATAGAAAAGCATTCTACACAACAAATATACCATAAAATGCTTTGCCACCCCCACAAGCCCCTTAGTTTTATATACTAACTCCATGTTCCCACAACCAAAAAGAAATGAGAAAAACACCACACACAGAAAATTAGTGTTGGAGCACAAATGCAAACATCTGCAGGTCTCTGCAGTATAACATGATGGTGATCATTGTTGAGCCAACCATTCTTTTCTAGATTTGCTTCCATAATAAGTCTAATGATCAGAAATGGTATTATCACATACTATCTATAAACTACTACACTTTTATGAATTGTGATTCAGTGAAATAAGTTTTAAAGCTAATTTTGTTCAAACATCGGTGATTGTGTTAAATGAGCAATCAGTTAATATTAAAACTCCACTACAACCTCTTCCCATGTCAAAATGCCAGTCAAAGAAGCATTAGTATGTAATTAGCTCTTAGTAACAAAGAATATTGTTAGACTATCAATGTGTTCTGCCTCATTAGATGAAAAACAAGATGTCACAGCTCCAAGACACCAGACAGAAAAGTACCACAGTTGTAAATGCTGTTGTTCAAAACTATTTCAAAATTCTGCGAGTTACTTTTTTCTTGCTATAAAGATCAATACAAAATGTCAAGACTTCACTTTCAACAAAAGTAGTAACAATGTGTGATTCAGACAGATGCAGCTTTTCCGATAATGAAGTTTTTCGTCTTTGTGGCAAAAACCTGTGTCTGAATGGCACTGCCACTTCCTTGCAACACCAAGTGCATACACCCATCCAGTATCACCTCTTAGCATATCAGGCTAGGGTATAACACACTTCAAGCGAGCCATCGCCTTTCTTGAAATAGCAGCAGTTGTAGCACGCTGGGTCCCTCTCCTCATTGTATCCTGTCTCTGCTCAGATTCTGTCTTTTTATTAAAGTATTGAGACACAGGAGACATGGGAGTGAGAAATTAGTAGGGCTTTTGTGGTGTTGCACTACCTCAGAACAGCAGCCAGGAATATCCATCTAAGCTAAACACCACCTTATTGAGTAGGAAAAATTTAATATGTCTGTGTGTGTTTTTTTTTTTTTTTGATAGGTCACAATAAACAAATAACTGCACTTTTCAGTGTCAAACATTAATTAAAAAGTATTGATTTTTAGATACTTTTAAGGTAAAGCATATTTTCATATTTCAAAATAATACTTGTAAACATCATATTGCTAAAATAGACTGTTACTAGGCTAACGACCTGTGGAGAGGGGGGAGCCTTTCTAAGCCTAGCCAAGTTTTCCCAAAAGAATAGATTATATGTACTCTGCCTGAAACACACACACACACACACACACACACACACACACACACACACACACACACACACACACACACACACAAACACGCATGCACACACGCAGACACAGAAAGAGCCATACAAAATTCACAAACACAGATATACCAGCACATACTTTAGCAAATACATAGAGCAACACACACTTACAAAGATGTAGGATTCATTAAAGCCTACAGTAAGTGTACATTGTTCTGAGTAAGCAGACAATGCAAGCATTCTTCCTCCTAATATTAGTTGTCCTACTGATTTTCTTGCAGCTTTAAACACTGAGGGGAATTCATAAAAGTTACCACAAAGTGTAGACTACATGTACACTTAGTGTAATGCAAATCTCCATGCAGCTCTGCAATTAGAAAAAAAAAATACTCTTTCCTAGTAGTTTTTTAACACAATAAAAATATCTTTATAAATAAAAAAGGAAAGGATTTTTTTTCCTGAAAAATATAGAGAAATAAAGAAAATCATTCTTCAAAATTAAACAAAAAAATCTGCAACCAACCAATTTTTGTAAGTGAAACAATGCCCTCCAGGTTAAGCACTGTAGGGAAATAATCGACTTGCCAGAAAAGAGAAGACTGACACCACAGCACCAATGAGCAGTACAGTATTTATTTCTTTATAATACAAACCTAATGGGGCAATATTGCTTCCATATACAGGAAATTATAACCTTGTAAATACGTCAAATGACAAAGGACAATCAAGGTGTATTACTTGAGAATGAAACAGAGAAGCCCACATGATTGATGTGGCATGCCACAGTAAAGGTATATATGAAATTCTAGTTTAATGACTTTGCTGCATGTTTTATATAACATTTTAAATATATATAAAGATATTTGTTGGTATTTTTTTCCATGCACATCCTTAAGAAATTAGAAGTTTCAGCAAACTGAAATATTTCAGGGCAGTGTTCAAGTAAGGCTGTCAGCAGTTGGAATTCAAAAATGCTGAATTAAATCTTCTGTCATCATAAACACTTGTCATTAAATTTGGCTTCTTAGCTTATTATGTTTTCAGAGTCTGAGACTGAAGAAATACCTGAAAAGTCCCTCCACTTAGCCTCTAAAATCCTTACCTCCTTTAACTATTATTGTTTCTTCTATAGTACAAAGCATGTCTATTTCTCTAGAAAACTTTTTTGACTTAAGTATAATTCCTTAATCATGAAAACTACTTCTCCCTGGAAACAGTGTGCTATAGTTGTATCCAAGTTAGAAGTCAGTTTATATATGTCTGTAGTGCTGCGAAGGAAGGAGACATTTTTGAAAAATGAAAACGAGGAGTTATCAAACAGATGGCAGCATCCTTCCTTTGAAAGTGGGTGATGCTTTACAACAGTACCCCCCCCCCACAATGCGCAGTAGCAAGATCCACCCAAATGCTGCCCAACAGTCTGCGCATGCCCATTTTTTTTCTCTAGACTTGAATAAACATGAAGACAGTTCGGTAGTCTGCATGAATATTCATCCGGTATTTCCAGCATGCAGTAAACATAGAAATGGGAACATTTTTGAGTAGATACTTGGTTATACTGACTAGTGTAATATGTTTCTTTTTTTTTTTTTTTTTCTCCTAGTGTTCATGTCGTACTAAGTAAGTTCTGGTTCTGCAATGTACCACATATGAAAGGAAACATTCATATTACTTTACAAATGTTCAATTAGTTTGAGGCATATTTTGGAGTATTATGGATTTTAATAGACAGTTTAACTTGTACAAAGTTTGTGTAATCTAGAGTTTGATACTCTAACTCACAATTACTTTTTTACCCTGAGCTTTTAATCTGTTTTGACAAAATGTGCAGATATCCTATGCATACTGTCTGCAAACACATGGTTTTCTGATGAGCTGACACTCTCACAAATATTACTTTTTTCTCTGCACTTTTTTCTGGGGGCAAGCCCCCCTGCAACCCACGTGTATATAAATAGAAATAAAACCAACTCCGAGATCGCACAATGTTTAGGAAGAATTAGTCAATGAATATTCGTAATGTCACAGGCAAATCTGCATAACATGTTGGTCATGCATCATTTGCCTGCTACATCACAGCCATTAGTCATGTCAATCTGGCCACACCCATTCCTGCACAAAACGGCCAGGGGAGTACTGTTGTAAAACATCTCCTGAAAGTTTTTATTTAAATTTGTAATCTACATTCCATTGCTCAAGGCGCATTGCTGAAACACGGTAACAATGAAATTTGACAGGCTGTGCCTATGGGTTATGCTGTTATAATCTGTAATTGTACTTATATAATAAAGGAGTTCAGCATTATATAACATTTTGTGATATGACTATGACATTATTGCAACATTGTGTAATGACGTTTCAGTAGAACACAATGCCATGCTAATTACATAATCTTTTATCATTACAGCTTTGCCATGTAAACCAAACAGTCACTACGAACAGTGTGGTTCTGCCTGTCCAGCTACATGCATGAATCCCAATGCCCCATCCACCTGCAGTCTACCTTGTGTTGAAAGCTGTGTATGTGACAGTGGATATATGCTCTACCATGACCGATGTGTACCCAACACTCAGTGTGGTTGTTGGGAGGATGGAAAGCACTATCCAGTGGGATCAGAGTTCTGGACTGATGACAGCTGCTCAACCAAATGTAGCTGTCCTTCAAGAGGAGGTCAACTAGCATGTGTAAATGCTTCCTGTCCAAAGGATCACTACTGTGGCATCAACAATGGAGTTCCTGGATGTTACCCATTCACATATGGAATATGTAGAGTCTGGGGTGATCCGCACTATAGTACATTTGACAAAGAGACTCACCACTTCATGGGCAACTGCACATACACTTGGGCCAAGCTTTGCACAAATGCCACCTCACTACCATACTTCAATGTGGAAGCTAAAAATGAACATAGAGGAAATCCTTCAGTGTCATACATTCAGAAGATCCATGTAGATGTCTATGGGCACAGGGTTACCATGGTTAAGAAAGAGGCCAGCAGAGTTTTGGTAAGTAGACATCTATGTATTGTAATATTATTTAAATATGTATTCTGATAGAATGCTTATTAGCATTACATGTATCAAAAACTGGAGTATGAAGCTTCATTGTATAGGCTGGTTCTAAGACATGCATCATATCCTGCATTTAGTATCCATAACTCAGTAACAGTCCAGATGAAGCTAATGCACATTAAAACAATGAAAAAGCGGTCAGTATGAGTTACCCAATAGTAAGACATTAAGAAAAGGAAAACAATGCCTCTACATTGGTGTAGAAGGATAAAGCCCTCACTACATCCCAGCCAATCCAGGTTCGATTAGCAGCTTGGAGACCGATAGAACAGCAGAAAGTGATGACTGTAACTGTCCTGCATGGGAGGACACACGTCAATGACCCTCCATAACAGGAGCCATAATTTAAAGAAAAGAGTTATCCTCAGTTGTAGTCAAAGAGGGTTGGGGTAGGTAAAGGGAGTAAGTCGTGCATATCAAAGAAACCCTCCTGACTTAAGTACAGATTGCCTAGCCACCTGGATGTCCTTAGGATCCACTATTGGCACAGGCAATATTGGAGGATGGTTGGTTGGAGACAGCATGTTTTTGAGGCACTTTGGCCAGGTCAGTAGAATGATGACTGAGAGGACAAAAAAAATTAAACAGAAAAGAAAAACAATCACATGCCAACATTCTAAGATGGTTATCAGATAAATGTTACATTCTCAATCATAAAACAATATTTACACAGATCAGATGGAGCAAGATTACATGAAAGTGCAGTCTAGTCCTCTGATAATACCTGCAGAAAGATTAGCATGAATATTAGGGGGGGGTCTTATTAGTCTCTGAGCCAGAGCCAGTATTATTCATTTCTCCCAGAAGCAAATGGAAACAATAATACCCATGCAGGGGGGAGGAATACTTCAGCACCAATCCTACGGTTACTTTCATTCTGCTACAGTCATAGCTCTTACACCAGATATAGGCAAATGCTTTGGGAAAACTCAGAAAACCCAATGGCACTCCCCAGTATGAAGATTATTCAATACATAACTCAAATAATCACCATTGCTGATGGCAGTGATTCATTTATATTAACAGAACTAAAGCAAATCACAAATCATTTTCTGCAACAAGCTTTCCAAGCAACTATGATATCAGCAGTGAGAAAGTGATGGCACAGAGATGGCATGCATTCTGCTGACACCTACATGCTATGTTTTGTAGAAAAGTGATGGCACAGAGATGGCATGCATGCTGCTGATGCCTACATGCTATATTTTGTAGGAAAGTGATGGCATAGAGATGGCATGCATGCTGCTGACACCTACTTGCTATGTTTTGTAGGAAAGTGATGACATAGAGATGGCATGCATGCTGCTGACACCTACATGCTATGTTTTGTAGGAAAGTGATGGCACAGAGATGGCATGCATGCTGCTGACACCTTCATGCTGTGTTTTATAGGAAAGCGATTGCACAAAGATGGCATGCATGCTGCTGACCCCTACACACTTGTGTGTGTGTGTGTGTGTGTGTGTGTGTGTGTGTGTGTGTGTGTGTGTGTGTGTGTGTGTGTGTGTGTGTGTGTGTGTCTGTGTGGGTGTGTGTGCACGCGTGTGTGCGCAAGTGTGTGTGTGTGTGTGTGTGTGTGTGTGTGTGTGTGTGTGTGTGTGTGCGTATGTGTGTGTGGTATTGTAGTATATAAAATAAAAATAAACAAGTTTGGTGACTTCCAAAAGTTTCAAAAAGTTAGCATAGATTTGGCGTGACAGTGGCAGAATTTTATCATATTAGTTGACTCAGGCTTTTTCAACTGCCAGACACTGAAAATATACCAGATGATATACCAAATATATATATGCCAGAAGTCTAAATCTCAAAATGCACGCACTCGAGGCCCTTCTCAGTATAGAGAACATCGATGTCTGTGCTGTAACTGAAACCTGGTTCAAGGCTCCTGAGAGCACCCCGGCACTATTAGGTTTTACCTCATATCATGCGTTCCGGCCCCAAAACCCGGACCACACCACAAAAGGAGGGGGTGTATCCATATTCATAAAGGATACCTACACCTCCAGGTTGGTGGCAATGCACGAAGCTTCGGAAACCATCCAGGTGCAACTAACCATAGGCAAAACTGCTCTACAAATTGTAGCATGCTGCAGGCCACCCTCTCAAACTCAGGAACCCCACACAGCCTTCCTGAAGACACTGGAGGGTATAAATGTATCTCCAAACACCATCATATTGGGTGACTTCAACTACCCGAATATAGACTGGGAGCATTGCTCAAGCCCTAACTTTCTAGCCCAACGGTTCCTGGAGTTCATAAATTCAAATGCCATGGAACTGCTAGTCACTGTTCCAATGAGAGGAGAAAATATACTAGATCTCATTATCACAAACATGGGGAGAAAATGCTCCACACCGGAAGTATATCCCTCATTGGTGAGATCTGATCATAAACTAATCTCACTGGAAATCCACATCCCGCCCCCACCCCAAACAAAAAAGACCACAGTGAAGAACTTCTCTAAAGCAAACTTCACACTACTCAAGACTGGTGTGGTATCCTTCAAGGCCCCTGAGCCAGTGGAAACCACAACCCAAGCTGCGGAAGCCCTTACAAATGCCTTCTATGAACAACTCCAAGACTGCATGGATCAGGCAATCCCAAATAAAACCAAGACTCTTTCCACAAAGGGCAAACGTCCAGTCTGGTGGACCCCAGCCATTAACAAACTTTACAATAAGAGGAGAAAGCTATTACATGATAGAACAAAATCCATAAAAGGGAAGTTACCCCTGATCATTATTAGTAAAAAAATATGAGCACTCATAAAATCAACTAAGGCCAATTTTGAGAGAAAAATTGCCATGGATTCAAAGGACAATCATAAGGCCTTTTTCAGCTATGTTAGGAACCTGGGTGGAAACTCCCAGATATGCTCAGAATTAGTCCAAAATGATACAAAAATCACTGAACACACAGACATTGCCAACATACTGGCAGACAGGTTCAGTGCAAACTTCACCCCCCTCCCCTAAAGGAGAGATAACTATCCCAGCAGAGTGTAGCCTCCCAGACATCTCAAATACGCAGGTGAAAGCTGCTCTCTCTAAAGCTAAAAACACAGCATCAATGGGACCGGATGGTGTCCCCGGCTGTGTGCTACACGAGCTAAATGAGGAATTAAACCCGCACATAAGGCAGCTGTTTAATCTCAGCCTTACCACAGGATACGTGCCCAAGGAGTGGCGTACGGCAACTGTGGTCCCACTCCACAAAGGCGGTGCCTCTACGGACCCTGGTAATTACTGCCCCATAAGCTTAACAAGTCTAGTCTGCAAAGCTATGAAGAGGATCATAATGGAGCTCATAAACAAAGATATAGGGGACTTGCAGACATTGGACCCGACCCAGTTTGGCTTCGTCAAGGGAAGATCATGCCTTTTGAACTTGGTCGACTTCTTCGAAACAGTCACCAAGGCCATTGATGAGGGAAAGGCCTTGCAAAGGCTTTCGACACAATACCCCACTCGGGCATTGTAGAAAAACTTACCAGCTTAAATGTAAACCCATATGTCACAAGATGGGTTGCAAACTGGCTTAAGGACAGAACCCACAGGGTTAGAGTTGCTGGTGCTATGTCAGACTCCAAGCCGGTCACAAGTGGTGTCCACAGGGCTCAGTCCTTGGCCCCCTATTGTTCGGCATCTACTTCTCAGAAGTACAGGCCAACATGGGAGGACTTTGGCTGACAAAGTTTGCAGACGACTGCAAACTGGGCGCCATAGTGGAAAGTGCATCGGACACGGATATCCTTCAGAAGGGACTCACGGAAACAGATAGCTGGTGCCAGAGCCATGGCCTGAAGTTAAACACCAAAAAATGTATAGTCATACCCTTTGGGAAAAACAAGGTAACCCCAAGATACCATATAGGTGGCAATCCACTAAGCACAGAAGAGGTTATCAGGGACCTGGGGACCCAGGTTGACAGTGGCCTTTCTTTTGACACTCACGTTGCTAAAGTGGTTAGAAAGACCTTCTACATTGCCCACCTGATCATGAAGGGATTCACATCCAGATCTAGTGAGGTCATTGTTCCCCTGTACTCTTCACTTATCAGACCAATGATCGAGTACAATGCCCCATTTGGGATGTATCTCACCCGACATCTGCAGCAATTGGAGAGACCCCAAAAGTTCCTCACCAAAAGGATAAAGGGACTCCAAAATCTGTCATATGCTGCCAGATTGAAGAAACTCCAGCTCTATTCAGTCACATACCGTCTGCTCAGAGGTGACATGTGCCTGACATACAAGGCCATGTCCAACCCGGAATTAATGGACATGCTCCACCTCCAAAAATCCAAATCCACCAAAACCACTAGAGCAAGTGACTTAAACCTTAGCACGGATATAAATAGGACGTGCTGGAGGGATAGATTTATCACTCAGAGACTCCCTATGCTGTGGAATAAAATCCCGGTCCATGTGAGGCAGAGCACCTCGCTGGCTGTGTTCAAGAGAAATCTTGACCTGTGGATGGGAGATCGTAGGTTTACCCCGGGAATCATCTCTGTGTCACTGCTGGACAGAGGCACAACAAACTAATGGGCACAGTATTTTTTCATATAAGGGGTGGCGTAAGCCACAAAAATGTGGGCTAGGCTTATAAATGCCTTAGGGCAGATAGCCTAGTATAAACCTGTGAACCTATGAGCCTATGAAAAGTGTAGAAAATGTCAAACTATTTTATATTAAAAACAATATGAAAAATATTTATTTGAGAAGGATCTTTTTTAGTGGATGATGCTGCATTTAGATTTAGAAAATGAACATATTGGGACTGGATACAAATGTAAAACCTGGGTTATAACACTACCTGTAATGAGAGCAAACTAACCAAATAACGAGAGTGGTGTAATTTGTGTTAGCAGTGCATGGCTGGTCTACAGTGGTACAGGAAACGTCATGCAATAGCCTGTCTAATGCATAACCATAGCAGAATATTTACTGCAGAGTGATGCATGTGCAGAGATCTTCACAATTCAAAATGTTATTAATAAGACAACAATTTGAATGTAAAAGAAAGGCCTCAATAACCATAATTAAGTCAAAAGACTCTCAAACTGGATTTTGGATGGAGTTGGTATATCTATGGTTAATAATCAACTATTCACAGTGTTAACATATCTGATGGCTTCAAAATGGCATGATAGTATTGCATACTTATGCACAGGTGTGTGAGGTACAGTACCATACATGGAAAACACATTCCATCTGCAGTAAAAAGGAAATGTTAACAAGAATTCCCTGCCACAGAAGATACCCATCTAGAATGTTGATTTGAGATACAATGCCTCTTACACCAAAATGATCTATCATATGAAACATTGCAGAAAATGTATTCTAAAGCAATTCAATATATAAATATTAAAAAAGCACAGAAATTTAGAGGGGGCTCAAATATATTTCATTGGGATGAACAGGATACAGAAAGGAATTTCTAAAGCCACCATCTAAGAATGCTAGACTGAGAAGTTTACAATGTATGTAATTAAAAGTATTTTATTAAAGAATAAAATGGACCAGATCATGTACAAATATTATGGTGGCAAATAGATTATGTGTATGTGTTGCTACCTGACTCTGTCTGATTCTCTGGTTTAGTTCTGGGCAAAGCAGCAGCTAGCTAGCTATTGTGGTGCCCTGGGTAGTTCCCCAGGCTGGAAGAATGTAGCAGAGAGATTATATCACACATGCTGGTTCTGCACTTTTGATCAGCTCCTGCTGATCATGCCCCACCTTCTGCCCAAAACAGTGCCCCTATTTGCCCCACACAAGCTATGCCTATGGTTCTGGGCAGGTGTGATCTCTGTGTTAAATCTACATGTCCTGTTTGTGTCCACATGAGTTCTGCCTGTTGATCTAGTTCCAGTTTACATCCCAAAGACATCTTGTAGCTGAACTTTGAACTTTACTGTGCAGTGATTTTTTGCGTGTGTGTGTGTGTGTGTGTGTGTGTGTGTGTGTGTGTGTGTGTGTGTGTGCACGCGCATGTGCCCTGTGATGGCGTCATGTCCCAGTAAGAAGAATCAGTTCCTGCTTTATGCTGGCTAAGTGCTTGGACGAATTCTGTATATAATAAAATTGATATTAAAATGAAAGAATAAATAAATTAGTGTACACTTGCAAGTATGCAGGGAACAAACACATAAAAATAAGAACAAATAGGGAATAAAGGAATTTCAAAAGCAATCAGCTCTTCTGTGATCAGGTAACTAAATGGAAAATGACATTCAAATTGGCAGAGATGACCAAACATACCTTTATGCCCGTATAGTGACTCTAATATTTTCATTTGGCAGATTGACGACATCTGGACAAACCTTCCTGCGTCACTTGTAAAAGGTGCAGTCACTGTTGATAGAAGTGGAAGCTATGTGCTGCTAGAAACAGACTTCCTGCTCTCAGTTTATTATGATTCTGACCACACAGCTGAAGTGAAAGTGCCCAGCACATACTTTAATCAGACTTGTGGAATATGTGGAAACTACAACAACCTGAGAGCTGATGATTTCATGAAACCTGATGGATCCCAAGCAGCAGATTCTACAGAGCTAGGAAACAGCTGGATAGTGTCAGATGGTGATCCTAACTGTAGGGTTCCAAAACCACCAAAACCATGTCTACCAGAAGATGAAGACAAGTATGAGAGCAGCAGCTATTGTGGTCTGATAACTAGCAAAGAGGGTCCATTTGCAAACTGCCTACATGTGGTCAGTCCAAACAGCTTCTTTGACAGCTGTGTCTTTGATCTTTGTGCACTAAATGGAAGCCAAGATGCTCTGTGTGATTCATTACAAAGTTATGCAGTTGCTTGTCAAAAGGCTGGAGTGATCATTCCTCCCTGGAGAAACTCCACATTTTGTCGTATGTATTGTGATAATTATTTTCAGTAATACAATGTTCCATTGTCTGCTATCTTGAGTAGATAAAATGTGTAAAATATATGTTTGTGTTTTTCCTTACAGCAAAGCCATGCACAATGCCTAATAGTCATTATGAACCCTGTTCAAGTGCCTGTCCTGCAACATGCCTGGATCAGTTTGCACCACTTAACTGCAGTAAGCCCTGTGTAGAGGCTTGTGAGTGTGACAGTGGATTTGTACTTAGTGGAAGCACTTGTGTTAATGTCGCTGACTGCGGCTGCTGGTACCAGGGCAAATACTATGAGGTGAGTAAAACATCTGCATTGGTCTACTTTTCTTATTCTGTAAAATGGAACTGTTGGGAAGAGCATATACACTATTCCTTAATTGTCCATATTGAAGAAAATTTAATAGGATTAAGGTTCTATTATCAGTACAACACTGCTGAGTCACAGTAGTTTAAATTTATAAAGTAAATATATCAAAATGGAAAATTGTGCATTTGCCTTGGATTTATCACTGTGGCATCTGTCTGTTTTGTTTTCAGAAAAATGAAATCACCATGACTGAAAACTGTGAACAACAATGCAAGTGCCTGGGAAACAACGATATGCATTGCACACCTACATCATGTGAACCAGATAAAATCTGTAAAGTAAAAGATGGTGTTCTTGACTGCGTCGTTCCAGACACTGCTGTTTGCGATATCTACGGGGATCCCCATTACATCACATTTGATGGAAAGTTGTACCACTTTCAAGGATCATGTAATTATACAGTAACTGAGACATGTGGGAACACATCTAACTATTTCACTATTACTACTAGAAATGAGCACCGAGGTAATCCCTCGTGGACAGCAATCAACTCAGTGGCACTTAATGTGAATGGTGTACATATTGTACTAAGGAAGAATAAGATAGTCTATGTAAGTAGAAACTTCACTACTTTATTTTGCTGTTTTATTCTACTATGTGTTTGGCTTTATGCCTTCAACCTTTGTCGTTACAAAGCTACTTATAGTTCATCTGGGTGAATAAGTAACCAGATTCCTTACATGTACAGTTTTAGTCCCTGTCATACAACTGTGGTTATGTCAACATAATGTGATTTATGGTAACCATTTGAAAAGTCGGGACCTGTTAAAGCAAGTCCTGAAATACAGAGACTGAATGGCTGAAAGAATAAACTTATATATACAAAGCTGTAGATGACATATTCCCTGTTCTCCAAAATATGGCAATTGTGAAGTTAGTATATGTATGTATATGTATATGTATATATATATATATATATATATATATATATATGTATAAATGTATATATATGTATAAATGTATATATATATATATATATATATATATATATGTATGCATGTTTGTGTGTGTGTGTGTGTGTGTGTGTGTGTGTGTGTGTATATATATATATATATATATATATATATATATATATATATATATATATATATATAGATATAGATATAGATATATGTGCGTGTATATGTATACACAAGTTCAGGGGATGCAAGGGGCTTGCCCCCCCACCGCAAAAAAAAAAGTTTTAAAGCAAAAGCAGTACTAGAGATTCAGTCTTTTCCTGTGTGTTCAGTGTTTTTCTCCTGGCTTTTTGGCAGTTGGCATTTCGAGTGCTGACATTTCAGTAAGGAACCATGTTTATTATTATTATTGTTATTATTAGTAATATTTTTATAGCAATACAATACAAGCAACAGCACTCGATACCATGGCACATTTTTTAAATTAATTTATTATGTATTTTTGTCAGTATAAGATGTTCTACAGTTTATATTCAAATTGTACATATTTATGTTTTTTTGCAACATATTTTCTTAAATGGCTTTTTTTTCCCCTGAAAGCTTGGTTGGTTACATAGTTTTTTTTATTACTCCAATAAGTAATCCTCCAATAAAAGCTACAAAAGTCGTGAACAACTTGTACATAAATAAAAAATTCAGTTTATTGCGATCCAAAAGGTCTATTAACACACTTCACATTGACAGCCACAATACGCGTTTTCGTCCCTCTCTACCAGGACTTCATCAGACAATTACATGAAAATTCTCAACAGTTTAAATACTTAATTCATTGTTTAATTATCCAATAAAACCTTTGAAAGTAAATTTCAAATAAGCCAATCCCTACAGTCTATTATCTATTAATATTCAAAGACACTAATACATATTCATGAGAATGAAATGGAAACTTGTAATAGACATTACTAGCATTCTCCTATTACTTATTATTACTTATCTCCTTATTACTCCAATAATTTCATGAAAACTTTTTTTCCTCAAGTGTAGTCTTCAAAATTTTCACCATTAAGTTGGGACAGCGGTACAGCTATGTTCTGGAAGTTGATGCACAATTCCAAAAATGTTGGTCATACTCTTGCACATTATTTTATTTCTTTATTTTACACTTGTTTACTGGGAAAATCTGGCTGGATTACAAAAAAACAAAAAACAAAAAAAACTTTTCCCCCAGGATCAGGGAGAAAAGCTCCACAGTTAGAGAGGAATGGTGCATAGTGGTAGTTAACAATAGAATAAAAATAGGGTATATTCTACTTACATTGCAAGCAAAATATGGACATTGACTGGCAACCAATTTTTATATACACAGGCATTTACATATATAGTTTTACTTTACAAGCCAAATACAGGGACTGAGTCTGAGTCGTCTCTGGTTGATATGTTTGAGAGACTGAAAGTTTAAACTGGATAGAAGATGAATTAGACTGTGTTTTGGGTGAGGTGTCATGAAGATGATTCAGGGACGTAAGCAGCTGGTTTATAGGTAGGATATGGTGAAAAAATAAGGTTATAAGTACATGACATTGTGGTAAGAAATTTCATAAATTGTTAGTAACTAGAAGGAACTTTGCTAGAAAGATACAGGGTTTTATGGTGGTCAGCTGGTTGTGATTGATGGAGTTGTGAGTGAGAACTGGCAGGACAAGTTTGAATGAAAGTGCGATTATAATTGGAGTTTGAAATGTTGGGGATTAGAGCTCATTATTAGAGCCCGAATAGACAGGGGAAGTGAGTTCTAGAATTTAGAAACAGAGTAAGAGTAAAGAGCTTTTCAATGTGAATTAGAAATACATAACCATTCAACTCTACATTATCACAATCTGGTATATATTATGTAGTGGTCATCTTTTTTTTTACATATCATAGGATCATAGGATCATAGGAAGTTGCAAGGCTATTGACCCTGAGACCCTTACAAGCCTAGCCAAGAATTTTGCCCATGTTCTGACAACTCTGCACCCAATGCCCCCGTCCAGCAGGGACACAGGTGGAATCCCAGGGGTGTATTTTCTGTCCCCCATCCAGTTATCCAGGTTGTGCTTAAAAATGGTTAATGAGGTACTCTGCTTGATGTGGAGAGGGAGTCTATTCCACAGAAGGGGGAGTCTGTGAGACACAAATCTATCCTGCCAACAAGTCCTATTGATGTCACATACCAGGTTAAAGTCGCAAGTGTGAGCTACTCAAATGGAGCTTAACTTATGTATATGCAGCAGTCCCATCAAGTCAGGGCTTGAGATTGCTTTGTATGCCAGACAGAGGTCACTTCTGAGGAGTCTGTATGAGACTGAGCAGAGGGACAAGGCCTTTAGCCTATCTGTGTAGGGTAGATGTTTGAAGCCCTGGATTCTCCTGGTGAGGAACATCTGTGGTCTGTCTAGCTGCTGCATGTGCTTTGTGAGGTACTTGCTGAAAGGAACATTGTACTCAATAGTGGATATTATAAGGAAGAATACAGAGATGTTATGACCCACTTGTCCCTGGATGAGATACCCTTACTAATGAAGTGGGCCATGTAGAAAGCTTTCCGAACAGCGGAGACAATATGGTGGTCAAAAGTCAGTTTGCTATCAACCTGGGTGCCCAAGTCTTTCATAACTAATTGAGTGCTTAGGACCTTGTTACTGATGTGATAATTTGTGGAGACTTCACTCTCCGAAAAAGGGGATGATTATGCATTTGTTGGTATTCAGTTTGATTTCTATGTTTCTGGCACCAGTCATTTGTTTGGGTGAGACCTTCTTGGAGGATGTCCACATCACTAGATGGATTGATGACAGCACCAAGCTTGTAGTCATCTGCAGTCTTGGTCAGCCATAGCCCACTGGTTTTGGGCTACACCTCAGAAAAGTATATCCCAAACAACAGAGGCCCCAAGAGCAATCCCTGGGGTACAGCACTTGTTATAGGTTTTTCTGCTTTAGATGGCTTCCCCTATTTTGACTAGGTGGGTTCTATCAGTGATCCAGTTTGCTACCCATCTGGTAACATATGGATTGATGCCTAGTTGAGAGAGTTTATCTCTTATACCCGAGTGGGGAATAATCTAATATCAAAACAATCTAATATCATGCATGATAAAAAGAAAAGAAGGATGTAGTGTGCTGTTGTCTTCTGCCCATTGCTGCTGAGTCACATCCAACTCCTATAGTGACCTGATGAATGGCCATCAGTGCCCAGATGGTTTACTGGCAAGTAGGGAATGGAAACTACAAATACTACCAAATGACTTAAAGGTGATAGTAAAACTAAAATAAAAACTGAACACCTAAAAGCGGAACCAGCCTTAGACAAAAAGTTTATTAAATTAAACGCTTTTGTCCCTGTAATTTATGGAATGGAAGTAGATTGACAGGCCTTTCTTCCATACTACGCGCGCACACACACACACACACACACACACACACACACACACACACACACACACACACACACACACACACGCACACACGCACACAGACACACATCTGCTGACAATTTAGACATATCACTATAATGAGGGAGGAAACCACAGTACCCACAATAAAAAACATGTGACGGGGAGGACATAGATGTCTCAAAGAAGATACACAAATAAGAATCAAACCAGAGAACCTCTTGTTGTAAGCAGCAATGATATTTAGTGTGCCACTGTGTTATTATGGCTATTACCTAGAGAAGGAGATATAAACTGTGGATGGCATGACAGAGAAAAACAAGGCATGGGTTCTGTGGATGTGTTGAACAGAAAGTACAAGCAGTCTTTTTTTGTGCCCCTCTTCTAACATAAAAATACCCTTTAAAAGGACATGAACAGAGCTGTTTGGTACATAATCCACAAATGTGGTCAAACTTCACAAAAAAGGCCAACAAAATGTTTGAGATTTCTAAGTGGCCAATTACCAGGCTTGGGTGGGACACTAGTGCATCATGCAATGTTGCTGCCTTGGACTATTTGTTCTCAGGTTCACCTCCCAACTGGAGCACCTTATGTATGGAAGTAGCAGAGGTATATGTGCATTTGTGTGTCTGTCTGTCTGTCTGTATGTTTTCTACACCTTATGTTTGTTGTTCATCAGGATATACTCCAGCTTCCTCACAACCCTGGAATGAGTGAATTATAACTAAGCGACAAGTATAACCCGCTAAGATTCTTGGACAAGCTGAAGAATGGAGGAGACCTCTAACTCCTCATGAATGAAAAAAGGAATGGTACCAACAAATCATTTTAGATTATTATATAATTGAGTGGAAGACTATGACTGAAACAGTCGTAGTATTTTTTTAAGTTTCATCCATACCAAATTGCAGAGTAGGAACTGGGATTTTTATCATATATAGCCACAGTGAAGCTAAAAAAAACACTTTCATTGATTGGTGATGTTTTTTTCTATTTGCCTGATGCCAGGTCTTAGCATTTTCCCATTACTAAGTAAACAATAATCCATGACTGTGCATAGGTATATCAGGATTTACCCACAATCAGATAGGAATTTATAGGAATGGATTGGAAGGAATTTAATTCCTTCATACCTGTGGATGTACCCAAGGGAGCCCGCAGGATTTTTTGCAGGGGGGTGCAAACCCAGAGCCCCACCCACATAGCTCACCCCGCCCCCTGCCAACACAGCCCCGCCCAAGTCCACCAACCCCAAGCCCCGCCCACACAGCCATTCCAGTGTCCCATTACTTGGCTATTTCTCCCCATTTACTGTAGACACTGTTCAAATCTGTGTGCATACTGTTTTATGCTTTAGTTCTACAATGATTACAGGCAGTTGGATTTAATTTACAACTTTTATTTCAAACATTATAGCCCAAACACTGAGACATTTACTAAACCTAAACAAAGCAATAGTCTTACAATGAAAACAGACTTGGCATTAAAGCTTCTCTACTTTTGAAACTCACATTCAATGAAACAGCATTGAAACCCACATTCAAAGAAAATGCATCTGGCCAGTGGCATGTTATTTACCTTTGAACTGTTTTCAAGCAATAGGCATTTACAACTTTTATTTCAAACATTATAGCCCAAACACTGAGACATTTACTAAACCTAAACAAAGGTCTTACAATGAAAACAGACTTGGCATTAAAGCTTCTCTACTTTTGAAACTCACATTCAATGAAACAGCATTGAAACCCACATTCAAAGAAAATGCATCTGGCCAGTGGCAGGTTATTTACCTTTGAACTGTTTTCAAGCAATAGGCTCCTTGCACACTGTTAGGGCCATGCAAAAGTTATTAGATTTACCTGATTGTATTAATTATAATATATAATTGAATTATATCCCTTGTATTATACAGCAGCACTTGTTTGAGTGACTCTGCTGAAGTAAAAGTAATCTGAATAATTCCACATTAAAGATATCTGAAACTAATGAAGATGTTGTTGCTGTATATTTCAGTGTTTCATCTACAAATTCAGTGCCTGTTGCCGTCAAAGAATAAATTGCCTATGTTAAATTAAAAAAAATGGTAAGCTGGTATATTGCAATAGAAAATGGATGACAAGCTGAAAAACAGGTTCATAGTTATTAGGCATCTCATCCAAAGGAGGGCATCCTGAGGACTGCAGCATACAAATGTATATGCTGTAGGAATAGAACCTCAAGCCTTTACATTAAGATGCAAGTATTCTACTTGTGGTGCTACTAACATAGCTTTAAAACATTATACCACAATAGAGATACCATTTGCTAAACAAAACAGTTGCACATTGTAAATAGACTTGGCATGAGCAGCAGTGAACTTAGCTTCCCTTAAAACTCACAGTTCCTTGAAAATGCACTTGAAAATTCCACCTGTTAACTCTAACTTGGGCATTTCACTTTCTCACAAACATACCACACCCTCAAGGCCTCAACCTTAGTGCAAGAAATCTGGACAAAGCCTAAAATAAATAGGGACAGATTATAAATATGGCTCTCAGAAACTTAGAAAATTGCAAGAGTAACAGGATTTGTGTTGGTATGCATTTTTCTAAATGACATGACATCTAAAACTGAAATGTCTCATTTAGCAACTTCAATCCTTTTAGGAGGAATATGGGGCAAAAATCTGGACAGCTGAGGGGTATGCTACCTCCCTCTAATACACACACCAAATAATTCTGGTCAGACAAATTAGTTCTGGGAAGGTTGCACTGAACGGCACCGTGTTTGAGCTGAAGTGGGTGAAATCCTGGTAGCCAGTGATAACTGATCTGCAGCTCAGCATTGTGGAGCATTAAAGCATTTTTAGCAGAGCATTGTTTCATCACTACCTATTGTGTTTGCACATAAGCTGTAGTTATTTTAAACATTTGCCTTTTTTGATTACTACAGAGTACATTTACCCACCAGAGCTATTGTGTTTTGACTTCAGTGTGGAGCTAGTTGTTGCAGGGCTTGGCTTTTAAATAAGGTAGCAATGCTTATTTACCATATACCATTAAAGCCACCCTGACCCAACTACAAGTGTACTAACACACAGGCACTGCTATAAGACACTGGTCTGCAATAAAATGTAATGAGCTTCTGAAAATACTGTAATCCTCTCCTTTTATTACAATGAATATAAAATACTTGGAAATAAGGTAAAAAGCTCATAATCTTAGACCGACAAAACTACTTTTCCACACTTCAAAATAATAAAATCAAACCCTCAGAAATTTTGGAAAGGTATCTCTACTCTACTTAACCCCAGCAAACCAGATACCCCTACCCCAGACCCAAACGCTCCTGACCAAGACTTGGCTACCCAATTTAACTCTTTTCATTGAATCCATTTCCAAATTAACGCCATCTTTCTCTAACACCACTACACTGCTACTACTTCCTCATTCCCATCTACTAACTCCCATCCCTCCACTCCTCCTACTACTTCATCAGCTTCATCTGCCCCTAATTCTCCCTCTTCACACTCCTTTTTCTCATTTAAACCTATACCCAACTTCTACTATAAAGAAATTCCTTATGAAACTGAAGCCATGCACCAATGCTCCTGATAACATCCCTTCTTACTTTCTTGGCAAAGCTGCTGAAGCAATCGCACCCTATTAGCATTTTAATCAACTGCTCTATCCAAGAATGTATAGTACCCCAAGTCTGGAAAAGGGCCTTTATCATACCTCTACATAAAAGGTGGCAACAACAACAATGTTACTAATTTCCGCCCCATCGCTATTCTGTCCCCATCTCTAAACTCCTAGAAAAGTGTATCCAACTACAACTCCTTCCACATCTCTTAGATAATCACCTACTAACTCCCACACATGGAGTCAGACCACATCATAGCATTATGACCGCCCTCCTCTCCTTCCTTGAAACTGTAAATAAAGCCTGCGACTCTGGCCAAATTGTTTCTACCCTACTACTCGACCTCTCTAAGGCCTTTGACACACTCTCACAGCCTGCTACTAACTAAACTTTACCTATCTCCCTCCTCCTTGAACTGGTTCTCCAGCTACTTATCTAACAGATCTCAAGCAGTCAAATGGAAAAAGGCCACCTCCTCATTTCTAAATACTCCTACTGGGGTACCCCAGGGCTCTATACTGAGTCCCTTCTCTTAAATATATTTATAAATGATTTCCATAACTCTATCCCATTCTCAGACATCATCCAATATGCCGATGATTCTGCTATTATCTGTGCTGCCACCTCTATCCCTCACTCCTAAAACTGACTCAAGATGCTTTTACAACAACTGAGCAATGGATGAAAAGGAATCACCTAGCACTCAATGCCTCTAAAACCAAATTAATGTTATTCATCCCTCTAAGGCAACTTCTTTCAATATAAACACATTCCACATCTCTAGACAAAATAATCTACCCCTGGAACTGGTGTCAGAGACCAAGTTACTTGGGGTCCAAATTGATACCAGCTCAAATTCAACTCCCACCTACAGTTAAATATCAAGAAAACCCGGTATGCTTTACCGACAAAATCATTACCTTACACCTGCTACCAAAATCACCCTCTACCTCATTTCTTATCCCCTCCCTTCTCTATGGAGCTCCACTCCTAACTAATCTACAGACCTCTCTAAAAACACAACTTTCCTCTTGCTACAACAAAATTGCCAAGTTCGCTACCAACCACAAGTCCTCCACCCACCACTGTTCCTCTCTCCAAAACTAAAATGGCTAGAGCTACCCAGTTATCTCACATATACTCAACTAAATCTTGCACATAAGCTCATTTTCAACCCCTCCCTTTGTCCCTCCCTTTCATCAGCCTTTAAAATGCACCTTCCTGCAAGAGTATTAAGATCCAACAATCAAAATCTATTAGAAGTATATAAACCAACTAGTCCCCCAGGCAAAAATCTTCTGTCTTATGGCCTTGCATGCCTTTGGAACTCCCTACCACCTTCCATTCGCACCACCCCCAACCATTTTATATTTAAAAGATCTCTTCACTCACATCTAGTATCCCAGTGGGAATGCTCTTGCTCCCACACCACATAACACTTGCAAACTCCATCTTCTTTCTTCCTCTGTTTCCTCCTGCAACTTTCCTAATTACCCACCCTAACTCATACATATTATTATTCCTACATTAATCAGAAAGAATATACTAGGCCACACTTCTCAAGTATTGCTTCCCTAATACGTTATTGCTTCTCAGTACTTTTGTGCATTGCTTCCTAATATGTTATTATTCCTCAATATTGTCATGAAATGCTTCCAAATATGTTGTTATTTCTCAGTGCTTTTGTGCTAAATTTCCCTTTAGTCTGTATTACCTATTAATTTCATCACTAGATTGTACTCGCTCTAGTTGTATTATTTTCAAATTGTTATTTCTTGTATGATTAACTTCTGTGTAATTGTATAATTTGTATATCTATTAATAACCTACTTAGTTTTGGAGCTTTTCTCCCCAGGACTCCATTGAAAACGGGTTCATTTGGCCCAATGGACTATCCTGGCAAACCAACTGCAAATAAAATAAATAAAACTGTCATATGCATTTCAATACCCAAGGCTTATACATTATCTAGTCATGTAAATATTCTCTGCATGGCAACAACGAAAAGGCTTTCAATGCTGGTAATTCTTTAACAATATACTTACTAAAGCTTACTTGCATCTTACAATATCCGACAAGCTTACTAAAGCTTACTTGCATCTTACAATCTCCGACAAGCTTACCTGATGTTCATTAAACCATGGCTACTTAAACAGAGCAACAGGGCACTGTGACAGCATACAGTTCCAGAATAAGAAGCATAAATCAACAGTACAAAAATCTGATAGAAAACCAGAACATTTTGCAAAATCAAGGACAGATGAAAAGCCACGGTCGTATTTGTGATCTACTTTGGATGGGGGAATACTCTGCACATTTACACTGCATAACTGCTCCTTGCCTTCCATGGACACATCCAGAGCCACTACAATGGGGAGAGTGGGGTGCAATAAGTATGTCACAATTTGAAATGTCTCTGGCTGACAGTGATGGATCTGACACACATACCTCTCAACTTCAGAGCAAGAAATCTGGACAAAGCCATACATAGAACTAGAAGTGTGACAAGCCCAAAAATAAGGCCAATTTTTAAATATTGCTCTTATAACTTAAATAGAACAGGTAGATCTTGCATTAGTACAAGTTTTCTGAAGGGTATGAAATCTGAAACTCAAATGTCTGCCATTATTTTCTAACTTCAATCTTTAATGACTTGCCACTAATTTGCCAGAAAAACACAATTTTATGAAAAATGGACCAACATGTGATGCAAAAATACCTGTCAAAAAGGGACACCTTTTAATATTAACAGTTAACTTGAAGCAGCTAACAAAATAAGAGCATCCACATGCATTTCTGAAATAAAGGTAATCTATAAGTGATCATTACAGTTATATATAATTGTAAACCCTCCACATTTTCTTCCAAAATTGCCATTTTGGAGGAGGGATTATTAGGGGAGAGCAACATTTTGAGCCAGAATTGGGGACAATTGAGATGTTTGGATATTCCTAATCTACAAAGTGATTTGCACGTACCTCTCAACCTCTTAATGCAGGAAATCTGAACAAGGCCAAATATATTGGGGAACATACAAACACTACTAAAAATTGCCCTTATATAAACGTAAAGACAGTCTTGCATTAGCATGCATTTTTCTGAAGGTTATGACATCTGAAACTCAATGTCTGTCATTTAATGGCTTCATTCCTAAATGATTTGCTAGAAAATCACAAATTTGAGAACAAACCAAAAATAAGCAGCAAATATCTATTCATTCTGCAAAGATATGGACAACTGAGAGGTATAGTTCAACCGGGGCTGTCTGAACTTGCTACCCCCCCTCACAAAATCATGGTCAAATGGAGCCTCCCCCCTGCAGCCATTCCAATGTCCCATTCCTTGGTTATTTTGACCCATTTATCATAAACACTAATGTGCATACTGCTTTACTTCTGCGATGATTTAGGATTTCATTTGAAAGTTTTATTTTGCATTTTACAGCACAAACCCTAATACATATCTGTTAAAGCAATGCAGTCTCACAATGAAAATAGACCAACATTAAAACTTCTCTGCTCTTGAAACTCGCATGCATTGAAACAGCACTGAAACCCACTTTCAGAGAAAATACATTTTGCCAATGGCAAATATTAACTCTGGGCTGTCTACAAAATCATAGGCCCCTCGAACATAACATACACATGCTCTTTGATACACCTTCCTGACTGTATTACATTATATTCCTTGTACAATACAGTACAGTTGTTAGAGGGCATTTTAAATTTATTGTTTTGAACATTTTTCCAGTAAACAATGAAACAAAAGCATCCACTAATGACAAAACTGCCCAATTCAGAACATTTCCATCATAAAAAGTCTACTCAAGTCCACCAGTATCAGTAAAAAATATACAAAATCTCTGAAGTAGTAAACACCACATTGAAAAAAATTTGTAACTAATAAAGAGGTTGCTGCTAGCAAACACTTTATATGTCATTGTTTAATCTACAAATAAAGTGCCTGTTACTCTTGAAGAATAAATTGCTTTTGTTGCATGCAATAAAAAATGAAAAGCTAGTAATACCGCAATAGGGAATGGATAGCAAACTGTTAACAGGTTCATAGTTACTAGGTATCTTTGCCAAAAAGACTGCAGCATCCACCCCCTTTACAACACAATACAGCATCAGCAATGCATTTACCTACTGTGGGAGTAGAACCCACAGCCTTCAGCATCTAAAGCAAGTACACTATCTGTTGTGCTATTAACAATGCAAGCAGACTAAACACAAGCAGCACTAAACTTTTGCTCCCCTGCAGCTCTCAGCTCCTTGTAAAATCTACTCCGACACCCAGCTGTATCTCTGAACTTTTCAGCACAAGAAATCTGGAAAAAGCCAAAATTTATTGGAGGCGGGGGGGGACAAAAGGCCAAAAAACAGGGACACATTTTAAACATTGCTTGTATAATGTTTGAAAGTTGCTAGAATAAAATGCTGCATTACCACCATACATTTCACTGCCACGTCTTGAACCCAGGGGACCCCGTGCAAAACAGTCAGAGCAACATACCACTACGCCAAATAAACTGTTTTGTGAAAGAGGAAGACTGAAACTTAAATAGCTACCATTTAGTGAATTCAGTTCTCACCATAGCACAGCTGTCAGCCTCTTAGCACAAAAAGACCTGAACAAAGCCAATAATGGGTGACTACTACAACCACCAAACATTCAGTGAATTCAGTTCTCACCATAGCTCTCAACCTCTTAGCAAATAACACCCGGACAAAGCCAGTAATGGGAGAATATAGCCCCCAAACATATTCAGTGAAATCAGTTCTTACCATAGCTCTCAACATTAGCAAAAAACCTGGATGAAGCCAATAAATACCTGAACAAAGCCAATACTGGGTGAATACAGCCCTCAAACATATTCAGTGAATTCAGTTCTTACCATAACTCTCAACCCTAGCACAAAACCTGGATGAAGCCAATAATGGGGGGAATACAGTCCCAAACACTACAGCCAATACTGGGTGAATACAGCCCCCAAACATATTCAGTGAATTCAGTTCTTACCATAACTCTCAACCCTAGCACAAAACCTGGACGAAGCCAATAATGGGGGGGGGGGATACAGTCCCAAACACAGGGATACATTTCAAATATCCATTTTGTACACTTAGAAAATTGCTAGAATAAAAGCTTTTGTTAACATACACTTTCTGAAGAATATGAAGTCTGACAAGTGTGTCCATTTTTTTTTAACTTTTGTTAACCAGGAAAGTCTGACTTTGAAAAAAAAAAAAAAAAAGCTAAGTTTTAGCAGAGGCCCAGGGAGAAACACTCCAGACAGCCAAGAATAAAACCAGAGAACATGTAGCTGTCAGGCAACAAGGACACAAATGCAGAAACCACAGATTTTATGAGGAACAGAAAAAGTATGAGGGAAAATCCTGCAACATTTTCACAAATGGTGGTGGGTAGGGTATTCAGGCTCTTGCCACTTGGGCCCAAGGTACAGGGTTCAAGCCTTATTCACTACCCACCACCATGTACACCTGGGGCATTGTACACACACACACACACACACACACACACACACACACACACCTGAAAGTGCCCCATCTTCCTTCCGTTCGTTTCCACACACACACTACCTGAAAGTGCCCCATCTTCCTTCCGTTCATTTCCACACACACACTACCTGAAAGTGCCCCATCTTCCTTCCGTTTGTTTCAGCTGCCGCTTGCTAAGTGTCCAGTCCCGCTCCCATCTTCCGTTTCACACATCTAAGTGTCCGGTCCCGCTCCCATCTTCCGTTTCACACACCTCTCTCTTCCTGAAAGTGCTGCCGCTTGCTAACTGTCCGGTCGTCAGGTCCCGCCTGTGTGAGTTCCCGCTCACAAACCTCAAACTGACAGCGATGATGTCAGCACGCCTGCGACTGGACTATTTGGACTCCTTCTTAAAGGAGAATGTGCGTAAAAAAAAAAAAACTTTTTTTTTTAATTATCTAGCCGTAGCCGATTCCAGGGGGGTGCAAGTGCACCCCCTTGCACCTGCCTGCAGGCGCCCTTGGATGTACCATACTGACATATTCTCTGACAGTATGGTTATCACTCTCAAAAGCAAGAGATCTTGAAATTTCTACATTGCTAGGAAGACCACTCTCATTTCCATGTTGATGATGTGAAGACTGGCTTCAGTCTGGCTCCAAAGACCTTGAACCATCCTTTTCTTGAAATGCCCCCCTCCCCCTCCATCCCCACCTTACAGTTTGCTGCTAGAGAGGGTATAGTAATGGTCTTTATATGTGAAGGAAAGGTGACATCAGCCACCGGTTTAAATGAATTCTGTGTGACTGAATCAATGTGGCTGAACAGGAACCCATTAGTTGTGATAGTTGTGTGGATAACATCTACTGGAGAATTTGCATGTGAAATCTGGCATAGGACATCTTATCAATTGCTGCTGCCATGAGGCACAGAACTTTTAGATCAGTGCTGCATGAGGTTTTGAGCATCACAGAGGACCATACTAAACACTGAAGTCAGACAGCTTTTCTGGGGTGAGAGACACTTGATGTAAAGTTGTGTCGAGGTGGCATCCAATGAAAGTCACTTGACACAACAAGAGCTGGTGTCAAGTGTGTCCACTGTAATACTGTTAAGACCAAAACAGGGAGAGTTGATGGTGACTAGGAGCCAGGACCTGGGTGGAAAACTGTCTCAGAAGTTGCTGATGCAGAAACTTGTGCTGTGGAAAACGTTAGCAGTAGTGATGGGACCTGATCTGTCCTAGTATACAGGAGGGATGGAATGATGCCCAGTTTCATCTGTGTCTACAGAAAAGTCCTCATCATTGGTTCCCAATCTGCTTCAGATGTGCTTCTGAATGAGCATAATGATTTCAGAGAAGAAGTCAAAGTGGTCTGGAAGAGGGGATAGGACAGTTGTCTATCTGAAAAGTGCTTGCTAATATATTTGGAAGAAGACTTGTCATTGATAACTATGTTTTCCTACACTGGAGACTGCTGTCTCAGTCCATGGAGGGGTATACTCTAATCTGGTCATTTTAGGTGAAGACAACGGACCCTCCTCTTCATGTTTGCACTTCCTGGGCTCCTTATCTTTCCTTTTGTGTCTTTCCTTTTTTCAAGTTTGTCCACCTGCTCAGTGGGATGGAACCTTTTAATTATCGATTTATTCTTCCTGTCCACTAAGGACTGCAGACTAAATCAGTTACAGATGGAGCGATCTACTTTTTGATGGCCAGGACCTAAATAACCAATGCAGATATCATACATATCCTGTGGTTGGAGTTTATCCCTACAGATGGTGCATTTTTTAAACATCTTATCGAAAAATAGCTGCACAATAACACTACAATAGTAACAATCAGATAATTAATAGTAACTCTTTTTTACCCCTTTTTTAACTAAGAAGTGAGAGAGAGAGTGAGAGGAGAGATTCTAGGCAAGCGCTTTAACAATGAGAAACCGAAGCACTTTAAGAAATAACTGAAAAATTCTAATTAATAATACAGGTAGAGTTAACGCTATCAACAATATCAACAATATCGGCAATATCAAAAGAACAGCTATGTAAAAATGGGCAAAAGACAGAAAATACAGAGCACTGAGCTGATGGCTAAAGAACAAGATCTATTTGTGCTGGTAGTAAATGAGATCTGAAGAGAGGGCTCACAGGGGATTATGGAATATTTTGTAGGTACTCAGGGCACTAGAACACTAGCGAACAGCCAGATCAGATCTGAGGATAGATGGAAATAAGATCACTCCTCTTGTTGTGTCTTTCGGCTTATGGGGTCGCCACAGCGGAACTCCGGTCCGCTAATGTTTGGTAGTGGATTTTTACGTGCCGTGTTACCAGCCCTGATGCACAGCCTTTAACGAAGGCACGCCCATTCACGCATGCCTCCTAACAGAAGATGCTCTAGCTGAGAATCGAATGGGACAACGTCTTGCTGTGAGGCGACAATGCTACCGCAGCACCAAGATCACTCCTGTTACAAAACATAAAATCAGTTGTAGCATCTTATTAGGTTCCTTGAGGTGCTTTCATTGTAATCTTTATCATTACATAATACAGCTCTATAGAACCTGGTATATTAGTACTTACACCATTTTCCATAATCCAAAAACGAGTGTAATAACTATTAGTGAATGCTCATAAGGCAAATCACTGTTTTTACTGTTTTCTGCCTGCTGTCAGGACTTTGTGCAAAAATTGTAATGCAGCAGGGTGTGGGGATTTCCCCTTTCCCCTCTTGTACAATCTTGGAGTTAATATATATAATTAGTGGGGATGGGGCCACATGGGGGTGCAGGGGGCAACCCCCTGCAAAAAAAATATATATTTTTTTCAATATTTAATCTTTTAGGTAGATGTTTTTGAATGCTTTTTTCAGCATTCGCTTTTTAGCTGATATACTCCATAAAATATATGCAAGCTTAAAGTCATTATTTTTCTATTTTTCCCATCATTACAGTGAGGTCTTTGCCTCAGGATAGGTATATTTCTTCTCCCACAGCAGCTTCTGATTTTCTGACATGCTTTCCATCCACAAATCTGTTTCTTTCTCTGACCTTATTTATGTGTCAGTGACATTTGAATTTGTATGTCATTCTGTTCATTGTGACAATGACTTTGACATACTAGTCTTTTCACATACTTGCACATTTTTTTTGCCCATCTGTGAACTTCCTCTTAAATGCTTATGTTTTACTGAAAGTGTAGTCTCTAACACTGGGGAGCATATACCGAATTAATTTTGCTAAGCTCCAACAGTGAATCCTCAGTGTAGTAACTGTCCCTGTTCTTCTGTTAATGATAACATTAATCATATATCCCAATATCATGTGAGTTCTCCAAGCAGATTTTTTTCCTTTGTTTGGCTAACTTTAGGTCAGTTAGATAACCCCATTGACTTTTTTGACTGAAGGCTCCTTTTCTGTTTATGGATCACTTTCCTGGGGTATGACTTCAGGTGAGTAAAAGTCTGTACACCTTTTCCTTAATTCTTGGCTGTAACGCTAGTGAGCACTTTGCTCATATTGCTTTCTTGATCATTTATTTAATTCTTCAAAATGTTTTAGAGACATTCTGCTTAGTCTATTTGACTTGTCTGTAATACATCCTGTAAAGGTATTACATGCCATCTTCACTCAGGTAACCAGAAACATCACTTCGCTCACCCTAATCCTTCCATGGTGAATATAATTTACTATTTCACTTTTATTACTTCCTTCAACTAGCCACGGTTCTTGAAGGTCCTGCATACCCTACAGAATTAATTTTCCAAGGGCCTATCTTCCTGTCTAAGATGTACTATAAAGGTTTGAATACTGTTGGGATGACTTTATTCAGTTATGTACAGTATTTACTACACCATGTAGATTCCATTAGGTCTGTGCCCCTTTTTCCTGAGACATTGAAAGATATTTGACCACAGCCCATTATAGGAGGGGAGTTGACCGTTGTTCATGTCATTGTCTTGAGGAAATGAAGCAGCATAGATGGTAGTAAAGAAATACATTTTGAGCACAATATGCTTGTATCTTGTATGTGTGAAAATACAATATTTGGAATGTGCCAAATTTGCTGAAGACAGTAGAAGAAAGTGCATTAGATGTTGAAAATTCAAAGGTTTGCTAAATGGGGCTCCTGAGTGATACCAGATGGAAACATGACAGAATTATAATGAAAGCAGTTTGCACTGGATATGAACTAGATGTGTATGGAAAGAAGAAGTGGAAAGAGGAGCACCCAGTACAGATAGACCGAGAAGGAGGACAGTGTACTGAGTGGTGCGAATGCAGAACTTATGAGAGCCAGGAATGCACTGCATTCTGTATGTCAGTTTGTGCAATAAGAATACCAAAAATGACTTAGGTATACACAAACTGCCAGCTTGACCCCCAGGGGAATACTGTGACTAATGAGAATTTCTAAATGCAAGGCCTCAAAAGTGATGGAAGTATTAGGCAAAAGTCTGACGTTGAGGTAGCTAGAACACTTTATATCAGGGCAGTTTTGTGGATATAAACACCTTGACTTGCTCAAACTCCTGACAGTAGACCTTTCCTGTAAAGATTTTTTTCTGAACTTCTGGCTTTTTTGTGAAGATTTTCTAGGCACGTATGTATATATCAAAGACACTTCTAGTATGAGTTTTCAAAAATGAAGCTTCATTTGAGGCTTTTTGTGAGTACATTCATAGATATAAAATCATTGCATCTTTGGTTTAATTTAATTCCTTTGTCAAAGCTTCCATTTAAATCAACAAATATTACATTATGAAATGAAAGGCTGGCTGTTTGAAGTACACGTCACTGGTTTAATCTTTGAGGTACCTAGATTGTGGGTATGAATCTGGGACTTCAGAAGGGGTTAGAATATAAAAGTAAAACTATGGACTAGATTCAAACCTGCACTACATTTGCCAAATATGATTGTGGCGGGTAGGCTGTAGTGTTATACATCGATTCTTTTCAGGAATAGTGTTACATTAGTTATCAGTGTATTTAAATAAAATCACTGCAATTTCTGCATTGAAAACAGGCATAGATATGTGAATCGACAATACAATATTGATGGAGAAAGGATCAAATATTAGAGAGATGCTGTCCAAGAAAATGTAGATGTTGTAAACAGGACAAATAAAAAAGGAAAAGACAGATGTTTAATCGCAGATGTATTTTATTGTTAAAGAAGTAAAAGAATCTTTTTCAAATAGAAGTTGGAAGAATTTTTAGAAATGGAAGGTAGAAGAGAGTCAAATTGTTAAACCTGAACAGATAGACGCAGTGGCATAAAGATAGCTTTAAAATCATTCCAAACTAACAAATATAAGGTCTTAGAAGAAGGCAGGGGAATGGAGGGATTGGAAGAAAGATCTAAAAGTTAAAATGCACTCAGCTCACACCAGTAGCTTTTCTTATCCTGACTGTCAGCCTGCCTACATGTTACCTAGTCTAGCTGTCTATCAATCTGTCTGTCCAGCTCTTTTTCTATCTGCTTATACCATATACCCCACCATTTAGCTTAAAGGAGTAAGCCAGTCAAGCTACTCTGATTTAAGAGATATAATGTGAATAGTGTTCAGTTCTTTTAAGTAGACTTCTGTGCACTGTAAACTATGACAGATATGCTATGTGCCATTTATGTGCATCAGCTATGCGTACCTCATACAATGCATTTTAGTTCATAGCTTGATTTTCCTGTTTTATATCTTTACAGGTGAATGGCATTCCAGTGACCCTGCCTACATCACCAATGCCTGGAGTAGCTATCTCTCTCAATGGGGCCTACGTCCTAGTTCAGACCAACTTTGGTCTCCATCTAAAGTTCAATGGTGACCAAAAGCTCCTTGTGAATGTAACAGAGAGGTACAAAGGACAGCTGTGTGGTCTGTGTGGAACATACAATGGGGACCAGAAAGATGATTTTATGAGACCTGATGGAGGTGTGGTGCAGGACGTTAACGTGTTTGGGATGAGTTGGGTGGTACAAGATGACGGATGGAAGTAAGTGAATTTCTTTCTGTTTAAGCATTTATATGTGACATTCATTAACAACTGAGTTATGTTGTTTTACATATCTACCCTGGTGAAAGGCCATAGTCAACAGAATATATAAAATAAATGCACACCATATCCAAATGGGAGAAATACTTTGTCCTGCATTTACAACAACATTTACAAAGTTTTCTCAAATGCTCTATACAAGCCACTTCTACAAGCCTCACATAATTTCTCTCTTCTACGTTTTAACACTCTGATTTCTGCACACTGCATAAACTGTACCACCTGTACTATAATAGACACATTGTCTTTTATGCATGCAACTGTCATTAGCCACTGATTTTTCATTAATATATCCCATACTCACATGAAAGTGCACTTATTGAACTCTGTCATAGTCCTAGAAAGCATAAACTGGAATGCTGCAACAACCAGTAACACTTCTAGCAGATTTGCCAACCAATGCAGAACCATGTGCTAATCAAAAATATGAACTGCCTTAGTAGTGGCAGAAAACAGTTGTTACCACACAGTGGACAAGTCAGCTCATCCCACTGGGTCCACTCTTAGGGAGGGTGCTATCAGTGTTGTAATTTGCAGGGGTATTTGATTCCCCAAAGGGTAATATTATGCACTTCTTCACATTCAGGAAATGGCTATGATACCAATTAGTCTGCATCAGACCTTCTGTAGGATATAAACATCATTTGGGGAGTCAGTGATCGTCTTGTATTTAGCTTCTGAAGAACTGACTAATTTCCCCGTCGAGACTAATGAGGGATATTTTTCTCTAATGTTGTATAGTCTATTTATGCCAGGGGTCCACCAGGGTGGCTTGATTTTCTGGCTAGACCTGGGTTTAGTTCTGTTAGGTACTGCTGTTTCTTTGCAGTTGTTTAAGTGGTTGTACAGGGCATTCATGTATACTTCTGCATAGGCCTCCATGTTTTCAGGGTTAGGGGGAGCTTAAAAATTACCTGTGCTATCACATAATAGGAGGTAATCTGCCTTGGAAAATTCTATAGGGTTTGATGAGGATACTGCTGTTATACTTATTTCAAAGGAGACCAATTTATGATCCGGTCCTACCAATAAGGGCATTATGCTGAGTTTGCAAGTATGTCAAGGATATCAGAGCCTCTAGTGGGAGTGCAGACCAGCTGTTCCAGAGCATTTCCATTGAAAAAGCCCAGGAATCTCTGAGTCTGCATGTTTCCCAGTTTATTGAGGGGTAGTTAAAATCTCCCATGAGTAGTGCATTGGTCTGAATGGTAAGTTTTTCTAGTAACTTTAGGTATGCAGAGTAATTTTCATGGTTCATGTGTGGAGACCTGTAGCTAGCGATGATATGGACGGAGATTTTGCCTACAGTCAGCGTGACATGCAGTAGCTCAAATGAGTCATCCTACTTGAGCAATCTAGAGAAGTGATTGCTTTTTATGTAAATAGAGACACTTTTTGTTTTTTCCTTTTCACAGGGTGGTCTGAATGTGTGATAGGCATTGTAACCTTGTACTGATGGAGTGCTTTCTGCAACCTTGAACCATGTCTCTATAATTACACAAACATCAGCATTCTCAAACTTCCAGGGAGTGCAAGTTCTTGTTAAGACTCCTGGGACCAAGCAGTAGTACCTTGAGCTTGGCATTACAGGTTCATAGGTTCATAGGATGATAATAGGCTATTGGCCTGGAGGCCCTTATATGCCTAGCCAAGAATTTCACCCATGTTGCCACAAAGTCAGCACCAGTTTCCCCTGTCCAGCAGGGACACAGGTGGGATTTCAGGGGTGTATTTCCTGTTTCTCATCCAGTCGTCCAGGTTCCTGTTATAGAGGGTTAGTGAGGTGCTCTTCTTGACATGGAGAGGGAGTCTATTCCACAGATGGGTGAGTCTTTGGGACACAAATCTATCCCACCAACAAGTTCTATATTAATGTCACAGACCAGGTTGAGGCCTTGCATGTGGGTTGCATGAGTGGAATTTGACTTACAGATATGCAGCAACTCCATCAAGACTGGGTCTGAGATGGCTTTGTATGCCAGATACTGGTCACCTCTGAGCAATCTGTATGAGATTGAGTAGAGGGACAGGGCATTTATCCTATCTGTATAGGACAGGTGTTTGAGACCCTGGATTTTCCTGGTCAGGAACCTCTATGGTCTCTCCAGCTGCTTCATGTGCTTGGCAATATACATGCCGAACGGGGCATTGTATTCGATACTGGGTCTGATCTGGGAGGAGTACAGGGATGTTATGACCTCCTTGTTAATGGATGAAATACCCTTACTTATGAAGTGGGATACTTAGAAAGCCTTCCATACAATGGAGGCCACATGGTGGTCAAAAGTCAGTTTTCTATCAACTTGGATGCCCAAGGCCCTCACAGTTGAGTGGGTTATGCATTGATGGCTAGTGTAGTCAATCAACCTCTGCTCAATTTACTGACATATATCCATCTATCCTGGAATGTTGACATTCTAGTTGGGAATCATTTTTATGTCTTCTATGATTTCTAGGGCACACTTTCCCATCAGCACCACAAGTTTACCTGACCTGTTGAACTGTCTCTCAATGGTAGTCATTGTCCTGAATCTACTACTTCTTTAAGCACATTTACTATAAGTTCTTGTCTTTTAAATAATTTGTAGCTTTAATGACATTATATCTGCTTGGCTTATTATTTACTTTACGCTAGTATGTTGTGGGACACCTATTGTTTGAGTGTCAGCCTTGGGAAGTTAAATGCTTGCAGAAGTAGTATATAAAATCATGGTCCAAGACTGGCAGATGCAGGTCATCATTTCTTCCTTGCTGGCAGGCCAGAGTTCCATTGAATTCAGATATCTGAACACTGCACTATTTTTCCAGAGTCATTAAATCGTATGGGTAAGTATCCTTTCATCATTGCTGTGAACAGTGTCTTAGAAGAGCATGATGAATTTACCTTATAGCATTTCTTCCCAGCTTGACAATGCCATAGCTAAATGCACTAGAGCCATTCCTAGCCATGGAGGGTATTTGTTCCTAGCTGGGCAACTGTATTTAAGTTGGACCCCAGACATCTGTTCCTCCTGCTCAGAGGATACTTTACCTGTCACAGCAAGACATGTCATCAGCTACTGACTGTATATGTTGTGCATTTATTATTCCTACTAATGTATATCCTGTTTACATACATGACTGGATGTACAGCACACATGGGCTCATCAGTTTCCTGAATAGAAGTAGACTTATTTGCAATGTGTCAGTCTATAAAGTATAGTACATGAACACATGCAAATTATGTGTAAGAACACTAAACAGACAGGCTTACATTGAACATTATTAATAATTCAGTAGACAATATTGTTTAATGAGTTTAATTTTTTTCATGATTGGCTTGTGAGGTAGTTTGCGTTGCTCACTCATTATGCAGCTTATATTTTGCACTGCAGTGCAGATTTCACTGGATACACATGTCCAGCACATCATCACAAATGACTATTTATTAGTAAACTGTAGGACTTAGTTTGATTCTCCACTTCTCTTTTTTCATGAGGCACTCAGGTGCCAAAGATGTGCTAAATGAAATAGACTTGCTTCGGAATTTGCTCATCCTGTCCTGGTGGACCAGCCTGAATTTCAATTTAAAATAAACACTCTGTCATCTGAGGCAATGTCTGATTTTTGCCATCTGGGTTTTTTTCTGTCCTTCTTGCCTACTTTCAGCTGACTATCAGCTTGTCCTCAGATACTCTTATCATTGGTTGAATTCAATCCATGTCTAGAACCAGTGAGACTGAGAACCGTAGTGCAATGTCACACTCCGGAAAGTGAGTGTTTTACTTGTATGCCTTAACCATTTCTCTGTGTGCAAGCACTCATAACATCTTCTAGGATGGATGCACAATGCAGTGCTCCGTCATATCATCCCACCTCCATGGCATTTCAGTCACTGCCCCTACATCCCATTGATAACACCCTCTCTGGCATCCCCAGCCTCCACTGGAGATGTAGCATGAGAGACATGCCTGATCGCATGTTATCCTATCCTAGGATGGGCTTACCTATCATGCTTATACCCCTATGCCAACATCTCAGACATTTAAGCTGCTAAATGAACTATGGTCACTTCAGTAATAGGCAGGGCTTCATCCCTCTGTGTAATGGTGCTGGATTGTTTTTTTGGCTTCTGAGTTACTGAATATACATTACTGCATTTAAATGATGAAACAAAGCCAGATTCTCAGCAAAATAATTCCTTTTCTAAAATTCAGAATGAAATATATTACAGTTCTTATATTATAAAATATTAATTTTATTTGTTCTTTTGTTTTTCAGGTGTTCAGAAGATCCTCCCCTACCACCAAAACCTTGTCCTCCATTTTTGGAACAGGCAGCTACAGAACATTGTAGAATTGTCTCGGATAGTAATGGGCCTTTCGCTAAATGCCACGGCCATATCTCTCCAGAGCTTTACTTTGTTAGCTGTGTGTATGACCAGTGTGCCACAAATGGAAGCTCAGAACAACTCTGTAATGCCCTAGAATCATATGCTGCAACATGTGAGGAAGCCGGTGTTGATTTGGGAGACTGGAGGAAGGACACAGTGTGTGGTAAGATCGCACTTGTAAATAGCAGAAAGGGTAAAATTCTTATGTCATGCTCTGTTTAATAACACTTCTTATGTCATGCTCTGTTTAATAACACAAGAACATGTTGCAGGTGTCACTAGCTAATGTCCTTGTTAGCTATGAGACTTCACTTTTTTTCCCCCACCATGCACATGCTAATTCCTCTGTGACACAAACATAATCCAGGAGGCCATCCGAGGATTTTTTTACTTTGCAGCCCAAATATTTCCCCTCTACACAATGTATAAGCATCTGAGGACAGGGTATGTAGTGGTACACTACACTGTGAGGCCATTATCCACTTTTCTGAGAGAAGCAGCCCCTCAGGCAGCCCCGCCCATCTCCCTTTTGGGAGAAAGTTCCAATATGGCTCCAGTTTCTAGGAAGATGCTTGAACAGGAGAAATGGTCAGTGATATACCTCTCCACCCCTCCCCAGGAAATGTGAGCATTTGCTCTAGAGGGAAGATTTTATATACTTCTTCCACAAGCATTTAACTTCCCAAGGCAGACACTCAAACAATAGGAGTCCCACAACGCACTAACTTAAAGCAAATAATAAGCCAACCAGATATAATGTCATTAAGGCTACAAGATATTTAAAAGGCAAATGTGCTTTAAGTAGTAGATTCAGGACAATGACTACCATTGGAAAGACTGTTCAACAGGCCAGGTAAACTTGTGGTACTGGGAAAGGGTGTCCTAGAAATTGTAGAAGACATGAAAATGATTCCCAACTAGAATGTCAACATTTGAGGATAGATGGAGATATGTCAATCTGTAGAGAGTGCAGTCACTAACCCCATTCCTACTGTATCTGTAATATCTTTTGCATCTATAATGCATAGATTTCTGTTTCCACTAACTCCTGTATTTGAACACAAATTCAGTTAAATTCATCTTACCTGCCCAGGTGAATCATCTGCACTTTCTCAGTGTTAAGTACAGCTTAGATGGTTGTAGTAGCTAAAGGATTTTGCCGTCCATTGTAACTCAGTGTGAAAATTCATAAATTGCAGATTTTTCAAGCTTGATACAGAGCAACATACTCATATGAAAGCTTGCAAATATCACTGACCATCTAAAACAAACAAAGCCTTAGGATGTTGGTTCAGCACATCAAGTAGTTTGTATATAAGATACATTTGAGATGTAGATCTTTAGTAATGAATTTTTGTTCATGTAAAATTGATTGCTGATTAGTTTCATTCAGAACTGGGATCCATTTAGAATGGCCATCAGTCCACTATTTTATATATTTATTTATTTATTTTCTTTTAAGGACAGCATATAAAACACAAGTTTCTCAAGCTTATGTTGATGCACTTTATCCAATAATAAATATTTTAGGAAGCAGAAACCTCATCTGCACATGTTTTCAGAAACTGGAAACTTGTTGTAATTGATTTAGATAGGGATACCCATGTCCATTTGACACAGTGGATCAGTGGTAAGAAAGGTCTCAAGACTCCATTGTCTGAGGTTTAATCCTGACATCCGTTCACTGACAGTGTAGAGTCTATATCTTCTCCCCATGTCCTCATGAGTTTTCCCTGGGTATTTTATTTTCCATCGTTCATTCCCCATTCCAAAAACATGACATTTGACTGTCTATACCATTTGATTATTTATTCATTATTTGATAAACAGGTAGGTGGGCAGGTCTCAAAACCATTTTTAGCCATTATCTGAGCACACAGTATTGGGTGTATATACAATATAGGAACAGAAGCAAACATATATTAAACAGGTTTACTTACAGAGTAAGCAAATACTGGAGTACAGGATGGTAAAACACAATCAGTCAAAGTATTTAAATCTACAAAATTAAATCTGCACTTGCAAACGGTAAATGCTTACATCTGCAAGATTATATCATGTAGAAGCTAAGAGACTGGTTAAGATTTGAAGAATGGTTGAGTCTGTCATTAACAGAATTTCATCAAAGGGGGCTAGGAGGCTAGATAGAGCAGGAGGAAGAAAGAAGTTGCAGACCATGTTACTTTGCCATTGTCCCTAAAGTATTTATATGTAGTCATTATGTAGATGCCAAGGTATGGCTATTTTGAAACTGGCTAGAGTTTATTTACAATTTAACTCAGAAGGAAGATTTCATTCCATAAACTTGAGCTTAGTCTGGAAAAGGCACGCTCTTCCATAACTGTTTTAAAAGGAGACTTGCTCTGGGAGATGATGCCACTTTGGGTATTACACATTTTTCCCAAAAGGGGAGTATTGTTTTCAATCAAAGAAAGTATTCATATTTTATTATATTGAACTGTAGAGTGTCTAGTAAACAGGCCAGTTACTGGGAGACATTTTAGTTTCTGCAAGAGCAGGTAAGAGTGAGCATGAGACTCAGCAAGAAGGGCAAATGTGCAAATCTTGTTTTTGTGGTCTGTAATCTCTGTGTATTGTAGGTCTCATGAAAAGTGAGAAGGGGTAGGCCATATTGTGGGCCATAATCAAGAAAGGGAAGCAGAACACCATTGCCAATATGAATCTAGCTATAGGGTGCAGTAGATGGGAATATGTATAGCAGAGTTTTATTTGAGAAGGAACTGCATTAATGATGTGGTCAGTTTGGGTAGGATAGAAAAGACAGCTGTTAGGGCTCAGCTCTGAGCCTACTGCTTGTCATACTGGTGATGAACTACATTAGCAAATAGGTCAGAGGAAACATCAACAAAGTTGCTGCATGCAGACAATGTGGTAGTCCAGGCAGACTCTGAACAACAATTTCATCAAAGGATATGGGAGAGAATGCAAATCTGAAGGGATGAAACTAAGTGCAGATTACACAGCTGTAATTTTAACAAATAGACAAACTCAGAAGAAGCTGAGAAATGAGATAGAAAGGAAAATAGTGGAACAGCTTACCAGCTTCAAGTACCTGGGAGGGGTGGTTGAGGAAAAGAGAAGTCTAAATGAAGAGGTTAAAGCTACAAGCATAGGGGCTGCAGCCATATGGCACAAAGTGTCAGGGGGTAGTGTATGACAGAGGAATGGCAAAGAAGCTGAAAAGTAAGGTGCACAAAACAGTGCTGTGACCAGTACTGCTGTATGCTGCAGTGAAAGCAGAGCAGTTTGGGAAGCTACAGATGATGGAGATGATGTGCATGAGACAGGTGGTAGAATGCACACTGGGGGACAGACAAAGAAATAATGACATCACAGGAAAAGTAGCTGAAATTGCAGAGCTGATCAGAGACAGCAGATTTTGATGGTTTTGGCACATGAGCAGGAAAACAGAAGCCAATCTGATGAAGAAGATTTGAGATAAACAGGTAAAAGGCAAGAGAAAAAAAAGTGTGCCCAGCACAGGCATGGATGGATTGTGTGAGAGAAGACCTGTGACAATCAGGCATAACAGTCGTAAAAGATAGGAGAGTGGTATTGAATCGAGAGAGATGGTGACAGTTGATGTGACACCCTGATCGCATGTAGAAAATGGGAAAAAGGGGGTTGGTGATGATGAAGCCAATGATGATGATGATGTAGAAAGGTAAGGCTAAGGTACCTGCACTAAGAAAAAAGGGATAGCATTGTTCTAGCTGTCTGCAGTAGTAACAGCACTTAACCAGTGGGATTTATGCGGTAAGGAGAACAGTATAGCATTAATTTTACTGTGGTCCGTCAGAAGTTTATTAGCTGAAACCCAATTGCACAGATGGGAAAAGGGGTTTTGAACCTGAATTTATAGAGTAAATGGATGGTTGTTTGCTAGAAGGAGGAGAGTGTTATGTCTGTATAGTATGATGTTTAATGTTTAATACATGGTCTTCGCGGAGGTTATTAACGAATACAGAGCATAGTAAGGGACCCAAAATGAAACAGGTCATACATAGGTCTAATGCATTATTCTTGCCTTTGTAGTTCAAGTTGTGAAAAAGGTTCCATGGGCCAACACATTACCTAACCAACAAATGATAAATAATCAAACAGATAAATAAAATGCCGATAATCCTCTGCCAGTCAGAGGAATCATATCACTAATAACAATTTGGAAACATTGTATTACAAAGAATTTATAACTACTCTGTCAGCAAAGAAAATAAAATGAGGCAGCCAAATAAATACCTGCTGTATATTGTCTGAAATATTATTTTAAATAACAGTGCCCTGGAAATCTGCCTTATTTTCAAACCAAACAGCCTATTTTTACTGTAAATATTATGTACAGGCTGGTTTACAAAGTCCATTGAATATGTGGGAGAAACAGACAAATGTAGGTTTTGTAAAACAAACTTGGAAACAGTCACACATCTTGTCACTGGTTGTGATATACTAATGGCAGAAGGGCTGTATACTCAAAGGCATAATAATGTGGCAAGACTGTCGAATTGGGGATTGTGCAAACATTATAATGTTGAAGTAGCTGAAAAACACTGGAAACATGACACACAAAGCATTATAGAAAATGATGATGTTTATATCCCATGGGATCACCCATTACCAACAGTTCAAAAAACAGGTGCAAGAGAACCAGATATAGTAGTTCATGAAAAGAAAGTACCATTGATTCTTGAAATTGCTACACCTAGTGACTGCAGTGCCTTCTGTACAGAGAGACACACAGTCATAAAATACTTGTATTTGCAGGCAGAAATTAGGTCAATGTGGAAGAAGGATACACAGATAGTTCCAACAGTAGTAGAAGCAACGGGTCTTATAAAAAAAAATTACACTCGCACTTCAGTAAATTAAATGAGTTCTGTAAAATATTCTACATGGCAGTCTCTAGTATAAGTATAAAATATTTCTGTCATGGGCTTGATCACATTTTATCAGTCTAACTCCCATCTATACTTGGCTTTCATTTTTAGAAGTTGTTCAGGTTCCTAATGACATTGACATTCCTGCCATGCCTGGAGAAATAATTGCCCCACAATAATCTCAAGCTTAACACAAGAAATAAAAAGGTTGCCTTTAAGTATAGAACTGTCTGGAAAGGCCTTCTTAATTCTAATGTTATTATCTAACATTTGCACATTTCTTTTCTACAGATATTTTGACTTCAACAAAAGTTCCATCTAGCTTACAGAGTACAACTATACCAGCTATCATTACCAGTGAAACTGGAAAAATCACAACTACGCCAGATATTGCAGTAACTTCAGATGACAATATTATAAACACACCACACATTACATCAGTCACTCTTCAAACATCGACACATGCTGAATCATCATCAACATCATCACCATCTGTAGAAACAAAGACAACAACAGAAGCACCAGTGACAGGTAATGTGGCTATTTTTGTTTTCAACATAAATACTAAAAATTTATTAACTCATATTTCTTTCTTCGTTATTAAATTCCACTGTATCATAACAACGAGCAAAAAAAAAAAAAAACCCAACCAGTGACAGCTGAAATGGCTACTTTCATTTTCATCCTAAAGAAAATTCATTAAATCACATTTCTTTCCTAGCTATTGAATTCCACTGTAGCATATCTGAAACTCATGAATTCTAACTCTTGTATCAGTATGTTAAATTTGAGATTTAACGTGCAGATTTATGCAAATCATATGATGCCTTATTTCATATCTTTCTTTTTTTTTCAAAACATCAAGAACACTAAAATGGCTCTCTACTGATTACACATTAGTCTTCTTTCCTCTTGCCTTGACTGCTACACTGTATCATTTCTATCAATGAATCTAGGCAGTGAAAGCAAAGCAAAAAGTGTAGGACCTTTGGCCGGGTAATAAGAATATGGTTGTCAGGTGCAAGTTCAATGTGTCTCATTATATGAGCGACCAATAAAGAATATGAAAACTGATAGCAAGGTTTTTGAAATTAGCCATATACAGATTATAACATTCTTCTGTGTGCATCGACCTCATTGTCATGGTATGGGTTCACTTTGTAAATTCGAAATACTAAAATCTCGAATTTCAGTATTGCGAATTTATAAAGCCGAATACTCACATTTCCAAAACTGGCAGAAGCGCGAAATTCAAAATACTGAAGCACGGATATTTTGAATTTCTGCTTCCGGTGGTATGGAATGTGAATGTTTGGGCTTAATTTTGATAAGTTGGTATGTGTAAGTTTGTTGGTTAGGGGTTTAGTGTGTGTAAGTGTGTGTTGTGACTGTTATGCGTGTGTTTGAGGGACTGTAAGATGTGTGAGTGAGTTTCATTTCTGTTACTGTTTGTGCAATCTCAGAGTTAGAATATATAAGTAGGGGTGGAGTGGGGAATGCGGAGGTTTGCCCCCTGTTTATATGTAGTTTAGATTAGTTTGTTTGATTGTGTGGGGGAGTTTTGTGTTTATGTGTGTACTGTATGTGTAGCATGGGTAAGGGATTTTGAATTTCACGGTTGTGTGTTTTCGAGTTTGTGAGTTGTGGTTGGGTTTTCGGCATTGTGGTTTTGGAATACTGAAATTCGAGATTTCAGTATTTTGAAATTAGAAAGTGGACCCCATGGTATATATGTACCACAGCCTTTCACTTTTAAAAGTTCAGGTTCAAAATGGCTTAACTACCATGCAAGGGGAAGTAATTGATAGATTATAATCTCAAATTTCACAAAAAAGTTTCCCCTTAAGTATAGAACTGTCTTGAAAGGCTTTCATAATTCAGATGTAATCATCTCATATTTACACATTTCTTTTAAACAGATATTTTTACATCTGGAACATCTCCATCCACCTCACCAAGTACAAGTATACCACCTATCATTACTAGTGGGATTGGAAAAACCACAGCCATGCCAGATATTGAGACAACTTCAGTTGACAATGTTATAAACACACCACACATTACATCAGTCACTCTTCAAACATCGACACATGCTGCATCACCGTCAACATCATCACCATCTGGAGAAACAAAGACAACAACAAAAGCACCAGTGACAGGTGATGTAGCTAGATTAATTTTCATCATAAATAATATAAATTTGTAAAATCATCTTTCTTTCATTGTTATTAAATGCCAGTGTATCATAAGAACAAGAGCAAAGGCATCCATTACAGGTGGCATAGCTAATTTTATTTTCATCCTAAACAAAATTTATTAAACCACATTTCTTTCATATTTATTGAATTCCACTATAGTGTGTCTGAAACTCATAAATTCTAATTATTTTTTCTGTATGTTGAATTTGAGATTTAATATGCAGATTTATTCAGAACATATGGAGTTTTATTTCATTTCTTTCTTGTTTTCAAAACATCAAGAACACTCAAATGGTTCTCTGCTGATGACACATTAATGTTCTTTCCTCTTGCCTCAAGTGCTAGACTGTATCATTGCTATTAATCAATCTAGGCAGTGGAAGCAAACCAAAAAGTGTAGTACCTTTGGGCGGGTAAGAAGAATATGGTTGTCAGGTGCAAACTCAGTATGTCACATTGTATGAGCAACCAATAAAGAATATGAAAACTGATACCAAGGTTTTCGAAATTAGCCATATACAGATTATAACATTCTTCTGTGTGCATCAACCTCATTGCCATGGTATATATGCACCATGGCTTTTCACTTTTAAAGGTTGTTCATGTTCATAATGGCATAACTACCATGCAAGGAGAAATAATTGATAGATTATAATGTCAGACTTCACAAAAAAGTATCCCTTAAGTACAGAACTGTCTTGAAAGGATTTCTTAATTCAGATGTGATCATCTTACATTTACACATTTCTTTTAAACAGACATTTTTACATCTGCAACATCTCCATCCACCTCACCAAGTACAAGTATACCACCTGTCATTACTAGCGGGATAGGAAAAACCACAGCCAAGCCAGATATTGAAACAACTTCCGCTGACAATGTTATAAATACACCACACATTACATCAGTCACTCTTCAAACATCGACACATGCTGCATCACCGTCAACATCATCACCATCTGGAGAAACAAAGACAACAACAAAAGCACCAGTGACAGGTGATGTAGCTAGATTCATTTTCATCATAAATAATAATTTGTTAAATCATCTTAGTTTCTTATTTATTAACCTTTATTGTATCATCATAACGAGCACAAAAGTACCAATGACAGGTGACATGCCTACTTTTATTTTCATCGTAAAGAAAATGTATTAAATTATAGTTCCTTCCTAGTTATTGAATTCCACTGTAATGTATCTGAAACTCCTAAAGTCTAATTATTTTCTCTGTATGATGAATATGAGATTTAATGTGCAGATTTATTCAGAACATATGGAGTTTTAGTTCATTTCTTTCTTTTTTTTAAAACATCAAGAACACTCAAATGGCTCTCTACTGATGACACATTAGTGTTCTTTCCTCTTACCTCGAGTGCTAGACTGTATCATTGCTATTAATGAATCTAGGCACTGGAAGCAAACCAAAAAGTGTAAGCCCTTTGGGCGGGTAAGAAGAATATGGTTGTGAGGTGCAAACTCAGTATGTCTCATTGTATGAGCAACCAATAAAGAATATGAAAACTGATACCAAGGTTTTTGAAATTAGCCATCTACAGATTATAACATTCTTCTGTGTGCATCAACCTCATTGCCATGGTATATCTGTACCATGGCCTTTCACTTTTAAAGGTTGTTCATGTTCATAATGGCATAACTACCATGCAAGGATAAATAATTGATAGATTATAATCTCAAACTTCACAAAAAAGTTTCCCTTAAGTATAGAACTGTCTTGAAAGGCTTTCTTAATTCAGATGTAATCATCTCATATTTACACATTTCTTTTAAACAGATATTTTTACATCTGCAACATCTCCATCCACCTCACCAAGTACAAGTATACCACCTATCATTACTAGTGGGATTGGAAAAACCACAGCCAAGCCAGATATTGAGACAACTTCAGCTGACAATATTATAAACACACCACACATTACATTGGTCACTCTTCAAACATCGACACATGCTCCATCACCGTCAACATCACCATCTGGAGAAACAAAGACAACAACAAAAGCACCAGTGACAGGTGATGTAGCTAGATTCATTTTCATCATAAATAATATAAATTTGTAAAATCATCTTTCTTTCATTGTTATTAAATTCCATTGTATCATAAGAACAAGCACAAAGGCATCCATGACAGGTGAAATAGCTAATTTAATTTTCATCCTAAACAAAATTTATTAAATCACATTTCTTTTATAGTTATTGAATTCCACTGTAGTGTGTCTGAAACTCATAAATTCTAATTATTTTATCTGTATGTTGAATATGAGATTTAATATGCAGATTTATTCAGAACATATGGTGTTTTATTTCATTTCTTTCTTGTTTTCAAAACATCAAGAACACTCAAATGGCTCTCTACTGATGACACATTAGTGTTCTTTCCTCTTGCCTCGAGTGCTAGACTGTATCATTGCTATTAATGAATCTAGGCAGTGGAAGCAAACCAAAAAGTGTAGGCCCTTTGGGCGGGTAAGAAGAATATGGTTGTGAGGTGCAAACTCGGTATGTCTCATTGTATGAGCAACCAATAAAGAATATGAAAACTGATACCAAGGTTTTTGAAATTAGCCATCTACAGATTATAACATTCTTCTGTGTGCATCAACCTCATTGCCATGGTATATCTGTACCACGGCCTTTCACTTTTAAAGGTTGTTCATGTTCATAATGGCATAACTACCATGCAAGGATAAATAATTGATAGATTATAATCTCAAACTTCACAAAAATGTTTCCCTTAAGTATAGAACTGTCTTGAAAGGCTTTCTTAATTCAGATGTAATCATCTCATATTTACACATTTCTTTTAAACAGATATTTTTACATCTGCAACATCTCCATCCACCTCATCAAGTACAAGTATACCACCTATCATTACTAGTGGGATTGGAAAAACCACAGCCAAGCCAGATATTGAGACAACTTCAGCTGACAATATTATAAACACACCACACATTACATTGGTCACTCTTCAAACATCGACACATGCTCCATCACCGTCAACATCACCATCTGGAGAAACAAAGACAACAACAAAAGCACCAGTGACAGGTGATGTAGCTAGATTCATTTTCATCATAAATAATATAAATTTGTAAAATCATCTTTCTTTCATTGTTATTAAATTCCATTGTATCATAAGAACAAGCACAAAGGCATCCATGACAGGTGAAATAGCTAATTTAATTTTCATCCTAAACAAAATTTATTAAATCACATTTCTTTTATAGTTATTGAATTCCACTGTAGTGTGTCTGAAACTCATAAATTCTAATTATTTTATCTGTATGTTGAATATGAGATTTAATATGCAGATTTATTCAGAACATATGGTGTTTTATTTCATTTCTTTCTTGTTTTCAAAACATCAAGAACACTCAAATGGCTCTCTACTGATGACACATTAGTGTTCTTTCCTCTTGCCTCGAGTGCTAGACTGTATCATTGCTATTAATGAATCTAGGCAGTGGAAGCAAACCAAAAAGTGTAGGCCCTTTGGGTGGGTAAGAAGAATATGGTTGTGAGGTGCAAACTCAGTATGTCTCATTGTATGAGCAACCAATAAAGAATATGGAAACTGATACCAAGGTTTTTGAAATTAGCCATATACAGATTATAACATTCTTCTGTGTGCATCAACCTCATTGCCATGGTATATATGTACCACGGCCTTTCACTTTTAAAGGTTGTTCATGTTCATAATGGCATAACTACCATGCAAGGATAAATAATTGATAAATTATAATGTCAGACTTCACAAAAAAGTTTCCCTTAAGTATAGAACTGGCTTGAAAGGCTTTCTTAATTCAGATGTAATCATCTCATATTTACACATTTCTTTTAAACAGATATTTTTACATCTGCAACATCTCCATCCATCTCACCAAGTACAAGTATACCGCCTGTCATTACTAGCGGGATAGGAAAAACCACAGCCAAGCCAGATATTGAAACAACTTCAGCTGACAATGTTATAAACACACCACACATTACATCAGTCACTCTTCAAACTTCGACACATGCCTAATCGCCATCAACATTATCACCATCTGGAGAAACAAAGACAACAACAAATCATCTCATTCCACAGGGTTCGGGCCTGGGTCCTCTCCTGTTTGGTATCTACTTCTCTGAAGTCCAGGCCAACATGAAGGCACTCTGAAAAAGTTTGCAGATGATTGCAAGTTGGGTGCTATTATTAACTCCCCAACTGATGTTGATATCCTACAGAAAGGCCTCAGTGAAACCAACGACTGGTGTCAAAACCATGGCCTTAAGCTCAATGCCAAAAAATGTGTCTTCATCCCCTTTAGGAAAAACCCGGTTCCCTTGAATTGCCACATTGATGGTAGTCCACTGAACCCAGAAGGCATTATAAGAGATCTGGGAACACAGGTTGACAGCAACCTCTCTTTTGACCACTACGTTACCACTGTGGTCAGAAAGTCCTTCTATGTGGCACATGTCATTACTAGGGGTTTTGCATCCAGGAAGAAAGCGGTCATTGTCTCACTCTACTCTTCCCTCATTAGGCCAAACATCGAGTACAATGCCCCATTTGGCATGTACGTCACTAGACACCTGCAACAACTGGGGAGGCCACAGAAGTACCTCACAAAAAGGATACTAGGCCTTAAACACTTGTTCTATAGGGACAGACTAATAAAAAAAAACTATTCTCTGTCTCTTATCGCCTACTTAGAGGCGATCTCGGCTTGACTTACAAAGCCATGTCTGATCCAGCTCTGTTAGAAATGCTACATCTAAAGAAACCCCAATCCCTCCACACCACATGCTCCAGAGACCTCAACCTCATTACCACAATCAACAAAACGTGCTGGAGAGACAAGTTCATAACCCAGAGACTGCCCATGCTATTGAATAGACTTCCCCTACATGTCACACAGAGAACCTCACTGGCCCTCTTCAAGAGAAATCTTGATGAGTGGATGGGAAATAGAAAATTCACCCTGGAGATCACTCCAGTGGCTCTACTTGACAGAGGCACTAGGAACTAAGGTTGGGTGGCACGATGCCAGGGTAATCCTATGGGCTAGGCTTATAAAGGATTCTGGACCATTAGCCTAGTCCACACCTATGAACCTATGAACAAAAGCACCACTGACAGGTGATGTGGCTAGATTCATTTTCATCATAAATAATATAAATTTGTTAAAATCATCTTTCTTTCATTGTTATTAAATTCCATTGTATCATAAGAACAAGCACAAAGGCGTCCGTGACAGGTAGCATAGATAATTTCATTTTCATCCTAAACAAAATTTATTAAATCGCATTTCTTTTATAGTTATTGAATTCCACTGTAATGTGTCTGAAACTCATAAATTCTAATCATTTTATCTGTATGTTGAATTTGAGATTTAATATGCAGATTTAGTCAAAACATATGGTGTTTTATTTCATTTCTTTCTTGTTTTCAAAACATCAAGAATACACAAACTGATGACACATTAGTGTTCTTTCCTCTTGCCTTGAGTGCTGGACTGTATCATTGCTATTAATGAATCTAGGCAGTGGAAGCAAGCCAAAAAGTGTAGGCCCTTTGGGCGGGTAAGAAGAAAATGGTTGTCAGGTGCAAACTCAGTATGTCTCATTGTATGAGCAACCAATAAAGAATATGAAAACTGATACCAAGGTTTTTGAAATTAGCCATCTACAGATTATAACATTCTTCTGTGTGCATCAACCTCATTGCCATGGTATATATGTACCACGGCCTTTCACTTTTAAAGGTTGTTCATGTTCATAATGGCCTAACTACTATGCAAGGATAAATAATTGATAGATTATAATCTCAAACTTCACAAAAAAAGTTTCCAATAAGTATAGAACTGTCTTGAAAGGCTTTCTTAATTCAGATGTAATCATCTCATATTTACACATATTTTTAAACAGATATTTTTACATCTGCAACATCTCCATCCACCTCACCAAGTACAAGTATACCACCTATCATTACTAGTGGGATTGGAAAAACCACAGCTATGCCAGGTATTGAGACAACTTCAGCTGACAATATTATAAACACACCACACATTACATCAGTCACTCTTCAAACATCGACACATGCTGCATCACCGTCAACATCATCACCATCTGGAGAAACAAAGACAACAACAAAAGAACCTGTGACAGGTGATGTGGCTAGATTCATTTTCATCATAAATAATATAAATTTGTAAAATCATCTTTCTTCCATTGTTATTAAATTCCATTGTATCATAAGAACAATCACAAAGGCATCCATGACAGGTGGCATGGCTAATTTCATTTTCATCCTAAACAAAATTTATTAACTCACATTTCTTTCATAGTTATTGAATTGCACTGTAGTGTGTCTGAAACTCATAAATTCTAATTATTTTATCTGTATGTTGAATTTGAGATTTAATATGCAGATTTATTCAGAACATATGGTGTTTTATTTCATTTTTTTCTTGTTTTCAAAACATCAAGAACACTCAAATGGTTCTCTACTGATGACACATTAGTGTTCTTTCCTCTTGCCTCGTGTGCTAGACTGTATCATTGCTATTAATGAATCTAGGCAATGGAAGCAAACCAAAAAGTGTAGGCCCTTTGGGCGGGTAAGAAGAATATGGTCGTGAGGTGCAAACTCAGTATGTCTCATTGTATGAGCAACCAATAAAGAATATGGAAACTGATACCAAGGTTTTTGAAATTAGCCATCTACAGATTATAACATTCTTCTGTGTGCATCAACCTCATTGCCATGGTATATATGTACCATGGCCTTTCACTTTTAAACATTGTTCATGTTCATAAGGGTGTAACTACCATGCAAGGAGAAATAATTGATAGATTATAATCCCAAACTTCTCAAAAAAGTTTCCCTTAAGTATAGAACTGGCTTGATAGGCTTTCTTAATTCAGATGTAATCATCTCATATTTACACGTTTTTTTTAAACAGATATTTTTACATCTGCAACATCTCCATCCACCTCACCAAGTACAAGTATACCACCTATCATTACTAGTGGGATTGGAAAAACCACAGCTATGCCAGATATTGAGACAACTTCAGCTGACAATATTATAAACACACCACACATTACATCAGTCACTCTTCAAACATCGACACATGCTGCATCACCATCAGCATCATCACAATCTGGAGAAACAAAGACAACAACAAAAGCACCAGTGACAGGTGATGTGGCTAGATTCATTTTCATCATAAATAATTTAATTTGTAAAATCATCTTTCATCCATTGTTATTAAATTCCATTGTATCATAAGAACAAGCACAAAGGCATCCATGACAGATGGCATGGCTAATTTCATTTTCATCTGAAACAAAATTTAACTCACATTTATTTCATAGTTATTGAATTGCACTGTAGTGTATCTGAAACTCATAAATTCTAATTATTTTATCTGTATGTTGAATTTGAGATTTAATATGCAGATTTATTCAGAACATATGGTGTTTTATTTCATTTCTTTCTTGTTTTCAAAACATCAAGAACACTCAAATGGCTCCCTACTGATGACACATTAGTGTTCTTTCCTCTTGCCTCGTGTGCTAGACTGTATCATTGCTATTAATGAATCTAGGCACTGGAAGCAAACCAAAAAGTGTAGGCCCTTTGGGTGTGTAAGAAGAATATGGTTGTGAGGTGCAAACTCAGTATGTCTCATTGTATGAGCAACCAATAAAGAATATGGAAACTGATACCAAGGTTTTTGAAATTAGCTGTCTACAGATTATAACATTCTTCTGTGTGCATCAACCTCATTGCCATGGTATATATGTACCATGGCCTTTCACTTTTAAATGTTGTTCATGTTTATAAGGGTGTAACTAGCATGCAAGGAGAAATAATTGATAGATTATAATCCCAAACTTCACAAAAAAGTTTCCCTTAAGTATAGAACTGGCTTGATAGGCTTTCTTAATTCAGATGTAATCATCTCATATTTACACATTTTTTTAAACAGATATTTTTACATCTGCAACATCTCCATCCATCTCACCAAGTACAAGTATACCACCTATCATTACTAGTGGGATTGGAAAAACCACAGCCAAGCCAGATATTGAGACAACTTCAGCTGACAATGTTATAAACACACCACACATTACATCAGTCACTCTTCAAACATCGACACATGCTGCATCACCATCAACATCATCACAATCTGGAGAAACAAAGACAACAACAAAAGCACCAGTGACAGGTGATGTGGCTAGATTCATTTTCATCATAAATAATATAGATTTGTAAAATCATCTTTCTTTCAGTGTTACTAACTTTCATTGTATCATAAAATTGTATCAACAACAAACACAAAGCATCCATGAGCATTTTTCTGTGTGTATCAACCTCATTGTCATGGTATATATGTACTATGGCCTTTCATTTTTTAAATTTTTGCAGGTTTGAATGACATAACTACCACGTAAGACGAAATAAGTGCTAGACTATAATCTCAAACGTCACAAAAAAGTTTCGTTTGTGTATAGTAATGTATTGAAAGGCTTTCTTCATTCAGATGTTATCATCTTATATTTCCACATTTCTTTTAACCTGATATTTGGACTTCTAAATATCACTATCTACTTCACCAAGTACAAGTGTACCACCTATCATTACCGGTGGAACTGGAAAAATCACAACCAAGACAGATATTGTGCCAACTTCAACTGCCAATATGATAAACATAGCACACATTACATCAGTCACTATTCAAACAACATCCACACATGCTGCTTCTTCACCCCCATCATAATTGTCATCATCAGGAGATATAAAGATGACAAAAAAAGCACCAGTGACAGGTGAATACAGTGACAACAACAAAAGCACCACTGACAGGTGAATACAGTGACAACAACAAAAGCACCAGTGACAGGTGAATACATAGGCAACAACGAAGGCACCAGTGACAGGTGACATGGCTAGTTTTGTTTTCATCCTAAATTCCAAAATAAAAAGAATTCCACTGCAGCATATCTGAAAGTTAAGAATGATAGTTCTTTGATCTAGTTTTTCTGTGTAGTATTAGAGATAAAATGTGCTGCGATATTTGAAAACACCTAAGTCTTATTTTATTTTCCTAAACATCAAAAATCACTCAAACAATAAGTCTCTTTTTCCTCTTACACTGATTGCTAGACTGTGTCATTGTTGTCTGGTGTAAGCTGAACATGACTCACTCTATGATCAGTCATTAAATAATATGAACAATGACATCAACGTTTGTGAAATTAGAGCTTATATGTAGCTGATGGCATTCTCCTACATCCATATAAAACATTTCTGCAGTGGGACTGACCACATTTCATCAGCCTCATTATCATAACAATATGCACAAAAGCACCAGTGGCTGTGGGTGTGGCTAGTTTCTTTTTCATCCTAAACAGAATTCATGAAATTATGCTTCTTTCTTAGTTATTATATACCACTGTAGAATATCCAAAACCCATGGATTATAACTCTTTTATCTGTTTGTTGAATTTCAGACTGCATGGGCAGAGATAGTTCAAAACAAAGTGGCTTATTTTATTGTTTTCTAGACATCAAGAATAATCAAACAGTCCTCTACTTCTGATACAATAGTATCCTTCCTTCATGCATCAACTGCTAGATGGGTCATTGCTATAAATGAATCTAGGCAGTGGAAGCAAAGCAGAAAGAGTAGGACCTATTGATGGGTAAGACCAAGACGGTTGTCTGGTACAAACTTGGCAAATCTCATTTTATGAGCAACCATTAAAGAATATGAAAAAATATACCAAAGGTTTTGAAATTAGGTGTATCCAGGTGATGTCATTCTCCTGCATGCATCAAACTCATTGTTATGGCATATATGTACAATGGACTTCCATTTTAAAAGGTCTTCAGGTTCATAATGGGATAACTATCATGCCAGGAGAAAGAGTTGCTCCAGAAGCATCTCAGACTTCACAAAAATTTCATGTTACCTTTAAATATAAAAGTGTCCAGAAACATTTTCTTAATTCATAATGTTATCATTTTGCAGTTATGCATTTTTTCTACAGAAATCTTACATTTTACAACAGACCCCCCCCCCCCCGTAAGTTTATGTGCATTACCTATCATTACTTGTGAAATGGAAACAAAATCACAACCACACCAGATACTCTAACAACTTCAGCTGGTAGTGCTGTAAGCCAATCTCGCTTTACCTCAGTCATTCTTCAGACAATATCCATGCGTGCTGTGTCATCATTACATCATCACCACCATCATCAGACGTTTTCTCTCTTTCTGATTCTGATTTGATATTTCTTTAAAAATATATATTTTTTCTTATTTGTAAGTAAACATGGGGCAGTTTCATTTAACCTTTGTAGATACTGTATACTAAACAAGCAAATAGCTTGTTTAGTATACAATATTCAAAGTTATGTACTGGTAGAATCCTAGTGTCATCAATATTTTTGAATGTTGTCTAACATTTCTGTAGGACATTGTTGGAAACTGTGTCCAGTTAAAACCTTCATACAATTAAGACCAAGGAGTGGCCTGACTTAGAAAGACAGAATGGTACTTTACAGAGTACAACTACTGACTTGACCTTTCAAATGTTGTGAAGTTATTTAAGCAGCAGCATGCAAACTGGATAAAATATAGGCTGTCATTAAGCATTATAGAATTTATTGGGTCTGCTACAAGTGCTTGCATACTATTAGCTCGTGACACATTTCCCTCTGCCACATGCTCGTGTTGGCAAGTGCCCTAACTCCCACTACTCCTATTCTTGTACACTACTAATAAGAGCTATACCTCCCAGAACCCTGACTCTAACACTGAAAACATCTCCTCTTGCTTCCTAAACTTAAAGTCCCTCTCCACTCACTAAGCCTAACTGAGCCAACTCTTGAATACTCCCTAAACCTAAAATTCACCTCCTCTCCCTAACCCTAACTCTGGGAAGACTCCTGATTGCTCCCTAAACCTAAAAGCCCCTCCCCTCCCTAACCATAAACTGTTGATAACCTCCAGTCACTCCATAAAACTAAAATCTACATCCAGTCCCTAACCCTAACTCTGAGTCATCTCCTGACCTTTCCATAAAACCAAAAATCCCCTCCCCTACCTAACCTTAAACTAGGACTAACTCTTGGTCACTCACTAAACCTAAAATCCCCCTTCCTTCCCTAAATCTAAAGCCCCCTTCCCCATTTCTTTCCCCACTTACCAGTTCCATGACAAGACCTCATATCTGACCACAGTGGCAGCTGCATTCCTGAACTCACATTTGAATTCCAACAGCTGCTTGGCCAGGTGGATGGACTTGGAGACAGCTGCTTGGCCCGGAGAGTTGATGGGAAACATCTGCATGAGTTCTTGGATGTCAACAGCTAAGGCTCAAACAGCTGTAAAGTCCCAAATTCATTCATTAATTTATTTATTTAGTTATTCATTCATTCATTCATTCATATTTGTTTACCAGGGAAGTGAACTGATCAGTACTGACCACTTTCAGGCTCAGTCTTGATGAAATAGAAAACATTTCACAAAAAAAATGCAGAAATGTAAGCAATAACAGAGTAGTTTAGAGTAGTCAGATAAACTGTACATATAACATTCTAATGAAAAAGTAGAGTGTAATGTACAGTATATATATATTAGTTTCTAATGTGGGTCAAGCCTCAGTAAATCTGAGACAGGAGAAGAGACTTGGAAATGTGATAGGGATAGTGCGTTAGGTGATATGTCCAGTGTTGAAGGAAGATCATTTGGCTTTGATGACAAAGTGCTTTTGAAATTTCATTCTGAATTTGGACTAAGTGTTGATTTCCTTTAGGCTAATAGAGAGATCTTGCAAAAGAATAGGTGCCAAGAGGAGAATGTTTGTGCAATGTTGTGGAGTTTGATTGTAGTGGTAATGAGAGTTGGTGTGGCTTGTGAGAAGTGTCTCGGGTTGTATGAGGTGTTTTTTTTTTCATAATGACTAGCTGCAGAATGAGTCAATGTTTGGAGCCTGAGGTGTTGGTAGAATTGAAATCCTAAGAATAGGTTAGAACTTTGTTTATGTGTAGCCTTTTGGATTTATCTATTGTGATACAATGGTGTTCACAGAGAGGTGATTTTGTAATGAATTGATAGATGCAGTTACAGATTGTATGGACTGTGGAGATGTTTTTTTGGAGGCATAAGTGAGAATGGGAATATTCAAGTTTAGAAAGGAAAACTCCTTTGCCAATGGCTGTTCTGGGCAGCTTGGAATAGAAAAGGGGCAGATCTTTTTTTTTTTTTAACCAGGAAAAAGAGTTTATTTTGGTCCCACTCTTTCTATGTGGAAATAGAAATGTATGATTGATCAAATCATAATCCTAAGTAGTTGAAGAGAGAGATTATTTTTATGAGATGGTTGTGTAAGTCAAAGATAGTTAAGGAGTCAGATGCCTAATGAATTTTATGTGGAGTTTCAAAAAGCACTGTTTTAGGTTCGGTGGGGTTGAGAAGTAGTTTATTGTTTACAAGACATTGGTGGAGCTCATAAACTGGAGTTGTCACTGAATGTTGGTGTGAGAGTGACCTGATCAGGAAATGACCAGGTCATCAGCATAGAGGATACGTGGGAGACAGGGGAGGTCACAGAGATGTTTGTGAGTGAATATGGAGAACAGGAGGGGAACAAGAATGGATCCTTGTGGTAATAGGTTCAGATTCTAATTGAGAGGATTATATTTTGACCCTGAGGTGTCTGACAGTGAGAAAGTTTTTAGACCAGGGAGTGGCATCTGGATTGATACACATTTCAATTAGTTTGTTTTGGAGAAGCCAGTGGTCAAAGAAGTTAAAATCCTTTGTCAAAAATCCTTTCTGATTGGAGGAAAGCTGATGGTGCTGCTGGATATAGACAGAGAGTTGGGTGTAGACTATCTTTTTTGAAAAGTTAGCCCAAAACTGTGAGAATGGATATTGGACAAAAGTGAGCGGTATCTTTTATACACTATGCTATATTTTATGAGAGGGGTTTAATTAGAGCAGTTTTCCAGATTTGTGGAATGACGTTTTGGGTAAAACACTTATATATGTGGGTGAGAGGAAGAAACAGATGATCTCTGCAGTGATATATGAACCCCAGATTTATGCTGACAGATCCAGGAGGGGAGTCAATGAGAATATTTTCAAGTAGAACAGATTTCTATGGAAGTATGCATATGAAGTAGAAGAGGGGGTGGTGTCAAATGTATGATATGTGGGAGGTGTGGAATTTATTGATAGGAGATTATTAAAGTCTTTAATAAAATCAGAAGGTTAACTGCTTTCCAAAAGTGTATGGGGGGATTCAAGAGGGTAATTTGTGGGGGGGTTTTGTTATGTTTTTGTTTTTGTTTGTAGATTTCTTTTGTGCCTTCCAATGAACGTCTTAGCTACGTTACTTAAAACTATAAAGGATATGTGGTTGTCAGTTGATGGGGGTTTGTTTCCATTTTTGTCACACTTCATCCCTTAGAGTAAGAAGAGGTTTGAATTTGGTCGACAGTCATTCATTTTTGTTGGGTTTATAAAGCCTGTAGATAACTGGGAAGCAATTTTGTCTTGTATCTCGAGTAGAAATTTGGTTAAGCTTATGGCTTTTATATTAGGGTCATGTAAGCAGAGTATATGGTTCCAACTATGAGCTGTAAGAAAGTTTGAATTTGTCGATAATAGTGCTAGGATGGTTGATAATTGTAAATTTGATTAGGCAGTAGTCAGTGATGGTGATAGAATGGTTATGCTGGAGATGGAGTTTGGTACGTTTGCAATGATCAGGTTGAAAGTGAAGTGTCTAGAGGATCTGAGGTTAAGATTGTTGGTTCATTTATGAGTTGAGGCAGACCTGGGTCTTCTAAGAAAGTAACCATATTGGAGGAAAGAAGGCAAAGATAATTAAGGTTGAAGACATCTAGAATGATTATGTTATTATTTTTAGGATAGTTATTAAAGAAATTTAGGGAAGAAGGGTGGCAGACAGGCTTTAGCAAGCAGCAGTGGTTTGCTTTTGTGAGTTGGAAATTTTAGGAGAATCTGGTAAGGACTGGAGTTTAAGAAGGATTTTTCTTTGAGAATGACTTTTGAGTTTACATTATTTTTGTATATTATTAGACAGCCTCCAGCAGATCATTTACATGGTCTGACATCATTCACATATTTGTAGGAGGTCAGAAAATGGTGGTAGTTGGGGAAGTCTTTTTTGGCCCAGGATTCTTTGACTGCTAGAATGCCTGGTTTGTGCTGAGGAATAAAAACACTTATGTGGTCTAGCTTGTTTCTAATGCTATGGGCATTTTAGAGGGCACAGGCCAGTGTAGGAAAAGAGTTGTTCTGTTGTTTAAGAAAAGGGGTTATTGGGTTTGGCTTGGAGTTAGTGTTACTCTTTAGAAGAAGTATAAGGATTATTGATGATACACATTGAAGTGATGTTTTTGGTGTTTTTAGGGAGAGTGACATATATTTCTGTGTTTTTGTAATTATATAGAAGAGTGATCCTGGTTTGGGAATGGGTTCAGTCTGATTATTGGGGGGGGGGGGTTGTGGTTTGTTGATGTGGAGGTTATGTAAGTAAGGGTAATACATGGTGATGTGATGACTAGTTAGATAACTGTTTATGAAGATGTTTGGATTTGGTTGTAGGGGTGAAGGAGGTGAAGAGGAAAGAAGAAGGAGGTAGAGCTTGGTAAGTTGTGCCAGAATGAGGATTTTATTCTGTGGATGCTTGTTGTGCTTGTACTGGAAGTTGTACATGGACATTAAGGTTTCAAGTAATATTGTAGAACTGACTGAGGGCTGTGAGGTAAAGTGGGTGATGTGATATGGTAGTGTCTGTTTAAGAGGCATGTCTTGAGGGTGTTACTTTGGCTGGAAATCAAAGCAGATACATTGGATGGTCCAGGGTTGGCAGAGCAATTTGGTGTAGGAGGAGAGTGAACAGGGACACAAGTCCCAAGAAAGTGGGAGTTAATCAGTCAAGGCCTGTGCTAGCAGTAATCTCAAAAATGTAGATCCAAATGCATGCGTGTTCAGAAATAAGAGCTTAGAGAAAAGGGACTGTGCTAATAATTTTAAGATAGTAAACTAGCATGTTTTGTTCCACCACTGTAATAGGTTAAGGCAGTCATACCCATAGTGTCTGGGAATACTGGGTATTTTTCAGCTGTTACAAGATAGAAAAATAGGGGTTGTAAGGCACTAAGTACAATTGGCAAGATAAGTGGGAAGTGCACCTTATGTTTTTTTTCTTTTTGCATGCTGTTCATGTACTAAGATGCCTGTGGGAAGATTGTCGATATTTTTCATTGCACTACTCTGTTTACAGAATGAGGACAGACCTAGGTAGATTTGCAATGTTGCGAAATACCTGAGGGAGGAAAAGCAAACAGTATAAGAATTAAAATGGGGGAGTAGATTTAAAACAGCAGAAATAGCAGAAAAAGCATTTATGTTTTAATTCAGAAACTCTGCAAAGCAATAAATTGACCTAGAGAATCATGTGATCCCTATGCTGTAGATTTGAAAACAAATTCAGTACAACAAAGCCACTAAAGATTTGAATGCATAGACACTAGACACAGGTTACTACAAGCAAATAATACACCCAGGAAGTAAATGAACTCTGCAAGCTTGATGAAAAAAAAAAGTTGCAATCACCCCTTTTGTGAAAGAGAACAGATAAAACTCCACCTAATGTCCTCTAATATACATATGTTTTGTTTTCTAATCTAAATGTCAAAGGGGAACCTAAATAAACACAGTTCAACAGTCCTTAGCTAACTTTCCTTGGTGAAGCAAACAGAACAGAAACTTTCATTTATTTGAGAACTGTGATAATATCATGAATATTTTATGATTTCAATAATAAGTACTTTGAGGACTCAGCTACTGTATTATGCATTTAAAATATGAATATAGGACATGACACCTTATTGCACATGATAATCCTGGGCCAGTTTGTTTCTATTGTATATGTAAAGCAACGACTGCCTGTGCAAACACAACAAGCGACATTATGCAGTTCTGTGCTAATAGAGGACAGCATATAAATCTGAGATGTGTGACATTTTACAAAAGAATATCCCCGATACCCCCTGCTGCTAATTTATTAAAAGCAGCACCTGGTTATGGCTTTATTACTAATGCAATGCAATG
>NC_056734.1:459083028-459093028 GCF_019279795.1 Protopterus annectens
GAGGGAAGAGTACAGGGAGATTATAACTTCTTTTTTTCAGGAGGCAATGCCCTTGCTTATGAAATGAGCAATATAGAATGCCCTTCTTACCACTGTGGAGACATAGTGATCAAAGGTAAGGTTGCTATAAACTTGTGTGTCCAGGTCTCTCACCACTTAGTGCATACTTAGGGTATTGCTATTGATGTGGTAGTTAGCAGGGTCATTGCTCTTACTGAAACGGATGATAATACATTTTTTGTATTTAGTTTAAGGCCATGACTTTGGCACCAGTTATTTGCTTGTGTAAGACCCTCTTGTAGGATGTTGACATCATTTGGAGATTCTATGACCTGTCACAGTTTGCAGTCATCAGCAAACCTTGTCAGCCACAGATCTTTAGTTTTTGCTTGTATTTCGGAGAAATAGATTCCAAACAGTAGAGGTCCCAGGACTGATCCCTGTGGAACACCACTGGTTACAGGTCTGCAGTTGTAGGTGGATTCCCCTGTTTTGACTATATGAGTTCTATCAGTGAGCCAGTTAGCAACCCATCTAACAGCCCATCTACTATAGCTGGGTGAGTTTGTCAATGATGCCTTAGTGGGGGATAGTGTCAAAAGCCTTGGCTAAGTCTAGGTAGGCTGTATGCAGAGATTTTCCTTCTTCCAGGGCCTTGGTGACTGTCTCGAAGAATTCTACCAGGTTTAGCAGGCATGATCTCCCTTTGACAAATCCAAACTGAATAGGGTGAAGTGTTTGGAGATTACCTATATATTTGTTCATTAGGTTCATGATGATGCGCTACATGGTCTTGCAGATAAGGCTATTCAGGATAATAGATCTATAATTCCTGGGCTCAGTGGAAGTGCCTCCTTTGTACAAGAGAATAACAGTGGCCATTTTCCATTCAGCTAGGATAAAGTCGGTGCATAGACTATGATTGAAATGAGTACCCAATGGTGTTGCTAATTCTTGTTGGAGCCCATGTAGGATGCAACCTGAGATTTTATCAGGTCCCCTAGATGCTGTGTTTTTGGCCTTAGAGAGGGCATTTTTAACCTTCTCTTTAGAGATACAAAATAGGGTACAGGTGGTTGGGATGTCATGGGGTATGTGTGTCGGGGGCAGGGGAGTAAAGTTTTCACAGAACCTGTCGGCCAACAAGTTCAGTATTTGTGGTATCATTAACTACCAGTTTGGCACAAATCTGGGCCTTTCCTTTTAGGTTATGGATGTAACTAAAGAACGCCTTATGATTGCCCTTAGTTGAGAAATCTCATTTGGATTCATCATTTGCTTTGGAGGACTTCACAGGAAGTCTTATTTGCTTGTTTAAGCTGAGGAGGGGATGTTTCCAGTTTAGGGCTCGCTCCCTCCTACTCAGCAACAATTTCTTCCTCTTATTGTAAAGCCTATTAATGGCAGTTTTCCACCAGGCATGTTTGCTCTTCCTTGAGGAGCTTGTTTTGGTGTATCAAATATGGCCAACTCATTGCAGTTATATAGGTGTTTGTGTAAAGTATTAGTGTAGAACTTGGCATATTTGCCAGTTACATCTGAGGGTGAGGTGCAGTGAAGCTATTTATACCATCCCATAAGAGGTTATATTCTGCTTTGGAAAAGTTTTTTTACTTTAGTTGCTGCTGGGGGGGGGGGGGGTTGGGTGTGATAGTTAATTTGAATGAGACTGATTTGTGGTCAGACCTCACCAAGGAAGACCTCACAGTGAGGGTGCTACAGTGATCCCCCCATTTTAATAAGCACCAGATCCAGGATGTTGGCACCACTTGTGGGGGTGTCAATCCACTGGTCCATGGCATTGGAGTTAATGAACTAGAAGAAACTTTGGGCAAGTGAATTTGAGCACGAGTAATTTACCCATTCAATGGATGGGTAGTCACCCAAAACCATGGTGTTCAGATGTATCTTGATATACTCAAGTAGATCTAAATAGGCGGAGTGGGTGTCCTGACTCATAGAGGGGGTCGCGTAGCTGGCCATGACTTGAATAGGTGTCCTACCAACAGTTAATTACACCTGAAGTATCTCCAGGGAATCGTGCTGTTTAACCAGTCTGGAGATGTGGCAAAGCACTGAGGTCTGTTGATCATGTCATCCCAGGCTGACAGATACTGGATCCCCTTAGAATGACACCAGAAACTAAAACAATTACTGAAGTCAATCATTTTCTCTTTGTATTGAGGCATCATCCTAGGTGAAGGCAAAATGCTGTTTAAGGCTAGGGACATACCTGCCTGAGACACACAGTCTGAGAGCTGAGTCATGTCTGTCTTCATATAGTACAGAGAGGTACATCTCAAGTCATTCATACCAACATGGACTATGATGGAGTCATAACAGTACCTGCTGTTGAGAGACTCGAGTGCATGTGTGATATGGCAGATCCTGGCACCTGACAGACAGCTGACTATGACCTTTTCCTTATCTAGCCTGGTGAGAGGGACATCTGTGTGTCTCAGAATGGGATCACCTATGACTAATACATTTGGCTTTGCATTTTGCCTTAAGGGCTCGACAGGTGTAACACTGGTGCATGAGCTATTATGTGTATTTTGTTCTGCAGAAGAAGTGTTATGTGCAGCATTTTTTGTGTTTGTGTTTAGAAGGTCTCTGGTGTTTAGATATGCTTCTGGTGAGGACCTCCACATATGTAAGTATGTGTTTTGTGGGTTTGGGTGGAGTAGGAGGTGAGGTGTGCATGCTGACAACACGTTCATTGTCATATGTACCAACTGGTGTGTGAAAGAGCATGGAATCAATGTTCTTAGTATAGATGCTTCTCTCAGATGTTGAGTTTGTGTGGACCATGAGTAGAGGGTTGCCAGTGAACATGAGGCAGTTGCTGCACTGCCTCAGGATGCCTATTTCAACCAAGCTGGCTGGAGAAACTGTAATAAATTATGCATCAATAGTGTTAGGTAAATGTATATGGTCAGGAAAAGAGGTCACACTTAGGAATGGCTAATGGGTGAGGGGTGTGCTGGTACCTCTGAGCCTGAGAGTAGTGTTCCACCTGACAGTAGAGCAGGGCCTTCAACAAAGATGGCTACAACTGAACTAGTACAGTATATAGTAAAATGTGGCAAAAACAGTTCAGACAATTCAAACAGACAGTAGAATGCAAATACAAATTAAAAGGGCAATATAAGAGCAAAAAACAGGCAATTATAGTTAGATGGAAGCAAAGAATGCCTCAGATATTTCAATATCTCAGTGAAAAGCTGTTTTTAGTTCTCAAGTGATACCAAACAATCTAGACTCAGCAAGTATGAATCTAGCTTATGCTATAAAATGCAGAAGTACTAGAAATTCAAAGTGCATAAAATTACAGTCACAACGTCAAAAATAGTTTAAATAAAGTAGGAATTCACTAGCAGTTCCCAGCTTAGAAGGATGTAAGCCACCCTCTCCTGCCACAAGTGTCTAGACCACAAACCTTCCTAATGTAAATAACTCGTTTGGAGCCAAAGTGCTTAAACCAGAAGTAAGACATTTTCAGAATAAGAGACACAATAAGCCTTCAACCAGTAATTCCCATCTTAGAAGGGTGTAGGCTATCCTCTCCTGCTGCAAGAGTTTAGACCACAAATCTTGCTAATGTAAAATAACTGGTTTGGAACCCAAGTGCTTAAACCAGAAAAAAGACAGTTAGAACAGCAGGCACAATAAACATTCACCCAGCAATTCCCAGCTCAGAAGGGCAGAGGCTACAAGCCTGAAGCCCATGACTTTAAACCAAAACTAAGTGGCTTAGAATAACAATTACAATTTAATCAGGCTACTAATGATAAATGCAGCAGCATGAATGCAATTGAACACTTTTAAAAACAAACAGCAAAAAAAAAAAATAAAGTAGGAAGATACACAAATACAGTACAAGCATCTGAATAAAGTGTAATTTTTTTTAGTTAAACAGAAAGGGAGGAAACAGAAGATAATTCAAGGTTAAGAAACTAAGGGGGGAGGGTGGTCCTTTCCAAATTATCTCATTATACTCAGTAGAATGAGCTGATGTGATGGGACTGGGACGAGTGTCCAATATCAAATTTATAGTAGAGGCAGGCAACTCAAAAGCCACCAAGTTTTAAGAACACAACAACACTTGGGCAGCTGGGTGGGAAAAATAAAATGAAGACAACCATCAGAGCAGAAGTAAGGATTCCTACAATATCAAGAATCCTTGGAAATAAGTTCACTAGCCCTGGGAAATATTCACAACACACAAAAACTTTGCAAAACCTAAAATATTCTGGCAAACTTAGAACAGCTTTTGCAGAATACTGCTAAAACAACAACCTCTGTACATTTATGATTGGATAGTGGGGTTTGCAAGTGGAATATAGTTTAAGAAATAAGGAGGCAGACCTCTCTGGAATTCTTTGAGCAAAGAAAAAGAAGATTTCTTTTCATATTAGTTTGTATAAGAGGGTTTACAGAAGGAAGGAAGGAAGCTCTTTACAGTATGGGCAGTCATTTCACTTTTGCAAGACTAAGACATACCTTTAGGGATTGTTGGTTTCAGGTGGAAACTAATGACACTGTAAGATGATTACTTGCTAATTGCTTAGACTGAGCTGAGTTAATCATTATGAAGTTATTAAAGCAACCAAAGGTAGATGTTTTTTATACTTCTTGTTAAATGTTAGTGACATTAAAAGAAAAGATATTCACAAGGTACTGGAAACTTGAAACTTTGTTTAACATACAACTGCTTATAAGACAAGAGAAATGTTTAGACAGAGGCCTTATAAGTTTAGTGTAAATTAAAAAAAATAAACAAACAAAAATATGACCATCCTATATTTTAAACACAAGTAATTTAAAATTCATGAAAATATTACAAAAGTATGATGATGAGTTCCCAACTAGTTATGCAGTAAATGTGTTACATTTATGATGAACATTTAGATTTCCCTTATTTTATAAAGGAAAATAATAAATAAAATCATGTAGTTAACCCTATTCTGTTTTTCATGAATACAATGTGATTTTACATCTCTCAAAAATTAATATTTACCCATAAGAGAAATCATTTCAGATTAGTGAAATACATTTTGTCTAGGCATTGCATATAATTTAGAAATTAAACAATATTTGATATTGTAAATATTTTAATTAGAATAAATGTGTCTCAGTTAAATGACATGTGATTATTAACCTCCAAAATATCTAAAGTCATAAGAAATCACAACTTAAAATAGAGGCACTGCTAAGGTGGCACAAAACTCACGCATACACTCACACAAACACACACACACACACACACACACAGAAAAAAATATGTGTGTGTGAAATTAAAAAAAAAATATATATATATATATATATATAGGTCTACATTTAAATCTTGAAATACTGAAAGATTGATTTTCAGTATCTCAAGACTTAAACACCTAACACCCACTATACTGAATTATTAAAAAAACGAATGTCACTATACTGAAAATTCATAATACCGAATTTTCAGTAAGCAACGTTCAGTTTTTTTAATGTAACCTCCACCACAACATCCCAAACACCACCTCCCCACTAAACCCTATCTAAAGCACTAAACACACACACCTACAAAACCTACACATAAACCGGGGGGGGGGGCAAGCCTCCCCACACCTCCACTACTTATTTATACCAACTCTGAGGTCACACTACCATGAACGTCAAAAAAAAAAAGTAGCTTTATGTACCATACACTTATTTCACACATCATCATGCATACACGCGAAAAATACACATACTACAGATACAAAAAAACATAACACCTTCAACACTAACACACACATAAACTCCCCCATCTAACCCATAGAACTTCCAAAACTTGCCACAAAACTAAAAAACAAAAAATCCTACCAAAACCCTTAAAAACTTACACAACCTACCCGAATCTCCATACACAGACAAAAATTGTCTGCCATATCTAACTCCCAGTCCACAATGCACCACAAACACAAACCATAACACACCATGCCAACAGTAAATTCAATAATATAACACTCAGTAAAGTGCAGTTTCGATTAACTGAACTTTCAATATTTTTGTCTCAAGATACTGAAAGTCGATCTTTCAGTATTTCGAGATTTAAAAGGGATCCCATATATATATATATATATATATATATATATATGTGTGTGTGTGTGTGTGTGTGTGTGTGTGTGTGTGTGTGTGTGTGTGGAGTCTGCATGTCCTCCCCGCGGGTCGAGTGGCATTCTGAAAGACATGCGTGAATGGGCGTGCCTTCGTTGAAGGTTGGGCGTCGAGCTGGCAACTCGGCATCGTGAAAATATCCTGCCAATCATTAGCGGACCGGAGTTCCGCTGTGGCAACCCCTAACCTGGGAAAAGCCGAAAGACAACAACATATATATATATATATATATATATATATATATATATATATATATATATATATAAAACCAGGTGCTCGGTGAAATGTGTTCACGGACTACATAAACATACCGCTCCATAAAGTCCACAACGTCCAGCACCAACCTGAATGCAAATACCCAAAATGAGTATTAAAAAACCCAAATTCAGCAATAAAATGCCATACCAGGACAAGGCATGTTAGCATCCATGTGTTATAATGTCTGACTCACAATGGTGTATACACAATACACAAACCTAGGTTTCGCCCCCTGGCATCATCAGCGTGTATTGCAATCAGGAAACAGTGACATATTTATACCCCATTCCATCAGTCATTTACTTAAAGATGCTATATAACCAATAACTGAATTATTAAAATTATTAAACACAAAAATCCCCAAACCACATATAGTACACTACAAAATATAGGTACCATTGCTCAAATTACTACCTAATACATTACTATTTCAACTGCCTTAATGACACGCTCATGCTATACCAAAAATAACCTTACCAATGGTCGTTTAGACCTGGTTTAAATAATGCTCCTAAATACACAATCCACTTCCATTCTTTTTCAATTATTATTCTATGTTTACTGGCTAATGTTAAATTTTCCCCTACTACCTGATCAATACCCACAAAAATAAAATGTGCTCCTGCATGCATTTGAGTGTGTTTGTACAGTGCACTCCATACTCTTTTACAATTGATGTCACTAATGTGTAGTGCTATTCTCTGTCTAAAAGAAAAATAGGTCTGCCCCACATAAAAAGCCTCACATTGGCACACCGTCATATAAACCACCCATTCGCTACTACATGTGATCAGATATCTTATATCATATACCTTGGGTGTATTTATAGACATAAATGACTTGGTTTTAGAGACAACTTACAGTGAACACAATGTCCACAATATGTACTACCCATTATTTTACTGGCTTGGTTGTTTCTAACATATGTTTGACTCTTCTTAAAATTATCTAAACTTTCACCTATGGACTTCCCTCTCCTGTAACCAAAGGAACACCGAAAGTCTATTAATGTATCCAAAAACCTGTCGGTTTTCAATATGTGCCAATGTCGCTGTATTATATCTTTTATTTTGAAACTATTATTTCCAAACTTAGTCATAAACCTGATAACCTGGTTTCCTTCAACTTGTGGTGGTTCGACCCCCTCTAATAGTTGTACTCTAGAAATAGAATCCACCATACGTATGGCTCTATCAACTTCTCTAGCTTTGTATCCCCTTGCCAAAAATCTAGACCTCATCTGTTTGGCCTGTGCCTGAAAATCATCCAGTTGACTGCATATACGTTTGAGTCTTTTGAATTGAGCTTGGGGGATATTATTAATAATATGCTGTGGATGGTTACAATCTGCCCTTAACAATGAATTCTTGGTAAATGGCTTCCTATATAAACTAGTGTGTACCACACCATCATTAGCCTTGGTAACCATAACATCTAAAAATTCTATTCTTTTCCCTTCCACTTTACCACTAAACAGAATGCCATACTGATTTTGATTTAAATAATTAACAAACTGTCGCCACCTATCCACAGTACCCTGCCATATTACCCAGCAGTCATCCAAATACCTTCTCCATATCAATAATTCTGATGTAAATTCTGTCTGTTGGTAGATCATTTGCACCTCCATATACCCCACAAACAGGTCTGCATATATGGGAGCATGAGTTGACCTTTGATCTGCAAGTACCATTCCGACCCATATCTAAAGAAATTATGTTCTAACACCAAGCCCAAAAGTTTTAATAAAAATTCCTGTTCTTCATTTTGATAATAATCCGAAACCTGAAACCAGTATTGTACTGCAGCTATTCATCCCTGATGAGGAATACTCGTGTATAAAGCCTGTACATCTAATGTGCCAATAAAGGCCTGAGTAGGAATATAAAGATCATCCATTAGCTGTAAAAACTGATTAGTATCCTTAATCCTAGCCGACACATAGGTTAATAGTGGTTTCAGTTTTGATTCCAAATAAACTGATAAGGGTTCTATCAAGGACCCTCTACCAGCTACAATGGGTCTTTCTGGTGTGGGGGAAATGAACTTATGGATCTTAGGGACTAAATAAAAATATTGTGGAGAAGGATCATCGACTGTCTGTTGTTGTTGTAATTCTTTTGTAATAATACCCACCTCTCTAGCTCTTTCCAAAAATTTGTCAGTTTCCTGTTTAAATCCCACTATCGGATCTATAAGAAGATGGCAATAAGATTTTACATCATTCAAGTGTCGCTGAATTTCTATTTCATATGCCTCTTTGCCCCAAACCACTATGGCGCCACCTTTGTCAGCCATGGTAATAACCAAGCGATTATTGTTACTCAAATTTTGCAACACTTGTTTTTCTTCCCTGGTCATATTATGCTTAAAATGCCTGAACACCTTACCCTGATTCAATTGTAAATCTTATAGCACTTGTTCCTCAAATATTTTTACTGCTCCATAGTACGGGGGCTGAAACTCAGATTTTCTGAATATAAATCTATCCCGTCTGTCCCTAAAATGAGGTCTATGAGAAAAATAATATTTGAAATTCAACTTACGACAAAATGCCTTTACGTCTTTCACCACTTCAAAATGAGACACATAACTATCAGGTACAAAGCCGAGGCCTTTATTTAACACGCGATATTCTAAATCAGAAAATGCATAATCTGTCAGATTTACCACCAAATTCTTATCAATGCCTAGGTATCTATAATATTGCCTATCCGTTGTTGACCATTTTGCTGAACATTTCTTCCATATCTTGAACCAGCATGTTTCCTGCCCCCTCTCCTAAAGAGCCCCTTACCCTTTTTGGTATTGGGGAACTCAAAACTGTGGGTTCACCCCCTCTAATTCTGTATCAGTATTTGAATAACCTGAAGACACATCAGATATGCTGGAATTTTCTGTGCTTCTTCTACTAAGTATGGATCTCTGCCTTTTCCTATTAGGTCTCACTTGCCCCTTATGATTACCTTTTGTAAATCTTACTGACCTTTTGACTTTCTTCCAAGTATAAGCCAAATTATTGACATAATCCTTGGAATCTCTCTCAAATGCATGCAGGAGCACATTTTATTTTTCTGGGTATTGATCAGGTAGTAGGGGAAAATTTAACATTAGCCAGTAAACATAGAATATTAACTGAAAAAGAAAGGGAGTGGATTGTGTATTTAGGAGCATTATTTAAACCAGGTCTAAATGACCATTGGTAAGGTTATTTTTGGTGTAGCATGAGCGTGTCATTAAGGCAGTTGAAATAGTAATGTAATCGGTAGTAATTTGAGCAATGGTACCTATATTTTATAGTGTACTATATGTGGTTTGGGGATTTTTGTGTTTAATAATTTTAATAATTCAGTTATTGGGTATATGACGTCTTTAAGTAAATAACTGATGGAATGGGGTATAAATGTCAGTTTCCTGATTGCAATATACACTGATGACACCAGGGGGCGAAACCTAGGTTTGTGTATTGTGTATGCAACATTGTGAGTCTGACATTAAAACACATGAATGCTAACATGCCTTGTCCTGGTATGGCATTTTATTGCTGAATTTTGTTTTTTTAATACTCATTTTGGGTATTTGCATTCAGGTTGGTGCTGGA
>NC_056734.1:459095528-459165528 GCF_019279795.1 Protopterus annectens
TACAAATAGTGTATCACTTAACTTCGAGAAATATATTTCTCTTTCTTGTTTGATTTCATGAGAAGACAAGAAGTTAAACACCGCAGATAAAATATGTGATTGATTTTCTTTATGCTTTGCTATGTCTTATGAGTGAGACCCATTATAGAGTGGAAAACTTCTACCATTCTACCATATAGAACATACAGTGTATATATATATATATATATATATATATATATATATATATGTGTGTGTGTGTGTGTGTGTGTGTGTGTGTGTGTGTATAGGTTCACTTTGGAATCTCAAAGTACTGAAATGTCGAATTTCAATACCTCAAGTCTAAATTGTCGAATCTGCAGTTGCGCGAAACTGCATAATATCAAACCTGGAAATGTCAAACCCACGGTACTGATGGCGCGTTAGGTAAGTGTTATATTTTTTAAGGGTTTTCGGGCGGGTCTGTGTGTTTGTGAGTGTGTTGGGGAGTTTTAGGTGTGGGTTAGGGTAGGCTGGTAAGAGTGTGAGTGTGTCAGTGTTGAGAGTGGTGGTGTTTGTATGTATGTGATGTGTGTTAGTGCAAGGGGGTGGTATAGAATGTGTGGTGGTGGGTTTTCTGTCTTTCGGTGTTTAGTGCGACCTTGGAGTTAGTACATATAACTAGTGGGGGTGTGGGTTAGGTGTATGTGTTTGTTTTGTTATGTTCGTGTGCATTGTTTTGCTTTGTTGTAGTATCAGGAGGTAGGTGTATTTGTGTTTGTATATGTAGTATAGTGTTTTGTTGATTAAGCGGTTTTGAATTTCATGGTTTTGGTTTTTGGATTTATGAGTTTTCGGCTTTATGGTCTCGAGATACTGAAATTCGATATTTCAGTATTTCGAGATTATAAAGTTATAAAGTGTATATATATATATATATATATATATATATATATATATATATATATATATATGTGATATTGGTCTGTAACCACATTGTGTATATTATATACAAAATATCATATTCTATTATTTCACAGTTATATCTATTTTTCTTTGTTTCAGATCATCATGTATGCACTGCATCTGGTGACCCTCATTACAACACATTTGATGGCAGAGTTCATCACTTCATGGGAAACTGCACTTATGTTCTCACTAAGCTCTGCAATGAGTCATCTGGGCTTCCACTATTTGAAGTGACCACCACCAATGAGCACAGAGGGTCAAATACCAAAGTCTCCTATGTAAATTCAGTACATGTGAATGTGTATGGCAACAGCATCTCTCTGCTGAAGAACAAGAAAGTTAATGTAAGTCAGTTTTGATCAGATATACCTCAACCACTTTGTAGAAAGCTGGAATGTGCTTATATGATCCACTTATGCTAATGTTTCGGCAGCCTTGGGTTAAAATAAATGGCTTTCAGCAACATCATCATAGTGTACTAACCAGTAACTAAAAAAAAAAAAAACAGTGGTTAGCTCAGCCATGCTGGAAGTCTAAAACGGATTGTGCTTCCATCATTTTCACACACTTCAGTAGCAGTTCAATGAAGAACAGTTCATTAATATGACCTTAATCTGTATACAGGACATTGAAATGGTGTTTCCTAAAAGAAAAATGTACCTTCTGCCAAAGCACTATATCTTTATGTCTTTGAGGCAAAACATTCCCACCTCCATCTCAGCATAAAGATGAATTTCCTACATATGCAGCCAGAACCCTAGCTATGTTGTATGGTGCCCTGTGCAGTTTCCCAAACTAGTGTCCCACTCAAATGAGAGTTGAGGAATTCAAAAAAGAAGGTCTTCTTAAGTTGAAGACCAAATAAAGATTGTGTACTCTGAAGCTACAGCAGGCTACTTGCTACAAATGTAATAAGCAGCTTGCTATAGTTACTTCACCACTCACTTAGTGTTTCTGCACTTCAGCCATGACCTTAAATGCAGTATTAGCATTCATTTATGAAACCATGATATCTTCACAACTTCATAAAGAAATACTGTTACTGTACTTCTGCTCCATTGGCACCCACCAGTCATGCCCACAACAGCTTGTACCCGATGCAGCTCCCACCTTTGCCCCACCCTAGTTAAGGCTTCCTGTCTAGTATTAATGATGCCACTTATTAGAATAAAGAAAACATGTTCCTGGTTCCAGTGTAGTCTCAGTGGGACATGGCCGTTCTGTCTTCAGTTCAGTATTTACTGAAGTTATTTAGCATTTGAAGTAATACCTCGATCTGTTACATGGTGTTTGAAGAAAGACCTCCTATGTCTCTCTCATCTCACCTTTTAAGTAAGACCCCCTGTTTCTCACATAGCATTTGAAATCAGAAACCCTATTTCTCAGCTTGTTCACACAAGGGAGGAACTGATATCTAGACTCGCTGTCTTTATATTCCAAGGCATGTGAGCTGAAATGTCTTGATCTGTAATAAACTGGATCTTACCTTTAATTCCAAAAATAAGACTGCCTTCCATCCTTTGGCTTTTTGGGGGTGCAGATACCAGATGGTTGAGTACTAATAGGGTCAAAATCTAAAAAGAGAGTTGTACAGCATTTCTAGGACACCTTTTCTCTTAATATGGACCTAAACATTACCCTGACCTCCTGCATTCCTTTGTGTGCATATCTGCCACTCTTAGGTTAAATTAACAACTGTTAAAATACCTAGAGTCCTTTTCATGTTCAATAGCTGTGAACAACCTGCACGCTTCATGTATTTTGCTAGTGCTCATAAGCCCTACAATGCTAACTTGTTCATTAATACTACATGCCAGTTGCCACACTCTTCACCATTCCACAAGTTTCTTCATTCTCTTCACCAGTTCAAAGTGCCCACGTTACTGCACACGTTGGTGCCATCTGAGAAAACTTGCCTGTTCTTCCATCCCTCCTGTCGTTTAACTTGTGAAAAAAATTAACTGCATCCAGTTACAAAGTGAATAACTTGCAAAATGCCACTGGTAACTCCTCCTACATTCTTGTGCATTGCCTTTATGTTACAGGCTAGTCATGCCTGTGTGTTGGGGCTAAAATAAAGTACTGTCCCAAATTGTTATTTTTATATTATTACATTCTGATATTTCAGATATATGCATTCAATAATGTTGGCTTTAATTGCTGGGTACAGAGGTTGTCTGTGAATGAAAGTGACTTAAATTGTTGTCAATTCAATATAAGCAGTTGTTATATTGGCTTTGCAGAAGTAGTGTGCATATTTTTTTCACTTTCCATCACGGCCAAAACATTTTACTAATTAAGGGTTGTCTGTAGTGGTCTTGTCAGGATGTATATATATTAGCGACTGACCATTGACAGAGTGTAACACTGAGTAGTGCTGCCACCTAACTCCACTTTTTTCTGTCAGGTTTTTGGCTGTTGATTCCTTCTGTGTGGAGTCTGCATGTACTCTGTCTTCGTGTGGATTCTATCCATCTTCTTTGGCTTCTTCTCCCAGACCCTCAACAGTACAATATATGGCTCTGGCCATGTGTGATTTTATTTACACCAGTATGGAACACAGAAGATAAACATATCTTTTTGGAAAGGGTGCTATTCTTTTACAGGATTTAAATATCTTTGCAGTTAGCTTCTCGGTTTATTAAGGAACTACTGTTTTCTTTACTTTTAATAATAAACTTCTGACACAACTTATTTACTTATGATTTTTTTATTCAGTCCATCACTACAACAAAAGGTTGCAAGAAAAGCTGTAAGATGCACCTCAGAGCGTAATGACCCCCCCCCCCCCAGATCCCTGGCTTAATTCAATTACTCCCCCAGACTCATTACAAAAGAGTTTTCACCAGTTAGGCATGAAGGGAGCTAAAACATATAACAATTTGTGAAAAAACAAAAAGGAAGCACTCTATCTGGATGGTACAGGGCCAGCATGAGGGACGAAGCAGGGAAGAGCACTAGAAAAGTACAGCAGGACACTAGTGGACAACAGGGGGCCCATGAACTCCTTTGTCTAGAGCTCCATTTTTACCGAAAGTCGGTGTTGTTGATTGCAGCCAGGCATCTAAGATGCAGAGAATCTGTAATCTGGCTATGATGAGTGAGCACATCCTGAGGCAGTCTGCACATTTACTCCCCCAGACTCATTACAAAAGAGTTTTCACCAGTTAGGCATGAAGGGAGCTAAAACATATAACAATTTGTGAAAAAACAAAAAGGAAGCAATCTATCTGGATGGTACAGGGCCAGCATGAGGGACGAAGCAGGGAAGAGCACTAGAAAAGTACAGCAGGACACTAGTGGACAACAGGGGGCCCATGAACTCCTTTGTCTAGAGCTCCATTTTTACCTAAAGTCGGTGTTGTTGATTGCAGCCAGGCATCTAAGATGCAGAGAATCTGTAATCTGGCTATGATGAGTGAGCACATCCTGAGGCAGTCTGCACATCAAAGTGAATGATCCCATCTGTTTGATCACAGATAAAGGTCACTCACCCGCTGTAACAGAACCCCACCTGTTGCATTTAGCCCCACCCATTCAGTTGCGTCCTGCAGTCTCCCCTTGATTTGAAACCACCAGCTGCCACTGCTGATACCAGTGAGTATGGAGTTTTGAATGGTTACAGTATGAGATATATACAATTAGAAAGAGCAGCAGCAATGTAAACAGATGGCATCTGCTAAGGAGCTAGTCATGAAACCCTGTTGCTGTAAATTATCTACAACAATTATCAGACGGCATTGGGATGTAATGTTAAATATCTGAGACACTCCAGTATATGTATGCCAGCTACAATGTGACCCTGCTCAGCATCAAAAATGTACTACAGAAATTCTTTATCTGCTACTAAGGAAGACATAGAGCTCTGAGCAAACAAAATACCATTGAGAATGGTAATACAGAGACAGAACTAAAATTATAGGGTCAGTACAAGGTATATTCTCAAAGAGCACAGCTATGTGTGTCATCAAAGCAGATAAATTCTTATAGAAATTGTCCTTGTGTGTGAATAAATGTTAGTAAATGACATCATAAACATGGTCCTTGTGTTCATGAACAAATGCTAGTGAATGACATAAGTAAGATTGTGATCAGACAATGAAGAAGGCAGATATCTGTCCTCGTCCATAATGTTCTTTATTTAGTACATAGGTCAGTGCCTTGTCATTCATCACAGTATGAAAAATGTAGACTAACCCTGAATAAATATTCTACTTTGCTGGCAGTGAAAGTGTTACTGTTTTGCCTGAAGAGGGCTTATTAAGATACATTCCATGCCTGAACAACATAAAGTGCCAATAGCAGAACATTGCATAATGTTACTGATGGCATTCAACTTTGTCAGTAAAGTCTGCATTTATTTTTCCCAAGTAAAGCTACAAAGCTTCTATTGAATAAATCCTAATAGCTCTTGCCATAGTCACTATGGTTTTTACAATTTCACTTTTTGCACCTTCTAACTATAATTGTTGGCAACATTTTCATTTCACCAGCAGCAAATCAATACCTTTTAAACTGCATAACTAGGCAGTGATTGTTATGAATGAAACTGGTTAGAAGATGGTTTACCCATAACAATAGCACTGCGAGTAACTGTGAATCTATCTAACCAAACAATGCAATATATATGTTGCGGTCAATGTTAATATAATTTTTACCTCACTGCACACTTTTTGGTGCACTATATACATTTATACCACAAACTCTGCAGCCTGTTTAAATTGTATGAAACCTTCTGTACTTTCTTAAGATATAAAGCAGCATATATTTTTTTTTTATTTACAGGTAAATGGAAAGAGAGTTAATCCACCCTATTCAATCAAAGACCAAATTAAGGTCTATTTCAGTGGCAATTACCTTTATCTGGAAACTGACTTCAGACTGGTGGTGAGATTTGATGGAAACCACTATGTGGATGTTTCTGTTTCACGAAACTTTAATGGGTTGCTCTGTGGAATGTGTGGTAAGTCCCTGTGCTGCATCTGCAAAAATCAGATCTGAAGCCATTGTCAATTTTTTCTTAGTACATTCTGCTGCTTATATAATTGCCTGCTGCTTATATACCTGCAGTGATACTGATGTCTAGATCTTAATGTGTTCTGCTATTAAGTCAAAGCTTTTAAGAAGTAATGCGATTTAAATCAACATGAGCTCATTTTAACAAACTTCTGAATTTATTCCTTTTGTCCCTTTTATCTATGGCAGTTACCAAAGTTTTACTAGTAGCAAATGACAGCCCTCCAAAAACACACACACACACACACACACACACACACACACACACACACACACACACACACACACACACACACACACACACACACACACACACACTTTTTACATGACACACTACAATGATACTCAAGCCTGACTGCCAGCAATAGTACAGAATTGTTGGGGGCCATCTTTCTTTCCATCTTTTCTACAGCTTAGATGTTAACAGTTTTTCTAGAGTACCAGTTATTATTGTTCTAACTTATGTAGAGTGATCTTATTCTGTCAAAATGAACATACTCAGTCTTTATTTCACTTGAATACTTTGAAAAAAAAATCCAGCTGTTGTCAGAACAAATAGGCATACTGGTGCACATAAACTCAAAAAAGAGACAGACTATATAGGTTCATAGGTTCATAGGTAGGTACTAGGCTATCGGCCCAAGGGCCTACGTAAGCCTAGCCAACAAGGTTCCCTGGCTTACGCCACCCAAGAAAGTTATTTTCCTGTGCCCCTGTCAAGAAGAGACACAGAAGTTATCCCCGAGGTGTATTTCTTATTTCCCATCCACTCATCAAGATTTTTCTTGAAGAGTTATAATGAAGAACTTTGCTTGACATAGATGGGTAGCCTGTTCCAGAGTATGGGAAGTCTCTGGGACAGGAATCTATCCTCCAGCATTTCCTGTTTATTGTGGTGACAAGGTTTAGGTCCCTAGAGTGTGTAGCTCGGAGGGATTGGGATTTCTTTAGGTGTAGCATGTCCAACAGTTCTGGGTTTGACATAGCTTTATATGTTAGGCAGAGATCACATCTGAGTAGGCGATATGCTATGGAGTAAAGCTGGAGTTTTTGGAGGCGGTCAGTGTAGGGCATTTGTTTGAGGCCAGTAATCCTCTTTGTGAGGTACTTCTGTGGCTTTTCCAGCTGCTGCAGATGTCTTGTGAGGTACATTCCAACAGGGGCATTGTACTCTATAATGGGTCTAATGAGTGTCGAGTAGAGGGGAACAATGACCTCTTTTTTCCTGGATGAGAAACTTTATGATGAGGTGTGCCACGTAGAAGGACTTCCTGACTACTGTGGCGATGTGACTATCAAAGAAAAGACTACTGTCCACCTGGGTCCCAAGGTCTGTTATCACGCATTCGGTGTTAAGTAGATTGCTGCCTATGTGGTAGTTCATGGGTACAGGGTTTTTACCAAAGGGGATGACACTGCACTTTTTGGCATTGAGCTTGAGTCCATGGCTCTGACACCAAGCATCTGTTTCAGCGAGGCCCTTCTGTAGGATGTCCACATCATTTGGGGACTTGACTATGGCTCCTAGTTTGCAGTCATCTGCAAACTTCATTAGCCAGAGGCCTTCTGTGTTAGCCTGTACTTCAGAGAAGTAGATACCAAACAGGAGAGGTCCCAGGACAGAACCCTGTGGTACTCCACTTGTCACTGCTTTGAGGTCAGATTTGGAGTCTGCAACTTTACAGTGTGGGTTCTGTCAGTAAGCCAGTTGGCATCCCATCTTGTGACATAGGGATTTATACCTAGTTTAGTGAGTTTAGCTATAATTCCAGAATGGGGGATGGTGTTGAAAGCCTTGGCGAGGTCAAGATAGGCTGTGTGAACCACCTTACCCTCATCTACGGCTTTGGTGACTGCCTCAAAGAAGTTGATCAGGTTCAGGAGGCATGGTCTGCCTTTCACAAACCTGAACTAGGTGGGATCCAGAGTTTGGAGGTTACCAATGTCTTTATTTATGAGTTCCATGATGATACGTTCCATGGTCTTGCAGACCAGGCTTGTCAGGCTAATAGGTCGATAGTTCCCGGGATCAGTGGTGGCTCCCCCTTTGTGGAGTGGGATAACTGTTGCTGTTCAATATTCAGTGGGCACAAAGCCTGATGCAAGGCTCTTATTGAACATGGTGCTTAAGTAGGGAGCCAGTTCGTTCTGAAGTTCATGTAAAATGCAGCCTGGGATGTTGTCCAGTTCCATGGATGCTGTGTTTTTGGCTTTAGAGAGTGCAGCTTTTATTGGTGTAGTTGTGATTACAGGGACTCTGCATTCTTCCTGTATAGATATGGGCCCTTTAGGGTGTGAGGGGGGGTAAAGTTAGCACTGAACCTATTTGCCAGGATGTTGGCAATATCAGTTGGTTCTGTAATTTTCTTGCATTTGTGCTGTAACTCAGAGCAGATCTGGGTGTTGCCATTGAAATTCTTGACATAACTATAGAATGTTTTGTGGTTGTCCTTGGAATTAGTGTCAATTTTGTTTTCATAGCTAGCTTTGGAGGATCTTATAAGGGATCTCAGCTTCTTACTGAGGCTGACCAGGGAGCTCCTCCACTCATGGGATTTTACTCTCTTTTGCAACAGTTTCTTCCTTCTGTTGTACAGTTTGTTTATGGCAAGGGACCACCAGATTGGCTTCCTTTTTTTGGGGGATAGCATCTTGGTTCTGTTTGGGATAGCACAATCCATGCACTCGTGTAAGTGCTTATAGAGTGCATTTGTGTAGGATTCAGCAGTTGTAACTGTACTGTCCATCTGCATGGGTGTCATGAAGTTCACCACTTCTGTCTTAAGAAGCATGAAGTTGGCTTTGGAGAAATTTTTTACTGTGGTTTCCTTAATGGGGGGTGGGGGCAGCATGTGGATATCAAGGGTGATTAGCTTATGGTCGGATCGGACCAACAAGGAGTTGACTTCAGGTGTGGAACACTGGTCACTCATGTTGGTAATGACTGGGTGTAGGATATTGTTGCTCCTGGTGGGGGTGTGGATAAGTTGATCCAGGGCATTGGAGTTTATGAATTCCAGAAAGCGTTGAGCTAAGGAGTTGGTATATGAGTAGTTTTTCCAGTTAATGGTGGGTAGTTGAAGTCGCCCATTATTAGGGTGTCTGATTGAACCCTAATATTTTCCAGTACATCAAGAAAAGAGGAGTGGGAATCCTGGGGCATGGTGTGGGATCTGTAGCAAGTTACAATTTGGATTGCAGTTTTGCCTAGAGTTAGTTACACTTGGATAACCTCGGATGCATTGTGACACACACACACACACACACACACACACACACACACACACACACACTTTTTACATGACACACTACAATGATACTCAAGCCTGACTGCCAGCAATAGTACAGAATTGTTGGGGGCCATCTTTCTTTCCATCTTTTCTACAGCTTAGATGTTAACAGTTTTTCTAGAGTACCAGTTATTATTGTTCTAACTTATGTAGAGTGATCTTATTCTGTCAAAATGAACATACTCAGTCTTTATTTCACTTGAATACTTTGAAAAAAAAATCCAGCTGTTGTCAGAACAAATAGGCATACTGGTGCACATAAACTCAAAAAAGAGACAGACTATATAGGTTCATAGGTTCATAGGTAGGTACTAGGCTATCGGCCCAAGGGCCTACGTAAGCCTAGCCAACAAGGTTCCCTGGCTTACGCCACCCAAGAAAGTTATTTTCCTGTGCCCCTGTCAAGAAGAGACACAGAAGTTATCCCCGAGGTGTATTTCTTATTTCCCATCCACTCATCAAGATTTTTCTTGAAGAGTTATAATGAAGAACTTTGCTTGACATAGATGGGTAGCCTGTTCCAGAGTATGGGAAGTCTCTGGGACAGGAATCTATCCCTCCAGCATGTCCTGTTTATTGTGGTGACAAGGTTTAGGTCCCTAGAGTGTGTAGCTCGGAGGGATTGGGATTTCTTTAGGTGTAGCATGTCCAACAGTTCTGGGTTTGACATAGCTTTATATGTTAGGCAGAGATCACATCTGAGTAGGCGATATGCTATGGAGTAAAGCTGGAGTTTTTGGAGGCGGTCAGTGTAGGGCATTTGTTTGAGGCCAGTAATCCTCTTTGTGAGGTACTTCTGTGGCTTTTCCAGCTGCTGCAGATGTCTTGTGAGGTACATTCCAACAGGGGCATTGTACTCTATAATGGGTCTAATGAGTGTCGAGTAGAGGGGAACAATGACCTCTTTTTTCCTGGATGAAAAACTTTTATGATGAGGTGTGCCACGTAGAAGGACTTCCTGACTACTGTGGCGATGTGACTATCAAAGAAAAGACTACTGTCCACCTGGGTCCCAAGGTCTGTTATCACGCATTCGGTGTTAAGTAGATTGCTGCCTATGTGGTAGTTCATGGGTACAGGGTTTTTACCAAAGGGGATGACACTGCACTTTCTGGCATTGAGCTTGAGTCCATGGCTCTGACACCAAGCATCTGTTTCAGCGAGGCCCTTCTGTAGGATGTCCACATCATTTGGGGACTTGACTATGGCTCCTAGTTTGCAGTCATCTGCAAACTTCATTAGCCAGAGGCCTTCTGTGTTAGCCTGTACTTCAGAGAAGTAGATACCAAACAGGAGAGGTCCCAGGACAGAACCCTGTGGTACTCCACTTGTCACTGCTTTGAGGTCAGATTTGGAGTCTGCAACTTTTACAGTGTGGGTTCTGTCAGTAAGCCAGTTGGCATCCCATCTTGTGACATAGGGATTTATACCTAGTTTAGTGAGTTTAGCTATAATTCCAGAATGGGGGATGGTGTTGAAAGCCTTGGCGAGGTCAAGATAGGCTGTGTGAACCACCTTACCCTCATCTACGGCTTTGGTGACTGCCTCAAAGAAGTTGATCAGGTTCAGGAGGCATGGTCTGCCTTTCACAAACCTGAACTAGGTGGGATCCAGAGTTTGGAGGTTACCAATGTCTTTATTTATGAGTTCCATGATGATACGTTCCATGGTCTTGCAGACCAGGCTTGTCAGGCTAATAGGTCGATAGTTCCCGGGATCAGTGGTGGCTCCCCCTTTGTGGAGTGGGATAACTGTTGCTGTTCACTATTCAGTGGGCACAAAGCCTGATGCAAGGCTCTTATTGAACATGGTGCTTAAGTAGGGAGCCAGTTCGTTCTGAAGTTCATGTAAAATGCAACCTGGGATGTTGTCCAGTTCCATGGATGCTGTGTTTTTGGCTTTAGAGAGTGCAGCTTTTATTGGTGTAGTTGTGATTACAGGGACTCTGCATTCTTCCTGTATAGATATGGGCCCTTTAGGGTGTGAGGGGGGGTAAAGTTAGCACTGAACCTATTTGCCAGGATGTTGGCAATATCAGTTGGTTCTGTAATTTTCTTGCCTTTGTGCTGTAACTCAGAGCAGATCTGGGTGTTGCCATTGAAATTCTTGACATAACTATAGAATGCTTTGTGGTTGTCCTTGGAATTAGTGTCAATTTTGTTTTCATAGCTAGCTTTGGAGGATCTTATAAGGGATCTCAGCTTCTTACTGAGGCTGACCAGGGAGCTCCTCCACTCATGGGATTTTACTCTCTTTTGCAACAGTTTCTTCCTTCTGTTGTACAGTTTGTTTATGGCAAGGGACCACCAGATTGGCTTCCTTTTTTTGGGGGATAGCATCTTGGTTCTGTTTGGGATAGCACAATCCATGCACTCGTGTAAGTGCTTATAGAGTGCATTTGTGTAGGATTCAGCAGTTGTAACTGTACTGTCCATCTGCATGGGTGTCATGAAGTTCACCACTTCTGTCTTAAGAAGCATGAAGTTGGCTTTGGAGAAATTTTTTACTGTGGTTTCCTTAATGGGGGGTGGGGGCGGCATGTGGATATCAAGGGTGATTAGCTTATGGTCGGATCGGACCAACAAGGAGTTGACTTCAGGTGTGGAACTCTGGTCACTCATGTTGGTAATGACTGGGTGTAGGATATTGTTGCTCCTGGTGGGGGTGTGGATAAGTTGATCCAGGGCATTGGAGTTTATGAATTCCAGAAAGCGTTGAGCTAAGGAGTTGGTATATGAGTAGTTTTTCCAGTTAATGGTGGGGTAGTTGAAGTCGCCCATTATAAGGGTGTCTGATTGAACCCTAATATTTTCCAGTACATCAAGAAAAGAGGAGTGGGAATCCTGGGGCATGGTGTGGGATCTGTAGCAAGTTACAATTTGGATTGCAGTTTTGACCAGAGTTAGTTGCACTTGGATAGCCTCGGATGCATTGTGCTGAGCAACTAGCCTGGAGGTGTGGATATCCTTAATCAATATGGACACACCTCCACCTTTGGTGTTTTGGTCCAGGTTACATGGCCGAAAAGTGTGGTATGAGTTATAGCCTGGTAGTGCAGGGGTGCTCTCTGGAGCCTTGAACCAGGTCTCAGTCACTGCACAGATGTCGATGTTCTCCATTTTAAGGAGTGCCTCAAGTGAGTGCATTTTGAGATTTAGACTTCTAGCATTGAGTAGCATTACCCTCAGTTTTTGCTTGCCTGTTCCTTTTATGGCGGTGAATTTGTTATTTGAACCTTGCCTAAAAAAGGCACTATAGGGGCAGCAAGAGCCTTAGCCAGTATCCAGAATCCCAGGGGCAACAGGTGCAGGCCATCTGTGGCAAAGCATTGTGGTCTGTTGACCATGTCATCCCAAACAGACAGATACTAGATCCCTTTAGAATGACACCAGAAGCTTAGCCAATTGTTGAAGTCAATCATTTTGTCGTTGTACTGCGGTATCATTCTGGGTGATGGCAGAATGCTACTCAGGGCTAGGGTCATACTTGCCTGGGCTACAAGAACGGAGAGCTCTTCCATGTCTCTTTTAATGTAGTCCAAGGAGGTACATCTCAGGTCATTCACACCAACATGGACAATGACAGAGTCATATATGTACTTGTTGTGGAGTGACCTGAGTGCGCGGGTTATGTGGCGGATCCTGGCACCCAACAGGCAGCTGACAGTAACCTTCTCCTTGTTTAGCCTGGTGAGTGGGACATCAGTGTGCCTGACTATAGAGTCACCTATGACTAGTGTGTTGGGTACGTTGTTTTGCCTTATTGGCTGTGGTTGAGTGGCACACTGAGCCTGTGGGCTATGTGTCATTTGGGTTGTGTTGGGGGATGGAGGTTGCTTGCGTTTCTGCTTTGGAGGTCTCTGTTGCTTAGACAGATTATTATTGAGAGCCTCAGCAAATTTTTTTGTGTTACTATGTGTGGATTTTGGTAGTGTAGATTTAGTGAGACTATGTGATGAGTGTGGTGTGGTGCAAAAGTTTAGCTTCTCCTCATGACTGTCAAGTTCAGTCTTGGTTGGAGAGAGCTTTATCTCCAGTTTGGCTAGATAAGTGCATCTCTCACAGGTTGTAGTGTTGGGTGGTAGGAGGAGAAAGTTGTCTGTGTACATGAGGCAATTTCTACATTGCCTCAAGATGCCCAGATTCATCAGATAGACAGGAGAGAACAATGGGAGGTGACCTTTGGACATGCATCAATAAAAAAACTATTTTCCTTTAGATAAATGAGGAAAGTGAGCACAAGAGCTATTTTTCTCTAAACAAGTGAGAAAAAGTAAGTACAAAAACTGTTTTCCTCTAGATAATGAGGAGGATTGAGTGATATAGTAATTAGTAGCTTATTTAGTGCTTACAAGTTATCATTGCGGTGGTGGTGCTGCGGTAGCATTGTCGCCTCACAGTTAGACGTTGCCCATTCGATTCTCAGTTAGAGCATCTTCTGTGTGGTGACATGCATGAATGGGTGTTCCTTCGTTGAAGGTTGTGCGTTAGGCCCGGCAAGCCAGTGCGTAAAACTCTACTGCCAATCATCAGCGGACCGGAGTTCTGCTGTTGCGATCTCTAACCGGGAAAAGCCAAAAGACACAAACAATTTAGTGCTTACAAGTTCTGAGCAAGTGCTGAGCATGAATAAGCAAATTTAAGTGATAAAACTAAGAATCTGTATCTGCACTAGATGAGTTACAGGACAGAAACAAGTGCAAATGCAGGCTTTCAAATCAGAAAGTTGAGAGAGATGGAAGAGATTGTCCAAATGGCCAATAACTACAATTTCTGAGACAGAACCACTCCTTATGTGGTAGACAGGTTACCTAGTGCTTCCCACTCCCACTGATAAGCTAGAAGGCTTCCCTCCAGCATAGAAAGACTTTGGGGGCTCAGAAGCTTACATACAGCCCTGGATACAGCAAATCTGTATCTGGAACACGAGTTACAGGAAAGGTAGGAAACAGGCTTACAGTTTTTTTTTTTTTTTTACAGAAAATTAGCAAAAACAGTAGTAAAAACAATTCACATGCAGTGCAAGCTAGCACACTTGAGTATGTAACAATATTAGACCAAACACAGTTTAAAAAATGCAACTAAATTAAAAAGGACTAAAAGCAAGTGCAGAAAGAGTTGATTGGGTAGAATGTGGTAAAGAGATGGGACTGGGGGAGTGTCCCAGATCAAATCTACAGTGGGACGGGCAACTGCAAAAGCCACCAAATTTAAACTACAAACCAAAATAGGGAGGGTGGGTGAGTGGGACAAAACAGTTTCAACAGAGATCTAAGCAACAACTAAGAGTACAAACTTTAAAACCAAAAAAATATACTCAGCTCTGTATATTTGCAGATCAGTTGTGAGAGCAGTGAGACAACAGTTTCAACAGAGATCTAAGCAACAACTAACAGTACAAACTCTAAAACCAAAAAAATATACTCAGCTCTGTATATTTGCAGATCAGTCTCTCAGAACAGTGAGACAACAGTTTCAGCAGAGATCTAAGCAACAACTAACTGTACAAACTTTAAAACCAAAAAAATATACTCAGCTCTGTATATTTGCAGATCAGGGTCTCAGAACAGTGAGACAAAAGTTTCAACAGAGGTCTAAGCAACAACTAACAGTACAAACTTTAAAACCAAAAATTATACTCATCTCTGTATATTTGCAGATCAGTGTCTCAGAACAGTGAGACAACAGTTTCAACAGAGATCTAAGCAACAATTAACAAACTCTATAACCAAAGAAAATATACTCAGCTCTGAATATTTGCATATAGTCTGGAAGGCAGTCTCTCGGAACACAGTTTCCAGCCTATATTAAATAATTTGCTAACTGCAGATGTTTCTATGTAGTCAAAGGAAAATGTAACAGACAAATATTTTGTCTGATGAGTTGAAACAGTAGCATTAATACAAATGAGCACCAGCAAAGCTTTAGCCTTTGTAATACAGGCTTACAGTGTGGAGGCAAGGTGTCCACATTTGCTGTGTGTAACTTAATCGGTTACTGGATGAGGAGTCATATAGCTGGCTGGAGAGAAGGAATGTAATGACCTGTGCTGGCTAACCTTTCCAATTAGGAAGGTGTGGCATTTACTGAGAAGACTCAAGGCCTGCAAAAACTCCAAGCATTGTTGGTGACTCTCTACTGGTGCTTTGTTACAAAGAAGCAAGGAAAGTCTGCATAGCTGCTTAAACAGATAGAGTGGCTTTCTGTTTTACTTGCTCTGTTTTATTTTCTTTTTTCAAAAATCTGTTTGGCCTGGTCATTTTGTTCTATGTGGCAGATAGACACTTAAATTACACAGGCTGTAGATTTCACGTTTTTCCATTGGTTAATTTGTTTAGTGATTCTTAAATACAGAGTATTTCTGTGTCCTTCTCATTTCTGTTAAGACTCAAGGCCTTCAAGAACTGCTAGCACTATTGGTGGTTCCCTGATGGTAATTTGATGCAAAGACTTAAGGAAAGTAATCTCTTTTTGTGTCTATATAGTTGGTTAAACTGACAGAGTTGTTTTCTGTTTTACCTGTTCCATTTTGTTTTCTGTTTTGAGAAATCTGTTTGGCCTGGTGTTTATGGTTTATATGGCAGATAGACACCTAAATTAAGCAGGCTGCACATTTCATGTTCTGTTTTTCCACCATTGGTTAATTTGTTCCTTGAGTGATACCTAAATACACAGAGTATATTTGTGACATTGTCTTTTTTTGATAAGAATCAAGACCTACAAAATCTACAAGCACTGTTTGTGACTCCCTGCTGGGGATTTTTCTCACACACATTCCCATTCCTTGAGCTGTTTTTTAAACGTGTTCATTTTTAACCTGCCCACTGTTACTGTAAATTGAGCTTCATAAGCTCCACCTTTTCTGCACTACTATTGATATCTTGACCTTAATTATTTGCCTTTCCTTGAGCTTATTTTGAAAAAAAGTGCATTTTGCATCTCATTGTCTGTTCTGCTGATTTACTTGCTCTAAATTTATTATCTAGCTAGCTTCTGCATAAAGTAGTATTTTTACACTCTAACAATATCTTTTCTGTATTTTTACATCAAGAAGACTGATGTTTTCTATCTAGTGGCATTGGGTGGTAGCCTGGTCTGTGTACATTGGGGAAGCACACTAGAGATTTCAGCATGTTGTATTATTGGCCAGAGGGCTTATAGTGCCTTTACAAGTTCTGCAGAACTGAGGGTCTGTTGCCTCATTTCTAGAAAACAAAGTACTTTTATTGAATAGTCATACTTTTTATAAGCTGTTTAAAGTACACTGCTGTTATTATCTTGAATTACTTACTGCCTCTCCTTATGCCTTTTGTTAAGTTTAAGTTTCTTTGTGGTAACATTGCACTACAGATACTCTTTTACTGTGCTTTTACATTAGGAAGACTGAGACAATTCATCTAGTAACAGTAGGTGTTTGCCTTGTCTATCAGAGTTGGGAAGCACACAGAAGGGCTCTAAGTGTAGTTGTTTGTTGGCCAGAAGGCTCAGTAGTCACTTTTCTGTATTTCCAATGCTAGCATAAATTCAGCACATTTGCACAAAGCTGCTCATTGTGCTAGTGTGCTATACAGACTCAAACATCTAGAAGCAAATTTTCCCTTTAGAACTGCCCATAAAGTGGTACCCTGTAAAGCAGTATGCGTAGAGTAAATACCTTGCACAATGACAAGCTCAGTGCAATTAGTTGCACATCAAGTGTCAATAGTGTTAAATTTAGTATTTTATAGCCTAGTTTGCCTCCAACTCCCTTCCAGAAAAAAGCACACTTAGCAGCCTTCTGTCAATTGACATATGCCACACCCTTGTAGTTCACCAACTAAGAAACAGGACAATATGGATATGCAATTTCCTAATTCCTCTGCCACCAGCCTGGTAGATATGGGTATCTTGAGACAATGCACCAGTTGTCTTATGTTTACTGCCAACTACTTAATCCTTAAAGTAACTGATGCAGTATGAGAGAGATGGACTCAGCAATACGTGACAGGACCAAATCATCTTCCTCAAGGAAGAGTAAACCTGTCTGGTGGATAGCAGTAATAAACAAACTCTATAACAGAGGAAAGAATTGCTGTCCAGGACCAAGAAGGAGCAGGTGAAAAGTTGGAAGCAATCTCTGCTTTGTCTGAACAAGCAAATAAGGTCAATGGTGAAATCCTCTAAGGCTAGCTTCGAGTCCAAATTGGCCACATCCACCAAGGACAATCACAAGGTCTTTTTCACATATGTCTGCAATCTCAAAGGCAGCACCCAAATCTGCTCTGAATTGGTTGTCAATAACACCACATACATAAATGCCATAGATATAGCCAACCTGCTGGCAGACAGGTTCAGTGAAAACTTCACCCCCCTGTCCCCCCATTAGTAAACTAGGACATCCCCAGCACCTGCCCCCCTCCCCTCATCACCAGGGAGCAGGTCATTAATGCCCTCTCAAAGGCAAAAAATACAGTCTCCATGGGACCCGATAACATCCCTGGCTGTATCCTACATGAACACAGGCATGAGGTCTTAGCTCCATTAGACACCTTATTCAACCAAAGCCTGAACACCGGCTTCATCCCAGCTGAATGGAGGACAGCCACTGTCATCCCTCTACACAAAGGTGGAGCATCCACTGATCCAGGCAATTATAGGCCCTTCAGCCTAACTAGCCTGATCTGCAAGGCCATGCAACGTATTATCATGGACCTTATAAACAAGGACATTGACAATCTCCAAACGCTTGACCCCACACAGTTTGGTTTTGTCAAAGGGAGATCATGCCTGTTAAACTTGATTGACTTCTTTGAGGCAGTCACCAAAGCCATGGATGAGAGGAAGACTGTGCACACCACCTACCTTGACATAGCCAAAACCATTGACACTATTCCCCACTCGGGCATAATAGATAAATTCTCCCAGCTAGGCATCAACCCATATGTTACCAGCTGGGTAGCTAACTGGCACACTGATAGAACCGACTCAGTCAAAGTAGGGGAAGACACCTCTAGTAGTAGACTTGGAATGAGCGGTGTACCCCAAGGATCGGTCTTGAGGCCTCTACTATTTGGGATATACTTTTCTGGGGTGCAAGCCAAAACCAGTGGTCTGTGGCTGACCAAGTTTGCAGATGACTGCAAGCTGGGTGCTGTTTTAAATTCCCCTGATGATGTGAACATCCTCCAAGAGGGCCTTACCCGAACTAATGACTGCTGCCAGAAGCATGGCCTCAAACTGAATGCCAAGAAATGCATCATTATCCCCTTTGTGGAAAATGTCATCCGCACTAATTATTACATTAATAATAATGTACTAAGCATGCAATCAGTTGTGAGGGACTTGAGCACCCAGGTTGATAGCGACCTGACTTTTGACCACCACATTGCCTCTATTGTATGGAAGGTTTTCTACATGGCCCACCTCATAAATAAAGGTATTTCATCCAGGAACAAGGAGGTCATAACATCCCTGTACTCCTCCCTTATCAGACCCATTATCGAGTACAATGCCCCCTTCGGCATGTACCTTGCCAAGCACATGCAGCAGATGGAAAGACCACAGAGGTTCCTGACCAGGAAAATCCAGGGTCTTAAACACCTATCCTATACAGATAGGCTAAACCCCTGTCCCTCAACTCAGTCTCATACAGACTGCTCAGAGGTGACCTGTGTCTGGCATACAAGGCCATTTCAGACATAGCCTTGATGGAGTTGCTGTATATCCGTAAGACAAAGTCCACTTGCGCAACCCACATGCAAGGCCTTAACCAGGTCTGTGACATTAATAGAACTTGTTGGTGGGATAGATTTGTGTCAAATAGACTCCCCCATCTGTGGAATAGACTCCCTCTCCATGTCAAGCAGAGTACCTCTCTAACCCTCTTTAAGAGGAACCTGGACGACTGGATAGGAAACAGAAAATATACCCCTTGGATCCCACCTGTGTCCCTGCTGGACATGGGAAACAGGTGCTGACTTTGAGGGAATGTGGGTGAAATTCTTGGCTAGGCTTATAAGGGCCTTCGGGCCAATAGCCTAGTATCATCCTATGAACCTATACATAATGTCATTGAAGGCTAAACTCTCACACAGAAGCACACATCAGGCTGTTGAAACCACAAACACAGCACTACCCACACATATAGCACTCAACACACAGACATACCAACATATGATGCTGATGCACTTAAATGCAATTTTCCTAAACAAAAAAGACCTCCTAGAACACCCATCAGCAAAGATTATCCTCAGCAAACCCAAAAGCACTCAACCAAAGCAACATCTAACAACATACATATAGCCTCAATCAGTGGAGCCTCAAATGCAAAGTCCATAGAGCAAGCAAACACACTTACCAGGACTGTAGTCATAGGGTACTCTATTGTAAGACATACTAATACCCCTCTAACCATGTTGAGCAAGAAGAAGATAACAGTTAGTTGTCTATCTAGAGTCAGGATCTGCCAAATTACACATGAACTCAAGTCACTGCATCACAGGTACCAGCACGATTCTATCATAGTCCATAGAGGTGTAAATGACCTGAGACATATCTCCCTAGGATATATGAAGCGAGACATTAGAGATGTCTGTAACTATGTGTCTCAGGCTAGTATGAGCCTAGCACTTAGCAGCATATTACCTTTACCAAGAGTGATGCCACAATAGCAACAATTGATGATTAATTTTAACAACTGGCTGAGTTTCTGCTGTCATTCTACTGGGATCCAATATTTGTTAGCATGGGAGGATATAGTTAGCAAACCATGTTGCTTTGCTAAGGATGATCTCTACCTGTCCCCTCTAGGCTTTCAAACACTGGCTAAAACTGGGTATCCTCCCCACAGACAGCCTTTTTTAGACAATGCCAAATCAATAAGCCTACTGACACAGCAAAATCAACACAACTGAACTTCAAGGTGTTACTGCTCAATGGCAGGAGACTAAAAGAAAACAAAAAAAAACTACACTCCCTCAAAGCCATTCTCACCCTGGAGAATATAGACATCTGTGCAGTTACTGAGACATTGTTTAAAGTGGCAGAGAGTACCCTGACAGTGCAAGGTTTCAGTACTTTCCACACTTAGACCAGCAGCTGCACAGACATGGAATAAAGGAGGAGGTATCTCAACATGCACCATTAACAAGCATACCTCTAGGTTGGTTAAACAGGATGATATGCTGGAGTTTTTCCACGTGCAGGTCACCATAGGTAAAATCTTGTACCATAGCCTAACAAGCTATAAGTCACCCTCTATGTCCTATGAAGCTCATAATGCATACTTAAACCTATTGGAGACAGTCACTATCCAACCTAAAACCTTACTTATGAGAGACTTTAATTAACCTTCTATAGATTGGGAATCCTACACCGCTCCAAACCTGCAGACAGAGAGAGTCTTGGACTTTGTAAATACAAACATCCTTAACCAGTTAGTGCATCTGTCCACTAGAGGTTCCAACTTATTGGAATATGGAAGAACACTACACCACTCCAATGTCACATCCTCCCTGGTAAGGTATGACCATAAAGCTGTTTCTTTCAAAATCAAAATCAGCTTGGTAACCCCAGTAAACCCAGTAACAGGAGCTATTCCAATGCAAACTACTTTTTATTAAGCAACAGTCTGTCAAACTTCAGTGCCTCTTCAAATCCAACTCTGTGCATCCATGTCAGTGGCTGCAAAGAAGCTGCTGTACCTACCAGACGTATGTCCAAAACTAACCCTCAAAACAAATCACCCTGGTGGCATATCAGATTAAACAGGCTATACAACAAAAGGAAAAATAATGGTTAAAATCAGAACATTTAACTCCCATAAAGATAAGAACTCACATCAAAGTAAGCAGGCAGCTAAGAGGGCTAATTAAGTCCAATAAAGCAAATTCTGAGGTCAAGATAACTTCGCAGGCAAAAGAAAACCAGAAGCCATTTTCATCTATGTCAGAAATTTAAAAGCAGCACACAGCACTGTGCTGAACTGATGGTTAATGGTGTCACATTTGCTGAGCCAGGTGATATAGCAAATCTGTTGCTTGACAAATTTAGTTCCAACTTGACCACCCCGTTCACCCCCATATACACCTTCAAACATAACCCCTGTGACTATAAATAGAGAGCGTGTCCTGGCTGTTAAGGTCAAGATCAGAGCCTCATTGGGGGGATCCCTCCTGAATAATAGTATAACATATGACCTATCAGGGCCACTGGAATTATTATTTAACTATAGTCTTCAAGCAGGCTTCTTGCCACGAGAATGGAGACTGCAAGGTTCATCCCTCTTCATAAGGGTGGACCATCAACAGATGATGGAAACTACAGACCCAGTAGTCCGACTAGCCTTACATGCAAAGCCATGGAAAAGAAATTATCATGGAAATGATCAGGAAAGACAGAGGAGACTTTCAGACAGTACATTCATCCCAGTTTGGCTTTGTCAAAGGAAGGTCATGCCTACTGAATGTGGTGGACTTCTTTGAGAAGGTAACCAAGACAATGGATGAGGGTAAAAGAGTACATACTGCCTACCTTGACATGACTAAAGCATTTGATACAATACCCCACTCGTGTTGTTAGCAAACTTATGGAATTAGGCATAAACCCCTATATAACATGCTGGATAGCTAGCTGGCTCACAGATAGGACCCAGGAATTTAAGATTGGTGAGACCACCTCCTCAAAAAGCCAGTCACCACTGTAGTCCCTCAAGGCTCTGAGCTGGACCTGCTCCTCTTTGGCATCTACTTCTGAGAAGTCAAGGCTAATGTCAAAGACCTCAGGCTGACCAAGTCTGCAAATGATCGCAAACTGGGAGCAGTCACAGAATCCCCCCTCCCCAAGATACTAACATCTTACAAGAGGTGTCAAAGCGACAGTTTAAAAATCAATGCCAAGAAATGCATTATAGTATATTTTGGGAAGTCTGCCACCTCAGGAAACTACGTCTTCAATGAAACACCCCTAAGAGCTGACCCACTAATCAGGGATCTGGGAACACATGAAGACAGTAACTTGGCCTTCGACCCACTTGTATCCAAGGTAGTAAGGAAATCCTTCTATGTTGCTCAACTTATATCTAAGTGCATGGCATCTAGGTCATTTTTGTACCACTATACTCAGCTTTTATCAGACCCATCATTGAGTATAATGTTCCCTTCGGTATGTAGCTGACCAGACACATGCAGCAAATGGAATGTCTACAAATGTTTCTTACAGAAAGAATACAAGGCATAAACATAATGTCATATTTGTATCACTTCAAAGCCCTATCTCTATACTCAGACTACTGAGAGGTGATCTATGCCTTGCATACAAGGCATCACTGGCCCGCACTCTGATAAACCTTTTGCACACTTTTTGCACGTCTGCAAAAGAAACATCAGAACTACTAGATATAAATACCAAAATTTTTCTTGCAACATAAATAGGATATGTAAGATATGTATTTCAGAGAATTCTCTTTCCCTGGAACAGGCCCCCCATCCATGTGAAACAAAGTCAATCTCTAACCGTGTTTAAGTGTAACTTGGACCATTGGATGGAAAATCGAAAATTCACCCCTGTCTGGCACCCACATCTGTGATGGACAGAGACAGTCAGTAAATCATATCATAACCAACAATCACCACTATACAGATGTCTAAAACATATAACTTGTGAGTCACATTTGGGTTGCAAGACTAGGCTTATAAAGGCCCTAGTGGTCATTAGCATAGTATACAGCTATGAAACTATGAACCTATTATGTCCTTATCACAGTGATCCCTTGGGTTACCTTAAAAAGCTGTTTATCAATTAAGAAGGTGAAAGCTGATTTTGTTATGTTTGTTATGTAAGCCATCTCTGTACTATGATGGCGTCAAGAACTCATTGACATGCCCACTGATAGAAAGAATAAATGCAGGCTATGGACACTTTGGAAGTTCTTGGTTTCTGAGGTCAAAAGAGGAACAGTGACAGGGAAAAATTGCATGAAGGTATCTTAAGTCCTATGTTCTTCTGGGCTTCTCTTCTCCTTTGTGGAGGGAGGATATAGAAACTGATGTTCACTCATACCTCCACCACCTCTAACAAGAACAACCAGGTGCTTTTTTTCCATACCAGTTTCAAATCAATTAGTATACAGACCAGTGAAATGTATTTAGGAACATGCAACCATTTATATCGATGATTAGATTCACTCGGCTGCATCGGAGTATGCAGAATGTGATTAAGGAGTGCATATTGTAATGATTTCTGATATAACAAATGAAATGCAAAGGCCTGATTACCACTATTGCAACATATCGAAATGCACAAACATCAACACATGTTGCACTGTATTTCTCCATGATGAATGTTTGTTTAATGTCTAATTCAGTAAAAAAACATATATCCCAGTAAATTCATAAACTATGTTAAACTACATGAGTAATACACAATAAAGTGGACAGCTTCAACTTTTATAATTAAAATACAATTCTTTCAGAGGGCAAGTCTCACTGCAGTCACTCACCCCTGCATCTGTAAACATACTGAGATCTGTATCCTTTGGTTAAGGAGAAACTTAAATATGGAATGTCAGGTTTAGAACACTGGCTGTTATTAACAGAATCAGGATTCAACCTGAGTGAGGAATCCCACTGTGTTTACATTTACACCAAGAAAACAAACACTTCTCAAAAAACACATCTGCCAGTACAGATCCATAGCTACAGTATATATGGGATTTGACTTCTTGATCTTAGTAACACACTGTAGTACAGGTACAGAAAATAATGGCCTCCTACGCATTCGATAAGGAGTGCGCACGTGTATTCCATGTGTTCAGTGCTTGAATGAAAATCCTTGAAGTGGATATGACATGAAATAGTAAGCCAATACAGATCTAAAAAAATTAAAATATTAATTTATGAATTGTGCATCTCAGACCTTACTATACATAACATTTTTACTGGAAACATGAAGTACCATATCTGAATATAGTTTCTGGACGATATTGTGATTTTTTGGGTAGGGAGACTTACGAGATTTTTGGAATTTATGGAATATATTACTGGAACTACAAGTTTTTTAAAATTCACATACTCTACTAGTAGTGAAGCACTTAAATACTTAGATGTCGAAGTATACAAAAGGAATGGGAAGTTTGAAACTAAAGTGGTTAGAAAGGAAACTTACATAAATTCCTTTCTACACTATGATAGTGCTCACCCCCTACATAGTAAAAGAAACATTGTCAAAGGGCAATATGTAAGGGGGTCGAGAATGACTAGTTTGGATGTGGATTTTGAACAGGAATGTAAAATACTGGAGAAAATGTTTTTAGAGCGTGGATACCCCGAAAATTTCGTGTGTAATATAAGGGAAGAAGTTGAAAGAGGCAGGAAGGACAGATTTAAACCTATTCTAGGTAGGGGAGTTTGTGTTGAGAACACAAATTCCAACCCTGGGGTGAATAGGAACAACAATAAGCATGAAACATACGCAAGAAGTTTAGTGGTGGAATATAATGCTTCCAATCAAAGGATGAAAGATTTTTTGAGTACTGAGTGGAACAAATTTTCTATCTTGACTGATATAGATGAAGTCACAAACATGCAACCAAAAATAGTGTATAAAAATTCTCAAAATCTAAAGAACATATTAGAAAGGAAAGCAAGTATTAAACAACAGGGTGATAGGAGCAAAGTGGGAACATATAAGTGTGGTAGGTGTCAGCAGTGTCCATATATTATCAACAAAGGGGAAGTTTACATTGAGAGTAGAAAAAGATGGTTAAATAGTAATGATTACTATAATTGTGAAAGTAAAGGGGTGATATATCTTGTCTTATGTCAGAAATGTCAATCTTTCTATGTGGGGAAGACTGAGAGACATTTGAAAAGAAGGATATATGAACACACATATGATATTACAAAAGGGAAATACACAAATGCACTTTTTAAACATTCCATTAATTGTACTGAATTCAAATATGTATTTTTTGTGCTAGATCAAATTAAACCTGATATAAGAGGTGGCCTGTGGGAAGAAATTTTAGAAAGTAAAGAACTTTGGTGGCAGGTCAACCTTGATGCAAGTACAAAACCTGGAATGAATGAGTTTATAACTATTTCCCCACTTCTCAAATTAAGAGCTAATAATATTTAATCAAATTCAATGTAATTCAATACATGGACACTAGAGGGGGTAAACACACACAAAATGGATAGATAAAAAAGACACCAGCCAAAGGAATATGTGAATATATTTGTCCTACTGCTTCTTAGAATACAATATGAATTTTTTTAAATATCTATTTTAATATGAAGTTTTTAAATAACTATTTATTTATATATTTATTTACACACTGTATATTTAAATAGTTAGTAGAAGATTTGATTAATGTAAATAGGGTAACATTTAATTAATGCACAAGGCACTTTAAAAAGGAAGGTATTAATATGCATGGAATGTGTAATGTGATTTGTCTGTTTGAATTTTAAAACAAGGATTTTATTGGGTTTTGAATTAAATTGCTAGTTGTGTAAACTATTTAAGCTGGTGGGAATTTATGTAGTTTGTCTGATGAAGTCCTTTGTTTAGGACGAAAACGCATGTGATATATGTGGTGAATAAAAGCGTTAATTCAACAACTGGTTCATCTGTGAAGTATCTGGTTTTGCAACATATTGGAAGGAGTTTAGTCCGTGGTCTTTGGCATTTCTGTTTGTTTTTTTGGTTCAGAGAATTGCCTACTTTCTTGGAGTTTATTTATATCTGAATATATCACTATTTTGCATTATATTTCGCCATTGTAGGAAACTCTAATGGAAATCCCAAAGATGACATCATCAAGCCAGATGGCACCTTTGCAGCCAATTCTAATGAGCTTGGAGAGAGCTGGACTGTGAACAGTACTGACAAGATGTAAGTAATACAGTATTTTTTTTTAATTAAGAGAGAAAAATTAAATATTTTGGATCAAAATGTTTCACTGTATTTATATGGAGTATTGACCATAAGTGTGTCTGTCCCCACATGAAAAATAATGCTACCTTGTGATAATGGTTTGACTCAAAGACATTGGCATAAAAATAAATTGTATGCACTATTACATAAAACCACTTATAGCAGCTGTGACCTAAATGTAAGGGCATAATGATAAATTATTTATGGCATGAACCATATTTTACAAGAGTAATGGCTGTGTGAAAGAGACAGTAAGCCATGAGAGATTTAGTAGCCTAGATACAATAAGGATACTGACACGCTACAGTTTGTACTACCAATGAACCCACTATATGAAGATATTACTTTTTTATGTTTTTTGATGGGATTTCTTTGAGGTCAATGAAATGCTACATTAAGGTCTGGAGAAGAACTTCTATGAATAATCATGCATTATTTAACTGACTTGATTTTTATACTAAATGATCTAAATACTTGGAAGGTCACAAAAACAAATTAATCTTCTCCTCTTCTTAGAGTTGAGCAAACAGTAAACAAGAAAGTATGCAGTCTGTGCTCTAGCTAATGTCAAGACATTGAAATGTCAACAACAAGAATATCCTTGCTTCGTTGTTTAAACACATGACTCAGCAGGTTGTGACAAGGTATAGGCAAATACTTAACTAGAGAGGTCTGAAAGGTATAAGGTGCTGAGTGTGTGACTGTTAGTTGCCAGTAGGGTATGGGTGCGCATTTGAACTTGAATTTTGGAAAATCAACATGTTAGCAACTAGTGTCCCTTTTCAACTTTAGAAAGATCTTTTTTCTTTCTTTCTTTCTTTCTTTCTTTCTTTCTTTCTTTCTTTCTTTCTTTCTTTCTTTCTTTCTTTCTTTTTTTACTGTGGTCCTCAGCTTTAGGGTAGGAGGTGCCACTTTTGTAAACTGTCCCACATAGCATCAGATGACATAGCTACAACTTTTAATACCCTGGACTGGGTACTTTTACTTTCATGTGATCCTGAAGAAGAAGCACGACTTTATGGTAATTTAGGCTAAATTCAAAATACTTACAGTCTTAGAAAGTTAATAATAACATGAAAGACTACTACTGAAGTGGTGTGTATTGCTGGCATTTGTTTACAAGGAAACTTTACAATTGCACACAACAGTCTGACAGAAGGAACCCTTAAATGGCTAACTTAAAATTTCATACCACAATTCCACATATTTAAAAATTGATAACCATGCACAGCAATCAATTAGTTAAATGTGTGGAGGAACTAGTTTACACTAAAGAAACTACAAAACATAGCATACATAAATTATTAAATTTAAACTTCAGATTACAAAATAACACATGCACCTATTTTATTAGCATATTAAACCACGTCTGGGTGTTAGATTTTCGTAAAAGATTTACCCTAAGAAATTTTTTGCATAAGTGATTCAGGTCACAGACTGAGGAGTAATGCATTCGATATAAAACTTAACCTTTTTTTCCCCTCAAAACAATACATATATGTGTTGGGTAGTGCAGGGATCAATTACAAGGCTGTAAATGCTGTCAAGAACTGTCATAATACTGTATGTAGTAAGTGGAGCTCAGTTCAGAAATACAGGAACAATAACACGAAACATTATAGGTTGATCCTTGTCACATACTTGGTCAATGTTTTCATTACTGAATTTTAGAAGCATAGGTAGACTCATGTGAGATTAATATAACAGTCTTCAGAAGGTATGACCCTCTGACAGTTTGGAAAAAGTAATGTAGAAACATAGCTGATTAAATGGTCATGAGACTGGCATATGTTATTGGGTCACTACTGAAAAGAAGCACTAGTATCTCCTGGGCTTACCAGCCTAACAAATAGTTTAAAACACCTGTGATTACTTTCCAACATGTAGAATAATGCAGTCAAAATTAATGATTATGATAACTTTCAAATCAAGCAAATAAATAAATAAATAAAATAAATAAAGTCCGAAGGAAAGACCAGTAGGGCACTAGATATACAAAAAAATGTAAGCTAAGTAAACTTCAGATTTTTTTAGCTGAGGTGTTCGAACAAGAACAAAAAAGATTTTACAGTACCTAAGCCAAACTGGGTAAGTTCACAGTGTAGGACCTCATTGGAGATATCTTCAGTGAAAGAAGAAGAAAGAAAACAGAACTATGTAAAATACATTTTCAGATATCTCAAACACAAAAATGGAATACAACTTTTGAGAAAGGAAATTATTAGGAAGAAGCAGGCACAGAACATGAGGACAGGAGATAGTAGCGCTGTAAGATACAGGAAATATTTATTTTCATGAGAAGCATCCTGAGTATATGATCTGAATCCTAAAGAGCTGATGAGTCATTCAGTCACTGATGAACAAAAATGTATATGCATTGCCTGTGATACGCTAGAACAGAGAAAAAGGTGATACTAAAGACAGTATATTCTTGTAAATTTTGTAGTGGCAGAAAATGGTTACTAGGCATGCACTTAGTACATATATAGTGCATTACTATAGTTCTGAATAAATCTTGTTCTAAAGTAATGACCGACTGCTTGCTTTCCTCCACTTTTTCATTACAGCTGCAGTAATGGTGAGGATACAAATATATGTAATCCTCCAGTAGGAAGTGAAGCCGTGAAAAATACAAACTGTGGAATGATCAAGGACCCTACAGGTACAGAAAGATGCATGCTTAAATGAATTTTACTGACATACCAAATAAGTTATAATTAAATAATGAATAATAAAATGAGTGGAAAAACAGACCGTAAAGTCTAAACCAAAATCCAAGTAAAACGGCTGTGTCAGCGTACAGGGTATATATCCAAAGTAGTTTTTATTGCATAAATTACACAAGCACTTTCACCCTAACTTAATTGTAGGGCTTTTTCAAGTGTTAAAACAGTATCACAGTCTGTTAGCCATCTTTAAATACCTGAATTCAAAAAAGGTGCCAAAAAAGACATGTTAAATTTAAAGTGAAAGCACACATTTAAAATCACAGAATGTAATCATTCAAAAATAAAGTAAAACCCATTAATATCCACTTATTCCATTGAAAGTACAAAAACAATACTTAAACACAAACAACCTATAAATACAATAAGTAAAATAATCTTTTTGAATTACATCCACTAAAGGAACTGAATTTCAACAATAATACCATTATAAAACTTCTGCTTTTTTAATTAAATAAGGCTTAATAGAGATGTAATCATTAAGCTCTGGGGGGTGGGCGGCATTCAATCTTATTTGCCATTAGGTCTCCCTACAGCATAACCAATTCTCCCAGTCTCCCCCTTTGGGATCTATTGGGACTTGTTCAAGAATTCCAAATCAAAAGCCTGTATGCTCGGGCTCATTTGTACAACATTAGGAAAGGAAATACAAACAATGCATTAAGTAAGCACCTACAAAATGAGCCCGAGCATAAAAGCATCCAATATATCCCCTAATTCCGAAACTTTCTTACCTTTTCCTTCATGTAAATGTTAACAATAGCATTAGCTTTAGATTGCATATTGATTTTAACAAATAGATTATGTAGGTGTTTTGGAGAAGTAGCATAAGAGTTTATTTTTAATCTCTCTATGGCTAAATTAGTTTTATGGTTTAATATTTCAATATATCTTTTATTTAAATCTTCTATTATCTTTTTGTTCCCAATCAAATTGAAGTCCTTTTTCGATTTGTATAATAAGAGTTGGTTTTATAGTTCTTGTAATTCTGATTCCCATTCTTTAAGTTTATTTTTTATGCCAACTAATCATTTTACCATATATATAAGCTTCTAGTGAATCCCAGACCATTATTATTTTCACATATGGCTTGTAGTTTATATCTAAAAGGAAATGGAGTTCATTAATCACCATTGCTTGAATTCTTTAATTTTTGTGATATACGAGGGAATTCTAGAGATAAGTGTTAATGGTTTAAAATCCATTTGCATTTTTAGGACAAGGGAATTGTGATCTGATAAAGGATTATTGAGAAGGATGTGATTTTTGTATAAAGAGCTTGAGAAATGTATAATTTGTCTATTCTGGTTTGGGTGCCAAATCTATAATCTTGATTAGAAAATAGTAATGAGTTGTTATCGATAGTGTCATATCTTTTAAATTTAAAGCCTCAGTCCATTTTTTAATCGTTTTGCAGTAGATGTTAAGCGTGGAGATTTTTTGTTAGTAGTTTCAGATGTGTCAGTAATACAATTAAAATCCCCACCTATTATTACATTTCCTTTAGATGTATTTACAATAAGATCTAGGTGTTTGTTAACTGTTCCCACCCCAATATCAGGAAACCAGTATGGGTTTACTAGTGTCCAGGACTTAAGGAATTCGTTTTCCATAAGATTGTTACCCCTCTCTTCTTTGATTTAAATGTGGAGCAGGCCAGGGTTATATATTCACTTGGGTTCCGTATAAATTTATCATTTTTCAAGTGTGTTTCCTGTAAGAGTATTATTTGAGCTCCGTTTAATTTTAGATATTTTAGTAGATTAGATCTTTTATTTTGGTTATTTAAGCCATTTGTATTTAAAGATAATAAAGTAAGATCCATATCAAGTTATTTTATTTTTGAAGAAGAGTTAAGTCAGGCTTCCTAAAACTAACGGAAGTCTTAAAATCTAAAATGCATACTGAAATTAAACTAGTGTTGTTTTTAAACCTTACCCAACATGGAATGAAGTACATTCCTAGTCCAACAGATAGATAAGTCTGCTGGACTATCACTCTAACTTTCTTTCCCATTTCATCTGAGCTCCATATATAGTTTGTGTTAGAGGAGACTATTTTAAAATACAATGATTATGATGTTATAACATTCAGCTGTTGGGGCTTAATATTTCTTCATAACTTAATGTATGTATCCTTACCATCTATACATACATAACATATGTATCTGAGTTATGTTAATTATTAAGCTCTTTCAGCTTCTGAGTATCCCCATTTCTTTTCATATCAAGTATAAATAGTAGCTGATTAACAATAGCAAGATGTGAATCTATACTCATATTTAAATAACATTTGGTTTAATTTCTCACACCAATCTTTCACCACATCCTTTTATAACACAGAAAATTATCTAAACCTGCATTTGCAAAGCTTTGCTACAAGCAACATGTATTGTTAGTGTTATTCACATCATATAACAGACAATTATAAAATTTCAATAATATTGTTCAGTAAAGTTAGAATATGTTTAAATCATATTAAAACATGTCTATAAGGGTTTAAATTAATCAATTATAGCTAGATTATAGAAGAAACTTTCAAATCAGATATTTATAAAGATATGAGCAAAGTAGTGTAAAGCGTAACAGTTCAATATTATAGATTTATACTGAGTGTGATCTGCAGTGAGCTTCTTGTTTAACTATGCTGTTATGCTTAAATAAATTATAATTCAAGTTTCTAACTGTTTTAGCATTTATCCTCTTATTTGTGGAACATAAATTATTCAAAAGGATATCTAAATATATTTCCCAAAAACGTAATATGGTCATACTTCCTTAATTCCATGAGTAAGTTGACAACCAATCACAGCTTACTCTACTTATTGCTATAGCAACATTAAACAGAAACAGCAGTTATGGATAGAAAGCTGTTAACTGGCTATCCAGCTCATGAGTCTTACAAACTGTGAAAATCTTCACCTTTAAGCACTCACGAGCTACAATTTCACCGCACAGCTGCTTTCCAGCTCAAAATCACTCTATTAAACATTTTCCCCCTCCCTCCTCTCCCTCTCTTCAGTGTTCTTAATGCAAATACCCAAGAATCATCACACCAAGTTCCATGTATACCGAACAACAAGCAAGCATTCCTTCATTCAATTCAAGTCCCAGACAGTCTGACAAATCAAAATAGACAAGCACCACATTATAAGTCAAAGCCATCCAAAAGTCATCATTCACCATCACTATGCAACCACATCCCATGCCGTTACTGTAGCCCTACTACAAATGTGTTATTCAGTTATGATGTGGTCACCCATTACTGCCAGCACTACTTGCACTGCACAGAATTAACGCCTGCAATTCCTCATTCACCTTAAACCAGTCTTACATGTTTGTCACTCTTTTCAGTCATTAATCAGTTCTGGAACCAGTTTCCTCTAGTAATTTCAATATTCAAAACGGAGAGACAATCTTCTCACATGAGGTTAATCAGCCCTTAACTCAACTGGATCAAATGGAAAAGATTACATTCCTAAACTAGGCGTCATTGTGTGGTGACAATTTCTCTGTACAAAAGCCCAGTCCAGCTTTAATTCAAACAACGTTATGTTTACTAATTACATTCAAACCTATCAAACACATTTTCCCAAGGATATATGTGCCGTGCTTGCATTATATGCTTGATACTAAGTGCACGACTCAATCACAGTGTTTAAAGGAATTATAATAATACAAAGCTAAGTAATCACTGGCATAGCACATCACACTTCTATAACATTTAAAGGAATATTTCCTTTAATATCATTCGTTCGCTCAGTTTAAAAAATAAACAGGCAACAATCTAAACAGTAAATTACTAACATATAAAACCAACATTGCTAATCTTTGGTATTGCTGTATTAGTTAATGAAAACGTGTAAGTTACTTAATGCTTGATCAGAAACATGAGAGAAATATGGTGAAACTTGACTATTAGGAGTTTAATTCATTTTAGTCCATTAGGAATAAGGAATTAACTAGTCAAGTTAATATACATGCAAAAGCAAGAAATAAAGGGAAGGAAGAAAGATAGGAAGTAAAGACTTTTTATAACTATTTCTATAATATAAATCAAATATAGCAAATAATGAATAAAGAAGAATAGAGACACATACCTTTTCTTGTATATATATATATATATATATATATATATATATATATATATATATATATATATACACACACACACAGGAGTATAGTTTACATTACAATTAAGTCCAGCTGATGTATCATTAATAATAAGGTTGCAGTAGAAACTTTGAGAGACTTTGCAGAAACTGCTATTTTAGATTCTTTTTTTTGTTTTTTATTTTTTACATCAGTCGAGGAGTTTTTATCAGTGGTTCTCTTCAGGGATGGAGATGCCCAGTCCGTATCTTCTGGAATAGATATGATATTATTGTTTTTGATAAATAGTAAAGCTTCTTCCAGGTTGTTGAAGGTTCTAATCTCATTTAGGTGCAGGATTTTTATTTTTTGCAGGAAAAGTCATTTGAGTTTTAATATTGTTCTGTTTTAGTATTTTAATTAGTGGCCATGCCTTTTTCCTTTGTTCCAGCTCATTAGCAGAATAATCATTATCAAACCTTATTAGGTTTTGGTTATAAAATTTATAGGGCTCTTTCTCCACACAGTTTTTAGCACCAGTTCTTTGTCCATGAATGATAAACACTTTATTATAATTGACCTTGGTGGAGTAGAAGATGTCAATGAAGCTGCAGTTGAAGCTGGGTTTCCCAAAGCTCGATGAGCCCTTTCAATATGAAATAAAAGGCCTTCTTTAAGGTCTAAAACCTCAGGACTCCATGTGTTTAAGAAGGAGATGATATCTGCTCCTTCTGTTTTCTAGGGCAAGCTAAAGATTCTAATGTTTGACCTTCTTTCCCCGTTTTCCAGGTCATCTACTTTATTGATAAGCCAAGTATTTTGCTTCAGAAGAAAGTCTCTTTGGATATCCTCCTTTCTGAGTTTCCTTCAATGTCACTCAAAAAGTTTCAATAGTTGTTATCGTAGTCTGATGCTGTAGAAGCATTTCTTTGAAAACATGTATTTGCTTTTGACAGTTCTCTTTTTTAGATTTTGCAGATTAACCTTAAAATCATCCATTTTCCTTAATAATTCTTGTAGTGTAGTGGTCACCAGTTGTAGTTCCTTTTTTAGTGTTAGTTCAGAATGAGAGTTCTTCAGGTTACTCATTTCCCCAGTTGTTAATCGACTCCAATATAATTTGACAGGAAATTTCTTACAGAAATCCACCAAAACTTGTAGTTTATTTTAGACTATTATCTGACTTTTCAAAGTGTTTTTGTTAGAGAAAAAAAAAAATAAGTTCATGAATTTTAAACTAGTTTATGGAGCTCTAAAAATCTGCTGCCTTCAGTTAGCCGTTCAGGCTCTGCGCCCCCCCCCCATCTGAACTATTTTGTGTGGACTGTTAGCCCCAGCAACAATTTCCTGGAGGGGGGGTAGCAGAAAACATCATAATCCTATATATGGGTGATGGTACTAGTCTTGTCATGCTCAACCATGTTGTTAGTGGAATAAACTGGTAAGTAGAATGGCTGGAAGCGAGGTTCAATGGTCAGAGGAGGACAGCAAAAAAATAAATATGTTTAAAAAATTGCAGTTTAAGGCAGCATCATAGATTGGTGCTTAAAAATCAAAGGCTCACAGCTCCAAGTTCATAGGTCCTGACATCCAACTACAGTCTGTCTGCCATGTGGATGCTCTCCTAAGGTTTGTGTGAGTTTTCACTAAGTAACCTGGTTTCCTCCCACTTTCCAATAATGCCCTGTCTCTCTCTCTCTCTCTCTCTTTTCACAGAAACACACATACACACACACACACACACACACACACACACACACACACACACACACACACACACACACGTATGTATGTACAGAGAGAGATAGACATGCACACAGGCATGCACACACACACACACACACACATATATATATATATATATATATATATATGTGTGTGTATATATATATATATATATACATACATATATATATATATATATATATATATATATATATATATATATATATATAAAGTCACACACAAATGCACACACACACACACACACACACACACACAAACACACACACACACACATATATGCACACACATGCTACATAAACACACACACACACACACACACACACACATTGTATATAACCTTGCCTTTTCAGTCTCAATCAAGGCTGAATAGGATCTGCAGAAGTCAGCTACATGGCACAGAGTGATGGAGCCCTAACACATTGAACAGCCTTGGTTCCTGAGGATTCAGCCCAGAAGTGTGAATGAACAGCATTTTGTCAGTTTTTCTATCCTGGGGAAAGAACGGGATTCCTGTTGACAGCAACAGGCCACAGTGGAGACCAGGGGCTCCATCACTGCCTCACATAACTGTGAAAGCACCTGCAGATACTACATGGAAAATGTTTGCATTTATAACATTGCACATCCGGCATATGGTGCACCAATGCGTAGGGGCAAAATAAAAAATCCAAACTGCCTGAGACTCGTAATACACCTCAGCTTATTTCATACCTCAGCTGGCAATATGATTCCATCCAGCTAGTGGGGGTACAAAAGAGTCAGATGAGCAGGGAATGAAATAAATCAGCTCAAGGTTCTTCTGTGTCATACTTATGCTAGGAACCTAGAAAGAACAATGTTTCAGGCAACATGTTGCTGAATTAACAGAATCAGCATACACGAGTAATAAACCAGGGAGGTCACTAGTAGTGCGTTGTCCTGGTTTCTGCTGTCTAACAGAAGTCATTGCCACATTTGATTCCTATATTGATCAGTTGTTTACTGGCAGAAACAATTTCATCACATTTCTGTATTTATTAATAATCAATACCCATCTGAAGTTATACTTCATACAGATGACATAAGCAGACACACACACACACACACACACACACACACACACACACACACACACACACACACACACACACACACACGCACACACATCTCATCACACAAATTACTGCTCAAATCTGTACTATTGAAAACAACATCATAAAGCCAATATTGTCAAGTCATTAGTAACAGTAATTCTTCTTAAACTTGTCATAAGCCAGGGTAGAGGGGAACTTAGTGCAAGCCAGCTGTTAATTCTGCAGGCTGTTGAAGCTAATACTTTGAAATGTCCACCAGTCATTCCTGTTACTTCTAGTCTGAATATTCATTAATTGTGTCTGAGGCTGCATTGCCTTGTCCTTATTCTCTTAACCAAACATCATCCCAGGAGTGTGTCACCATGCTCCTTCTAATGGAAGGAAGGCATTCTCACCCCAGTGCACCTCCTTTAATTATCAAAATCACACTACCATGCTCATTCTATGTTTCTTCTCAACCACTGATGGCTAGTCATCACCAGAGGAAGGTCACAGGAGAAGCCTTACCCTGTTCCATTTTATGAGATTCCAGATTCCTATAAAATCTTGCTGGCATCAACCTGCAGAAGAGGAAAGAGCCCACAAAACAGGAAGTATGAACCTGCATCCTACATTTAGGCATGGGGGGCCTAATCTGTACTGCAAACATGTGCCTGAAGGCTTCTGACTCCCATCTGCCTGACCTGATTGTTCCACTATTTGGTAGAGAGGGAAGGTCTGCTCACTTTGTCAGGTTCTATAAGAAATATGCCTGCGTGACTGCCAGGACTGTGCCCCTGGATAATGTCCCCTCAAGACCTGGCTCTTCCTTCCCTGCCTAGAACCTGCTCTCTCCAAATCTTGACAGATACCTGGCCAATCCCTACTATGCCCATGTAGAACCAAGAAATAGGGTCCACTTTCTTGCAGGGAGAGAGGAGACCAAGACAGCACAGTCTATTCCCAATCTTCCTTCTTTCTCTGTCCTGAGCTCTCCTCTCCCATCATTTGGAAAGTATAATATGTACGGATTGCAGACAGATATATATACATACACACACACACACACACACACACACACACACACACACACACACACACACACACACACACACACACATTATAATTTACTCCTGAAATCTCTATTGCCCAATATATCATGAAGCCAATCTACACATATCATGAATAAGAAGAATGTTTCCTGAGAATATCATATGCCTGGGTAGCCAGACACATAATAACTGGCTGGGTTTGCAGACTGTTAATGCTAATGCTTTGAAACATCTATCAGTCTGAACTATCTAATACCAGTCTTATGCACCAATTATGTCTTGGTCTGTCAGAACTGAAGAGCATGGCTTAAATGCATAACCAATAGTACTGCTTTCTCCATTCTCTTAACAAATGATATCACTCACAGGCAGCACTACATGCTCCTACTAGTGGGGAGAGGCATCTGTCTTCAGATGTCAAAGGTGATAACCACACACATATGTTTATTTTATGTTTATTCTCAACCAGAGAGGGCTATCCATTACAAAGTTGAACTCCACTGCCTCCTTTCTTTTTTATAATAATTGAATGCTAGATAAGCCTGAGCACATGTTGAACAGATGTGTAAAAACTTACACAATCCACATGCACCAGAAGGTGCTGAATGCATAGCAAGGCTTAGAAACAGTATTTTGCTCTTCTCCTCCACTGGACAGTTGATCCTTGTGTACTGTAACCCCTAGCCAAATGCTGGTATGCCTACTATGGGTCTATATTAGAATACCAAAATTTCAAAACTTCGAATGTTCTAATATCGCCCCCTATTCAGCGAACGCCTAAAATATCGAACATTCAGGACAGCGAATTTTTTCCCAGAGAAAAAATTTGCTGTTCCGAAACACATGCACGCAACACAAGCACACCAGAAAAACAGCAATCCACACACATACACTTAAAATCCTACATCTAAGCCTACACTAAACTGTACATACACTACTATCCATCCACTTATCTTAACCCAAACCCTAACCCTAAGGTCCGTCACTATCGCATGCTCACCTCACCCATGCCCTAACCCTAACTCACCTACTCTGCCCTAACCCTCACGTCCACACAATCGCACACTTACCTGACTCACGTCCTAACCCTAACTCACCTAACCTGCGCCCTAACCCTCACGTCCATACAATCGCACACTTACCTGACCCATGCCGTAACCCTAACTCATATAACCCGTGCCCTAACACATCTAACCTGTGCCCTAACACTCATGTCCACACAATCACATACTTACCTGAACCTGACCAATAACTTTCCACCACAGTGCTGAAAATAGCGAAGCCACAGAAACGGCCAACCAAATTCTTTCCCTAAGAAAACATTCGGTGTTCTGCAGATTCACTATTTTCAGCATTCACTGAATTGGGGTTGATATTAGAGCACTCAAAGTTTCAAGACTTCAATGTTCTAATATAGACCCGCCTACTATCCCACCTGTGGGTCATGTCAATAAACACAAACTACATGCAGAACACACCAAAAATAAGAGGCATAAATCTGGACATTTTGCAAAATTCTGCATCTTTGAGCATTATGACACACAATAGTTATTGGGTATGTGTTGAAGCTTTCAAGTAAAAGCAAATGATCCTGTAAAATATAAGTTCTATCTTGTCTAGCCTAGTTATTGTACTTTGTGGGATAATATGTAAATTCTATCCATGTTCCTACATTCAGAATATATATCCTCCATACCAAATATTTTCATAAATTTATTTTGAAATTACATTCTTTTGTTATATTTCCCCTTTTAGATCCCCCAGATACATTCACACTATAGCAAATCAAGTTCCAGTCCCTACCTATAAATAATATTTCCTCTGAAAGGTGATTATTTCTCCCAAAATTTGCTTAAGCTCCATAATAGCTATTTTATGTGGAATATAAATACATGCCAGTGTAATTCTACTCCCTTGCCAGTAGTCCCTTACTACCAAAAATCTACCATTACTATCTTTTTTCTTCTTCTATCACTATTGGAGCTCCTCTAACAATTAGTATAAATAGTCCCCTTTTCCTTTGCCCCCAATATTCTGCTAAATATACCTCCTGAAATATTTTCTTTATAAAATCCACATGTTCATTTCTTTCCAAGTGTTTCTCCTGTAACATTGATATTTGCACTCTGCATTTCTTAATACAATTCAATACTCTTTCCCTTCTGTCTATGCCTGTGAGACCATTCACATTCTAAAATAATCTGTTTAGTGTAGCCATTATGATAGTAAGTTATTACTCTCACCTATTATATATAACAGCTTTTTAAATGTCTGTTTCCAGCTTTTGTGTTACATGTACCCAGTAATGTTTGGCAGGTTGATTTTTTATACAGTTGTTTCTTGTATTCTCTATTTGAACCTATGTAATATTTTAGAAGACTGTTTGTTTTAATGAAAATCCTGAAAACAAAAATTAAACACACTCCAGAGGACCCCTGTAGCCTATTAACTGAAAACAAACCCATGAAGTATGTATATCTTCAAATAATTAAGTTTAGCCCTCATGATAAGAACAATTGCCCCAAACTGACAGCTGCACACACAGCCAAAATCTAACCTAAAATCAAAGTTATCCATGCTAAGACCCACTGTGCTCCTACTTATACTAACTGCTGTCTATTCTTGTCTTATCTTTATTCCCTTCCTTTGAAAAATAACTTGTATCTTTTCAAAAAAGATGAACTTTCAGCCTTAAAAAATGCACTGGCTATTTTTAAATAAAACTAAATTATATACCATTCAAGTAAATGCATTAAAACATTTAGTTACCAGAAAAGTTGGTATCTGTTATTCACTTTGAATAATTTCAAACGTTATTTTTACTGAACATCTTACCCGTGTAACTTTACATTTTATGTTTCTCTCAGCAAACAATGTCCAGACCTCTCAATGTATTGCCTTCACCTTTAGTCAGCTTGTTTCCTTGAAAACATAAGATCAAAATATAGATCTGCCTCAGCTCCAGATTTCTCAACTGGTACTGAACATTTACTTGATTAAAGAAAACTATTTATTACATTGTGGTCTTTATTTTATTAAAACCTACTTGCATTCACAAAAAATGCCATTAGATTAAGCCAAGTGCATTAATCTGGGCATTTTTCTATGTAAAAGTAAAAGAACATATTTCAATTTTACATATATTATAGCCACTTTTACACCCCTTCCCCACATTAACAGCACAAGATAACAATCTACTGACTTAAATGTGCTTTTGTCCAGCCTTTTTTTCTCCTTTTACATTGTAATGCCTACATTTGTTAATGAAAAAAGAGAGAAAAAAATCTTTATTACATACAACAGTCATGAAAATACTTTTAATTTATCACATGCAATTTATATCATAAAATATTTTATACAAATACTGTTAAGAACAAAAATTGTTTTATTTGCAATTACTGTTTCCCTTCTTCTCACTTTTTAACTTTTAGTGTCCTTTCCAAATATTAATAACATGAAGTAGAGCATATGCCTGTCAGTCCACCAACAAGTTTAACAAAGTCAACCAAAATCCAATCTTTCTCAAACACTTTTTCTTGTAAGTCCATATGTTAAAAATTTAATTGGTGCTTTATAGTCTCATATTTATTCACCAATTTCAGTGTTGCTGGTCTTCTTCCTGTTCAACTCCATCTCCCAACCCAAAATTGCGGTTCAACTCCAAGGTACTTTTGATTCTTCTAGTCAACCCCTCTGTTTTTTCTATCTCTCAAGCATTTTCCTTTGGAGCATTAGAAAATGTTTCACTGGCAAAGTCTCTGTATGACACTTTACACCACAATAATGAGAAGATGAGTCCTCTTCTGTTTGATAGCTCACACCTTGTTAGACAATTTTTTACATTTTCCCCTTAGCCTGTTCTGCATCAAAAATTACTTTTATCCTCCATGAAAAATATTCTGAAGACAGCTGGATACAGTAGCTTGAATCACACATGTCTCTTGACATTCCTTGACTGCTGGGATAAATGTGCTTCTCTTCTGCCTGGTGCACAGTGAATTATAATTCTCCATACTCTACTGTCTCAAATGTTTAATATGTTGTCCTTCTGCCACAGTTTTGTCAGGATCAACTCTTTCTGCTGGTATGACTGCATCTTTATTAATACACCTCTTGGCTGCTTGCTAATGGCCAGGTTTGCAGAAACAAACAATGTGCCCTTTCAATTAACAAATCCTGCTGTGGAATACCAGTCCAGTTATTTATTTCTTCTTTCATAAAATTAATACAGTCTGCTCCTTCTAGCTTCCCTGGTACAGCAGAAACTCCCAGGCATTTTCTGCATAATCTGTCCTCTGACTCTGGCAATTTTTGAAAGGGCTCCTCTTGAGCAGTCTCATAGTCAGCCAGCCTTTTCTTCATTCAACCTCTTATTTTTTTTATCAGTTCATCTGATAAGTTGTTTACATATTCTTCAATTTTTTCCAGCCTTCTGTTATCCAAGTTGATATACTCCTTCAGTGCTTCATTTATTTTAAGCAGCTATGAGCACATTTGATTTATTCTTTTCCACTACATCACTGGACACCATCTATTCAACCAAAGCTGGAACTAAAAGTGCTTTTTGCAGAATAGCTGCAGGATTCTTCCCAGTCAGTGTTTTCTTCTTCACTTTTCTGACTGATTTTCTTTCAGGTTCTCCAAATTTCTTCTTTCCTAGCATCCAGGCAGTGTATTTACAAACCTGTAACTGAATTTTATAGGTTCATAGGTGTGTTAATGGCCCTGGAGCCTTTACAAGCTTAGCCCATAGAAGTGGCCTGGCATTGTGCCACCCAACTGTAGTTCCCAGTGCCTCTATTAAGTAGAGCCACTGGAGTGATCCCCAGGGTGAACTTTCTATTTCCCATCCACTCATCAAGATTTGTCTTGAAGAGGGCCAGTGAGGTGCTCTGCCTGACATGTATGGGAAGTCTATTCAAGAGCATGGGCAGTCTTTGGGTTATGAACCTGTCCCTTCAGCATGTTCTGTTGATTGTGGTAATGAGGTTGAGGTCTCTGGAGTGTGTGGTGCAGAGGGATTGGGATTTCTTTAGATGTAGCATTTCTAACAGAGCTGGGTCAGACATGGCTTTGTAAGTAAAGCAGAGATAGCCTCTTAGTAGATGATATGAGACAGAGAATAGCTGGAGGTTTTTTAGTCTGTCTGTGCAAGACGTGTTTAAGGCCTAGGATCATCTTCTTGAGGTACTTTTGTGGCCTTTCCAGCTGCTACATGTGTCTAATGAGGTACATGCCAAATGGGGCATTATGCTTAATGATTAGCCTAATGAGGGAAGAGTAGAGAGAGATGATTACCTCTTTCTTCCTGGATGCAAAACCCTTGGTAATGAGATGTGCCACATAGAATGACTTTCTGACCACAGTGGCAATGTTGTGGTCGAAGGAGAGGTTGCTGTCAACCTCTGTCCCCAGATTTCTTATAAAACCTTCAGTGTCCAGTGGGCTCCCATCAATGTGGTAATTAGTGGGAACTGTGTTTTTCCCAAAGGGGATGACAACTCATTTTTTGGCATTAAGCTTAAGGCCATGGTTTCAACATCAGTCATTGGCCTCAGTGAGGCCTTTCTGTAGGATGTCTATATCAGTTGGGGAGTTTGCAGCTTGCAGTCATCTGTGAGCTTGCTCAGCCAAGTTCTTCCATGTTGGCCTGGACATCTGAGAAGTAGACGTCAAACAGGAAAGGACCCAGGACCGATCTCTGTGGGACTCCACTCGTGACTGGTCAGCAGTCTGACTTGGAGTCCACTACTTTCACACTGTGGGTTCTATCTGTGAGACAATTTGCAACCCACCTAGTGATATAGGGGTTGATGCCTAGTTTGGTGAGTTTATTAATATTTCCTTAGTGGGGAATGGTATCAAAAGCCTTGGCCAGATTGAGGTACGCTGTATGAACTGCCTTGCCCTCATCTATAGCTCTTGTGACTGACTCAAAGAAGTCAACCAGGTTAAGCAGGCATGATCTACCTTTTACAAAATCAAATTGCATGGGATCTAGAGTTTGGAGATTCCCTATAACCTTGTTAATTAGGTCCATGATGATGCACTCCATAGTCTTACATATCAGACTCATCAGGCTAATGGGGCAATAATTCCCAGGGTTTGTAGTCGCTCTCCCTTTATGGAGAGGGATGACTGTAGTAATGCGCCAATTCAGTAGGGACAAAGCCTGAGATGAGGCTGTGATAGAACAGGGCACACTGATGTGGTGCCAATTCACTTTGTAGTTCATGTAGAACACACCCAGGGGATATTGTTGGGTCCCATGGAAGGTGTATTCTTGGCCTTGGACAATGCAGCTTTAACTTGAGCTGCAGTAATGCTGGGTGCCTAGCATTCCTCTGGTATTGTGATTGGTCCTTTTAGGGGGGGAGAGGGGTAAAGTTTGGCACTGAATCTGTCGGCCAGTATGTTGGCAATATCTGCTGGCTCAGTATATGAGGTACCATTATGTAGTAACTCAGAGCGAACCTGGGTATTGCCATGGAGATTCTTGATATAACTATAGATGGCTTTGTGGTTGCTTTTAGTGTCTGCCCCAATTCTGACTTCATAGCTAGCTTTAGAGGTTTTGATGAGGGATCTCAACTTTTTGAGGCTAATAAGGGAGTTTTTCCAGTCTTGGGACTTCACCTTTTTTCTGCAACAGTTTCTTCCTTCTGTTTTAGAGTTTATTAATGGCAGGAGACCAGCAGATTGGCTTCCTTTTTATGGAGGAGAGTGTTGTGGTTCTGTTGGGTATGGCTAGTACCATGCATTTATGTACGTGTTCGTACAGTGCATTGGCGTATGATTTGGCAGTCATGCATCTATTTTCCATTGACATATGTGCTGTGAAGTTAGCCACCTCTATTTTTAGGAGCCCAAAATCAGCTTTGGAGAAGTTTATCATGGTGGTTACCTTTGCGTGGGGTGTGAGTGAGATGTGGATTTCCATGGTGATTAGCTTGTGGTTGGATCTAACCAGGGAGGAATTGACTATTGGTGTAGAGCAACAGTTGTCCATGTTTGTAATAACCAGGTCAAGAATGCTGCTTCCTCTAGTAGGGGTAAGAATATGCTTGTCTAGGCCATTGGAACTGATGAATTCCAGGAAGCATTGGGGCAGTGTATTGGTGCATGAATAGATTTCCCAGTTGATGGAGGGGTAGTTGAAGTCACCTAGTATGAGAGTGTTGGGTTGGACCATAATAGTTTCCAGGGTGCTTAGGAACATGCAGAGAGAGTATTGGGACATGGTTGGGGACCTATAGCAGGCTATGACCTGAATCGCCATCTTACCCAAGAGGCTGGCAATATCACTGGCTATTGTTTCTCAGTTTCTTTTTTCACACTGGGAGAGATGAAATTAAGCTGTTGATCAGTGTCCTGCCATCTTGGAAGATTGGTGGAATACTAAGCTTTGTCCTTAAAAAAATGCCTTTCAGCAAAGCATACCCTCAATACCCTTTATCGTATTAGCTCCTTGTATTTGTGCAGGCTGCCTCATTCATCTGTAGTGAGTACAGGTTGTCTGGCTGTGCACCCTTTTCTTTGCAGGCTCCTTAACATGTGTGTAAACTGATACATTCATCTGTAAGAAGCCCAAGCTCCCTGGCTGTGCACTCTGCACTCTGTAAGATCCACAGCATGTATGCAGCCTGTCCTGTTCATTATATAGCAGACACAGGCTATGTTCTGTGCAGTCTTCACTGTGTCAGCTCATTAGCATGTGTGCAGTCTGCTCCGTTCATCTACATGGAGCACAAGCTGCCTAACCATGCACCTTTCACTGTGTCATGTCCTTCAGCATATGTGGGGACTGCTTCTTTCATCTATAGGGAGCACAAGCTGCTTAACTGAACACCTTTCACTCTGTCAAGTCCTTAGCATGTGTACAAACTGATCCTTTCATCTAAACAAGGCACATAGCATGTGTGCAGATTGCTCCATTCATCTGCAGAGAACAAAAGCTGCTGTTGTCCAGAATTTACTCTGCATGGTCCTTATCAAATGTGCAGATTGCTCTAGTCATCTATAGCACATGCTGCCTTGAGTTCACCCATCACTATGTCAGCTCCTTAGTATAAGAGCAGATTGCCCAGTTCATTGGTTGTGACAACAGGTTACCTCCTTTTACAGCTTTCACCATGTCAGCTCCTTACCAAGTGTGTAGCCTCCCCCAATTCATCTGACATCTGTAACTACTGCCTTATTTGCACAATTCATTGTGTCGGTTCCTTAGCATGTGTGCAGAATACCCAATTTTTCTGTAGTGTGCAGAGTATCCATGCTGTGCACAGATTGTTCCGTGAAGCATTTCTCGCACAGTCAGCCCTGTTTAGGTGCAGGGCACTCAGACTGTGATGCTATGCACTGTTTCTTGAAGCTATAACCCCTCATTGTGAAACAAGTTCTTGTAGTAGTGCTGCAACACTCTATTTGCCACTAACATGCATAGTGTACTGAGTGTTACACGCTGCTGTGTGGCACACTAAGTGAGCAATGACAGACACAGAATTCTGCTATGTATAGCAGAAGGTATCGCCAAATCTGTCTACCATCCTTTCTTCAAACTGGATTCAGGGTTCAGGTTTCCAAACTTCAGACTAATAGGACATAAACTAGATAAAATTTGCATCCAGTTCTGCTATAATTTTACCTGTTAAGCTCATATTATAAACTGAGCCACACTTAACCCCAAAAATTTAAGTGTTATAGAATTATATACAAATTCAAAATATACTTTTAGATAGCAGACAAGGACAATATGGTCTACCTAGTCTGTACATTTCCTTACCTTTTTGGATATACTACATATCTTACATAACCAGCAGTTATCTATTTTCTCAACTTTTCTTAAGAACTGCTCTATGTTAATCCCATGCATTTATAAATTCTGTTACTTCAACTGATCCTACAACTTCTTTAGGAAAGTAGCTCCAATTTTTTTACTGCCCTTTTTAATGACCTATTACTTAATCACATCTCCCCTGAGTCAACTACATTGTATCCACATACTTATCCTTGTGTTCTAATTCATTGCTCTTTTTTCAAATGTTGGTACTCATGGCTTCCCTACATATTAAAAGCAGTTATTATCTCTAGCAGACCTTCCTTCTTCAAGGCTATGCATGTGTAACTGTCCAGGTGTTTTTTATATAATATCTGGCCCAGAACACACAAGCAATTATTATTTCTCTCTCTTCTACACTTTCTCATCTTCAGTATTTCTTTTTTGTAAATTAAGTTGCTTCAGTGTGAGAACTACAGCTTCATGGTCACCACTTTTGAGTTCTTGGCAGTTCACCTTTTCCTCGGGTTGAAGCTGTTCACTCCTGAACATAGATTTCCCTTGGATCCTGTTCACCAATCCTGTGACATCAAAAAAAATAATGATAATAATTTATTCATTCATGCATTCTCCAGTTACTTCACTAAGCTAGTTCTAGGCCACATTGAGCTGAGACCTAGCCCAGGACTTATGGCACAAGCCAATCAAAGTAGTCCCAGATAGGGTGGCAACCCACTGCAGGATGAATACACTCACATACATATACACATGTACACACACACACACACACACACACACACACACACACACACACACACACACACACACACACACACACACACACACACACACACACACTCTCATTCACTGACTCACTGAACACTCACATACGGTATACTTTTTGGATGTGAGAGGAAACCAAAGTAACTAATGAAAATCCTTGCATGCACAGTGAGGGCAAGCAGACTCCATGAAGAAAACATTTAAAGCACAAGAGATGTGGAAGGAAACCAAAGTAAGTTTGGAAAACCCATGTGTACAGGGAGATATGCAGACTCTACACATAAGGCACGTCAGCAAGAAATAAACAGTAAAATTACTAAGAACAGTTGCATGCCTTGTAACCGTTACACATGTTTTATTTATGTATTTACTTTTGTTTACTGGGATAGTCTGGGCAAAAAACAGTTTTCAGAAGCAAGTTCCGTCACGCCTAAATGTCATTTTACACTATAAATGCAAATGCATGATGCTCTGATTATATCTCACAAACATTACCTGTAGTGCAAGCATTTCTGTTATATTTTGTATTTCTGAGCTCACATTTGATCTTCTAACATGTATCTATCAATTTGTCACACATCACATTTTGATGAAGAAAGGTTCACAACTATCAAGAGCTTTATACATACATCATTTGAGATTCAAAGTCTCGTCTGCTAGTATTTAGCAGTAAACAATGCCTAAAGAAATAAGTAATTTTAAGATGACAAACCTTTACTTTCCGTGCTTTGAATTTTTCTTACCGAAAATATATCAAGTGTCGCTCAGTACCCTTAGCTCCTCTGAACAGACTAAAAGCCACATCCCTTTATTTAGGGTCATATAGACTCCTGAAAGGTGGTCTGTGCCTAGCCCTCCATGTTGCAAATGACCCAGCAATCTTTAACTCTTTCACCTAAGCAGAACCAGTGGTAAAGCAAACATTAGCACTAGAGGCCTAAACTTGTACTACCACATCAATGTCACCAAATAGAGCAAGAAGTAAACAGCCCAACAAATTCCCAGTCTGTTAAATAAGCTGCTCTTACATATCAAGCAGAGTACTTCCTGGCGACCTTTTAAGCTATTTTGGGTGACTGGATGGTTGATTACAAATTTTTACCTGGGACCTATGATTGATATCTGCTTAATGAGGAATATTATTAGTATAAGCAATCCAGATTTTCTGGATTGCTTGGTGTAGTTGATAAGTGTGCACTGTATAATGTAGCCACACAGTTTCAAGCCCCACTCTGTTGTCATTTTGGACATTGTCAGTGTTCTATCAGTACTAGTTGACATGGTTTCTTGATGGTCTCCTTAGGTGTAAGCTAAGTGAGAACCTATGAACCTGTACCCCAATGGGACATTTTCAGTTACATCTGAATATTTTTACTGTATGAATTCTGAAGGCAGCAACACTAAAATGCTGAACTTTGTCGGTTAAAATATCAAACAACCAAAATTAAGATGTTGCACTTAATTTCACTAATGTAGCCTATAACTGTGCATTTTTAATTATTTCCACTCAGATTTTGCTACATGGCCATCTCGTCACACCAGTTCATGAGCACTGCCACTTTTCACGTACGGGTCATAAAGCATTTTCACACCTCATTGAGTGACTTGAAAATTTTCCCTTTGCATTCCTAACTCCATCATTAATCGTATACTCTTAAAGTATGATGAATTAAAAGCCAGCATTTTATGTGGTGAATGCAAGATTTCAGTTATACCAGCTCTAGATAACTTCAAATAACAATAAAGTAATTTTCACAATATTCCATAAGAGTGGCAGATATTAGTTTTTCGATCCAGAATAAACTGCTGTTTCTTAGACATATAATGCTTCTGAACTGTAATACTGGAAATAAAGATTTGTGGAGAAATATTCAGTGAGGGAATTCACCAAGTCAAGAACCTTTATTCCCTTACCTCAGTAACGAATATGTTCTCATGGAGTGTGATACTGGGGATGTGAAGCACAGTTCTTATGTGGGCCAGGAAATATGTCTACATTTAAAACATTCTGCATTTTCTTTAGTTAAGGTTTCAAATAATTTTTTCACTTGAGAAGTTTTTCTAATAGTTCATATTTCTCAGGATATCCGCCTTGGTATAATTATTAGGCTTTGATAACTGATGTGTTCTGTTCTTTGCATAAGAAAACTTGTCTGCATTTGCTAGTTAAAAGAAATATTCTATTACATATACAAATATTTCTGATTTTATTTTATGATAAGTGTCCATTAAACAAAAATGCAAGAATCTGAAAATCATGACTATCAAAACATCTAAGAAGCCTGTATTTATTTATGGACTACAGCCTCTATTACTTTAATCGAGTTCCTACTTTAGCTGTGCTTCCACAGCATCTCACACATATTGCTGGCCTTTATTTAAAGCTGCCAACATCCAGTTTTATATCTTGGCAAATAACTGGACCTCCCCATATAAACATAGACAGTTGTAATGTACAAGATGCTTCCTGGCTTCATTTCCATTTCTCCGCCTTATACTTGCTTAGTTTAAGAACATACATGTTTGACTACAGTTAATACACGCCTCCTTCAATGTAAGTTGACACAGAGCTCAGATGAATGTAATGTTTGCTTCATTTTTCAGTTAGCTTACATCCAGGTCAAGTAAGTCATCAGTTCTATAATAAGTCCACACTTCCTCATGGAGACTCTTCCAAAAATTATTGAAATGCCATTTTTATTGTATGGAATGGAAATGTAAAATATGCAAATCTGTTTTATAAGACACACCTCACGGAAAGTATAACTGGATTCTTAATTGCTTAAATTCTGTTTTCATTTTTCCTTTCATAACTGCAGGTGTTTTCAAGGATTGCCATGCTGTGATTCCTCCAGAGAATTTCTTTGAAAATTGTGTTATTGACTTTTGTGCCTCAAGTGGAGATAGTGTTTCACTCTGCTATGCTCTGCAGTCGTATGCTAGCATGTGCGCAGAAGCTGGAATCTGTGTGGCATGGAGAAACAGCACATTCTGCCGTAAGTTTGAACTTTAATTTAACATGCCTTACTGACATCACCACAGCTTTATAGCAATTGCAACTATATATATATATATATATATATATATATATATATATATATATATACACACACACACCTAGGACTGTTGAACGAAAGTCCGAATCCACTATCACCGAACACACTTTAATGAAAGCGCTTTCACCGAAAAGCGCTTTCGTTAAAGTGTGTTCAAAAAAAGCAAGCCCCCCTACTTTTATATTCTCACTCCGAGGTCGCACTACAGTGGGGAAAAGGGAATTTTCCCTTATCCCCACTGTAGTGCGATCTCTGCAACAGGCATACTTATGTGAAAGTGCTTCTTCAGTGAAAAGCACTTTCGCGTAAGTATGCCCGGCCATTTCACATTCGGTGAAATGGCAGCTTCAGCATTGGTCCTAGACCTATATATATATATATATATATATATATATATATATATATATATATATATATATATATATATCCCAGACCACTAATACTGAATTGATAAATAGCTGTCAGTCAAAATGTAGTACATAAATCTATTAATCTACATATCATCCTAAAAAATCATCTTAAAAAGTCTCATCAGGAACATTAATTCAACATCTTCTGGGGAGAAGCCCCCCCCATACACACATACATCTCTAATATGCAGACTATGCTACCTCTTACCATCTAAATATGTATTAACCCTGTGGCCATCACAAGTCAGAGGAAATGACATTTCTGATCCACAGAGACCTCTTGAAATTTTTTTCTAACATTGAAAATATATTTTTTTACATAATCATTGGATATTTTCAACAAATACAACAGCAGTACTACTGCTCCTTATTGAAAACCTAATCTTTTGCTATAGCTTTCATAAGAATTTCTGAAACTACACTTGCAACAAATAAATATGGCTACGGTACAAAAGCAGAATTTGGAAATTCTGTGGTAAGAAGCTTATTGTAAGACTCATCAACCTCCTAAAAAGTGACAGATAATCTAATAACACTGCTACAAGAATAATGCTCGCAGGTGCTGGGATTGCTAGACTTCCGAATAGTGATATAATTTGTCACCAATATGCTGAGCTGTGCCAGTGTGCTGTTTTGTGATTCATTGTCCTGCCTTTCCAAAAACGGCAATATCTCATTATCGTGAGAATCTCATAAATGAATATAATTTACTCTATTCAGCAGTTTTCACTGCCATACCACACAGAGACACAGACCTCTACTTCCTGCAGTGGCAGACACATACACTTACAGAAAGACAGACACAGACATTCATAAAGGCATCCTTAGAGATGGTTCTACTGTGAAACGTTGACTTTCTGAAGTGAGCATTTCAAAAGAACAAAAAAAAAAAATGCCTGAAAGCCAAAAGGGAGAAAAACTCCTTTTTACTTGTTTTTTATTGCAGGGGGCAAGCCCTCCTGCACCCCTGAGACCCTTCACAATAAAGTAGAATGCCGAGGCACTCACACATTACTCGCACACTGTTCCTGTGCCACCAACACATCATGAAGACAAGCAGCCACGCACTCCCATAAACACATTCAGTACTAGTCAGTTGAAATGGCAGTCTGAGCAGGGTACAGCTGCCTGGATTCCCCTGCTGAGATTCCTCCAACTGAAATGCATAAGTGCATGCTGAAGCCTAACGATGTTACATACACATTCTCTACACTGTCACATAGCACAGAGTGAAGCACTTAAGTACTATGCAAATATTCTAAAGAAGCAATGTACCAGGCAAAATATGATTTCTCTTTAGCACAAGCCCCTCCACCCCCAACAACCTCTGTTGAATACAATACTAAAAATATCACTTCCAAATAGCACAGAAGTACAATTTCAAGCAAAAGGGGACTCTTTGAATCACAAGAGGGTTTGCTGGTATACAATCCATTCTCATGACTATGCATTATAGGTGACATCTCAGATTCTTGGTCATTGAACACTTACTGTGCCTTGTGTACACTACTTAGACTTTGAAAGATAAACAGAGAAGTAGAGATGCAAATGTACACATAAGACATCTCAATAAAGTTATTGATATATTTCTTCTTGCCTCTCTAAAATTATCGATATGGTAAGTTAGTCAGTGCATTCTGTCATTCTGTATATTGTTCATCTCTGACTGCCTGCCATTGCTCACAAAAGGTTACAAACATAAAACTTCAAAGCAATGCAACCCACATAAACACTCCCCAATTCCAATTCCAAAGATGTTCTTAAAAGAAAAGTAAAATAAAAAAATAAATAAAACAGATGAAATTTCACATGCTACACATGCAGTATATGTAAATATTTATACACACGCATACACATGTACATCATCCATGTAATTCAACCCCACAAATATTACATTTATTTTTGAAATGAAAATGACTTAAACAATACAAAGCAAAATATAACACTGACCTCGGCTAGAGAACTAGAAAATGACACTACTGCCAATATTTGGAGGGGAGGTTACTGCACTGCTGAGTGCATCATCCTTTAAATGAAACATTAAACCAAGGTCCCACCTGCCTGTGTAGGTGGTAGCTCTGATGCATGTAAACAATTCCTCTGCACTCACTGAAATGAGTAGGGGCTGCTTTACTGAAATGCTTCTCTTAATATACATTACTGTTCATTTTTATATATACTTTCATTAATAATATTTACAACATAATTTTGCTATTTTCAACCCCTTACCTCCCTAGTCTTTTTATTACAGCTATATTTTAATTTCCTCATTAATTCTTCATTGCTTTTACTTTACTTTAAAATAATCACATCTTCTGTTCCACAGAATCCATAAGTCATAAAAATCTTTATCCTATTTATCCATATCCATTTTACTCTCCTCTAAACTTCATATGCAAGTGCGTATTCATATCAATAATCTTGAAACAGTCATCTTTATTATTTTTTTAAAGAGCATCCAAAACATCCTGATTGTTTTATAGTCCAAAAAATAATGCTGAAATATTTTGTCTAATGTACACAAATATTAGTCTTTCCTTTTGAACTATATGTTTCATACTCTGTTCACAAGTCCAGTGTTATTCTCCATGAAAGAATCCCCAAATTCATAAAAATCCACCAAATTTTTCTGCCTGTTACATACTTCAGTGTAAGTAAGGCCTATCTATAAATAGACTTACACCGGGGGCCAGATTCCAAAAGACCTGCTCTCAGTGTAAGTGGTCACTTACATTGGGAGCTAGCCTTCTGGAATCAGGTCCTATATATACAATAATCTACATTTACCTCACTTTAAATCGTTATAATAAGATATACCAACATTAACATCTTACCCCTCACCCTTTCCTCCATAATTATTTCATTTTAGTTATCATGCATCACTCTCACAACTTATTAAATAACAGTTCTTCACATCTGTTGTTCTGTATCACCAAAACAGTGCTAATTATCTTACCCACTCTTTATTTTATTTAATTTTGAATCATATATACCATATGCTATCATCTCCATATTAATTTTTTAAAACATTCATATTGAGATTCAGATTTAATTTTCTCAAAATGTCATTAACCTTTCATATTCAAACAAAGCTTGCTCAATAGTTTTCTCCAGTTTCCATATCTTAGACATCTCTCACTTACTTGTTTGTATTTTATTTGTCTTTTAACAGGTAGTTTCTTTAACAAAAGTCTCCTAAAAAACTCCCATTTCTTTGATTTCCATAGACTTTATTTGTCTTCTCCTTTATTGCTTTTTAATCTCAAACCTTTACTCTTCCCATGGCCTAACATAATAATATAACTTCTCAATAAATTGCTCATACAATATTTTTCTATTTTTAGGTAACTGTCCCATTACAATATCCAATTTTTTTTTGTTTTCCAAATATTACATCAGTTCTCCAACAACATATTTCTTTCAGTATAGGAAGATAGATGTCACAGCTAACATTCTCCTAGTCAGTATAAATACCATTAATGGTGTCCCCTGAAAAAAGGCTGCTGGACTAGCAGGGCTAAGCAAGTTAAAAGAGTGTAACTAAAATAAATAAACTGGGCCTCATTCTAACTATTTAAATTAAGATGAAACAAAATAAAAATAAATAATTAAACAATGAAACTAACTAAACATAACATAACCTTCACTACACTATTAAGATGCATTTAAAAATTTGACACGTTACAGGGATAAAAGCCTGAACATGACCTGCATGACCCATTATCGGTTAACAGTATGAGATGGGGAGGACTGAGTGGCCAACATGGCTTGTCCATCTTTGGGGGAGCAAGACATTCAGCATGCTACAGTGCTGGAACCTACTGGTGAGTTATAAGGCATGCAGCACATAGGTCTGGAACATGCACTTGGCTCTTCCATGCCATGTTGCCATGGTAGGTTGTATGGAATGTGCACAGGACTGTGCATGACCAAAGAGGAAGGTATACCAGGCCTTCACTTATAACAAGTGTACATGTCAGCCACCAGGAGAGGGTTTAAAGTCAGCAAACCAAAAACATTGCTGGCTGTCTGGATGCTGGCATCCCACAAGTGACTCTGACCCTTTTGGGAGACAAAATGGTTCATAAGCAAGTACTAGGCAATCAGTCTAGAGATAATTATAAGCCTGACCAAAATCCATATTCAGAAGCTCCTGTCAGCCTCTAGTAGGGCAGGACCAGAGGAGAAATAAAGGCTGTCCATCCAATTATTTACATTTACCTTGAAGGTGGCAGAGGTGCTACCTCTGCTTGACATGTGGCAGAAGTTTGTTCTAGAAGTGATGGCTATGCATCTGTCTTACCAGTCTGTCTTATTTGTCTGTTGATGAAGGTTTACTTTCTTTAACCAGGTATTTCAGGTACCATTTATTCCGCAAAGGAATAGGAGGAGGTCAAACAGGGTTCAATACTACAGTTCTGTAAGTAAAACTTATTATAACAGTAGATGTTCAAATGATCACTGCTGCAGTATCCTTAGCTGAGCAACCAAACTGTCAGAAAGCATGAGCTGAGTTGACTAAAAGCCAAATTTGGGTACAATTCCTTCAGAGCTTTACTGCCAGTGGAATGAGGGAGGCTGAGCCCTGAAAGGGCAATGCTAGGAACACGAAAAAATAAACATCCACACCCTGGCATAAACAGCACACACCAAAAAACAAGGGGGAAGGAGGGAAGGAACAGTTATTGCGGAGGTGATCATTCAAATATCTGCATTTACAGTAAGTTTTACTTACACAACTATACTGTGTTCATCATAGTGCAGACTGCAGTAGCCTTAGTTATATGGGTATATTACCTTAGCTAACTGCAACTGGGAGTTAGAAGGAAAAGAGTCCAGGAGTCCCTGGAGAATGGTCCTAGCAAACCTTGATCTGGACCTAGAGAAAGAATCAAGCATATAGTTCTCTGTAAAAGTATGTACAGAGAACCGAGTGGCAGCTTGTAGAATACTTCTAGAATCCAATCCTTTCCAAAAAGCAGTAGATGAAACCAAGGCCCTGGTGGAGTGGGCCTTCACCGTGCCTGGAATAGTTCCATTATGGTGGCTATTTACCTTTTGTCCTATTCATCATAGTTCTGTTATGGTGAGTATAACAAAAGGTAATAGCCTTAGTCAACCATTTGGGAATAGTCTGTTTTGACACAGGTTATCCATTCTTCGTACCTTCATAAGAAATTAATAATTGATCCAAGGATCTGATAGATTTAGTTCTGTCAAGATAGTTCCTGAGTTTTCTGTTGACATTCAAGGTTTGGAGTGCCCTTTCTCTCTCATTTTAAGTTCAGAAGAGAAAATGGGGAGATGGATACTTTAATGTAACTCAGATACCATTTCAGGCATAAAATAAGGATTAGTTCTGAAAGAAACCATGTCCTTATGGAAAATGAAATAGGGCTGACTCACCATAGGAGCATCCGACTCAGATACCCTTCTTGCAGAGGTTAGAGCAACCAGAAAAACTGTTTTTCATGTTAAGAACCATAGGCCAGCCAGGTTAGTTAGTTCAGATGGAGCAGGTGTTAACTTCTTAGCTTCTCTAACACAAAATTAAGATCCCAAGGAGGAGGCCACAGGTTTTTCTGCAGGCCTCTTATGCAAAACCACTTTCAAGAACATTTTGACATGATACTGCATTGAAAGAGGAGAATCCATGGGCAGACATGCTAAATGGCCAATAAATTAACTCTGATACAGGAATAAGAAAGGCCATAGGATAGTAACTCACACAGATATTGCAGAACCAGACAGCAACTAGCTCTGAATGGGTGCTGGCTATGTTGCTGGTACCAAATGGAAATTCTTTGCTAATATATAATTTTAAAGCAGGCTGTCTTGCCTTCATTATTACCTGTTGCATGTCCTCAGTAAACAGGTGCCTAAAAAGCATTAAGAACCAATCATCCAGGCATTCAATAGAAGTTGATAGATGTAGGGGTGTATCAAACACCCCTGTTCTTGTGTGAGTAGATCCAGTCTGTAAATAATATTGTAGTAATTGTCACTGTTCATTGCTAAAAGAAGGGAGAACTATGGTTGCCTGGGCCAGAAGGGAGTCACCATGATGATCCTGAGGGATTTCTTCTGAATCTTCAGAAGAACCACGGATATTAGTGGAAAGGGTAGAAAAGCATACAGGAACATTCCTGTCCAAGGAAAAAAGGCATCTGTCTTCCAGGCCTTCTTGCATAAAGTTCTGGAATAGAACCTTGCATGTTGATTGTTCAGAGAGGAGGCAATGAGGTCCCTTGACGAACTCCCCACAGATGGCTCAACTCTTAGAAGACCTCCAATTAGTTTCCATTCATGAGGATCTGCCTGGTCCTGCTCAGCTTGTCTGCCATAGAGTTTTACTCTGACAGAAAGTAGGATGCCTGTAGACTGAGAATGTGCTGTGAAGCTACTGTATATCCCAAGCTAATGTAGCTAGTGCCTTGATCAGGACAACCATCTTCTTGATATGTATCTGCTTGGGTCTGTCCTTGGTGTCCTACAGTCCCCATAAACTTTTATCCCTTCCGAAACTGTTCCCCAAGCATAGTCGGAAGTGTCTGTGGAGCTTGACTGCTTTGTAGCAGGGAGGGAGAAGGAGAGACCTGGATTCAAGGACATCTGTTGTCTCCACCAAAAAATTTCTCTTCTGACAAACCCCAGCATTGGGATTTGAAAAGATAAAGGTTGTTGATGCTGGGACCAAAGAGATTTCAGATACCACTGTATCTTTCTCATGCCGAGTCTTCTTAAGGGTATCATGAGAATCTTAGATGTCATGAGACCCAAAATCCTGAGGTATTCACTCGTAGTGTCCAAAATATGAGTAGAAAAACTCAGAAATAGATATAAATGTTTATATAAATATCGACATTTCTTTTCCGAAACAAACAAACTGGTAAAGCAATAAAAGTGAAAAGCCACCAACCGGAATCAAGTGGAAAATTTATTACAACGAAACGTACTTCGAACACACAAACTTTAAAACAAAAATAACCAAATATATATAAATGTATATGTGTTTATATAAATATCTCATTTTTTTCCTGTGGAAGAAAATCTCTTTGAACTGAGGTGTCCAGTTGACATTCCTGGAACACAGTCCTGTGTGAAGGAGGCAAGAAAGACTTTTGAATGCTCTCTTGGAATTCCTGCTTGAGTAAGAGATCTCTCACCCAAAAAGAAGCTCCTGACACTTAGAAAAAGAGTCTGCAAGGATAAGCAAATGCACAAGGGGTGCCAACATCCTAGATCTGGTGCTTACCAGTATGGGGGACCACTGTACCAACCCCAGTGTGAGGTCTTCCCACCTGACCCCACACCCCCTTAGCAGCAACTAAACTAAAAAAACTACTCCAAAGCAGATTATAACCTTTTATGGGATGGTATAAGTAGCTTCACTGCACATCCCCCCTCAGATGGAACTGGCAGCTATCTTCTACACCAATGCTTTACACAAACACCTTCATAACTGCATTGACTCAGTTGTAACAGATAGGACCAAAACAAGCTTCTCAAGGAAGAGCAAACCTGCCTCGTGCACAAGTGCCATTAACAGGCTTTACAATAAGAGGAAGAAATTACTGTGTAAGAGTAAGAGGGAGCAAGACCTGAACTGGAAAAACTCCTTCCTCGGCTTAAACAAGCAAATATGACTTCTTGTGATGTCCTCCAAAGCAAACTATGAATCCAAATTAGCTACCTCTACTAAGGACACCTATAAGGTGTTCTTTAGTTACATCCATAGCCTAAAAGGAAAGGCCCAGATTTGTGCTGATCTGGTAGTTAATGACACCACATATACTGGCCAGCAGGTTCTGTGAAAACTTCACTCCCCTGTCCCCACCACCTGTACTCCATGACATCCCTACCATCTGTCCCCTACCTTGTATCTCTAAAGAGCAGGTCATAAATGCCCTCTCTAAGGCCAAAAACACAGCATCTATGGAACCTGATAACATCCCAGGCTGCATCCTACATGGGCTCCAACAAGAATAAGCGACACCATTGGGTATTCTTTTCAATCATAGTCTAAGAACCAGCTTTGTCCCAAGTGAATGGAAAATAGCCACCCTTATTCCCTTGCACAAAAGTGGGGCTTCCACTAACCCCAGGAACTATAGACCTATTAGCCTGACTAACCTTATCTACAAGGCCATGAAGTGAATCATCATGGATCTAATCAACAAAGATATAGGTAATCTCCACAAACGTGAGCTTACTCTGTTTGGATTTGTCAAAGGGACATCATGGCTGTTAAAACTGGTGGACATCATCGAGGCAGTAACCAAAGCCCTGGATGAGGAGAAATCTATGAATACAGCCAACCTAGACATAGCCAAGACTTTTGACACTATCCCCCACTTGTAACCAGTGGTGTTCCACAGCGATCAGTCCTGGGACCTCTACTGTTTGAAATCTATTTCTCTGAAGTACAAGCAAAAACTAAAGGTCTGTGGCTGACAAAGTTTGCTGATGACCGCAAACTGGGAGTGGTCATATAATTCTCCAAATGATGTCAACATCTAAAAGAGAGTTTTATACAAACAAATGATTAGTGCCAAAGTCATGGCCTTAAAGCCTTAAACTCAATGCAAAAAATGTATTATCATCTCTTTTGGTAAGAATGATGTTCCTGCTATCTTCCACATCAGTAGCAACACCTTAAGTATGCACTCAGTGGTGACAGACCTGGGCACACAGATTGACAACAACCTTACCTTTGATCAAAGGAATTCTATATTGCTCATCTCATAAGTAAGGACATTGCCTCCAAAAAAAAAAGAAGTTATAACCTCCCTGGACTCCTCCCTCATCAGGTCAATAATTGAGTACAACTTTCCATTTGGTATGTACCTTTCCAAGCACCTGCAGCAACTGGAGAGGCCACAGAGGTTCCTCACAAGGAACATTCAAGGTCTTCAGCATCTGTCCTATGTGGATCATCTGAAATCACTGTCACTTTATTCTGTTTCATACAGAGTATTGAGAGGTGATCTCTGCCTTGCATATAAGGCAACCTCTTACCCTGTTTTATTGGAAATGCTATATATCTGCAAGTCAAATGGTACACGAATTACTTGCTCTAAAGACCTTAACCTAGTATGTGACATTAATAGAACCTGCTGGAGGGACAGATTTGTTTCCCCGGAGGTTACCACGCCTTTGGAACAGACTTCCACCTCATGTCAAACAGAGCACCTCATTGGCACTCTTCAAATGCAATCTGGACAATTGGATGAGTAACCATAAATTCCCCCCATAAATTCACCCTCATTGGCACTCTTCAAATTCAGTCTAGATGATTGGATGGGTAACAGTAAATTTGCCCCCAGGTTTCCACCTGTGTCCCTCTTGGACAGGGGCAGTAGGTGCTGATCTTGGAAATAAGGGTAGAACTTGGCTAGGCTTGTAAGGGCCCTAGGGCCATTAGCCTAGTTACTTCCTATGATCCTATGATCTAAATATGAGAAAAACATGGATAACCTGTAGCCTGCATTGAGCTATAACTGGTACTAAACATTGTGTGAATGTTCCTGGTGCAGTGAATAGATAATGTGATACAGAGAACTGATAATGTGATACAGACACATTAAACCTAGTCTAGTTTTGCCAGGAAACTTGAAAGAAGAAGTGGTAACAGATTGTAAAGTGATATCATTTTGAATTTGAGTACAATCACAAACAGCTTTAGGAAAGCAGATCCAGGACTAGTCTCCAAGAATTTTCGTTTTTTTGGCACAAGGAATATCTTTGAATAAAACCCATTCACCACCTGGGAATGAGGAACTGATTATATCACTCCTTTGGACAGCATGTGAAGAATAACTAGTCAAAACAAAAGAGTCTTATCTGATGATGAGGAATTTCTGGAAAGGAAGAATTTCCTCCTCTTACTACCAAATGTAACTTTGATGAAAGATTTTCACAACCCATTTTCTGAAACTATCTGTTCCCTAAGTGAAAAATGGAGAGCCAGACTTTCTGGAAGAAAAATGGAGTCAGGGTAAAAATGGTTCACAAGGTCTCTTGAATAGTTATTCAGATTTGTTAGACAGTCCTTGGTTTTGGGAGGTCAAGACTTGAATCCCCTGCAATTTCTTCTTAAATGTCTGTTTACCTGTATTTTGTTGATCATAGGATCATAGGAAGTTACTAGGCTAATGACCCTAGAACCCTTACAAGCCTAGACAGGTTCTACCCTTATTTCCATGGTCAGCACTAACTGCCCCTATCTAAGAGGGACACAGGTAGAACTATCATGGTGAATTTAGGGTTACCCATCCAATCATCCAGATTGCATTTGAACAAGGCCAATGAGGTGCTCTGTTTGATTGTTTATTCTATTTTTTTTTTTGCTAAAATTGGATGAAGAGATAGAAGATTCCTTGGAAATTTTGGTTTGGAAAAGGAGGACTGAAAAATCTTAGAGATTACCTGGATCAGCTTTCATCACATTTTTTGAACAACTCTGCTGCAAAGGGGCCAAACATTAAATCTCTATTAAAGGGAAAATTTAAAATCTCATTATTAAATCATCTGGGAGATTCTGACAACGCAGCCATGCAAACTTCCTCCAGCAACAGAAGAAACTAAGTTATTTAAAGCATATATTCCTCACAAGAAGAAACCGGAGATAAAACATTCCTCATACTTTCACAATTTGTCATAACAAACTTTACCTTATGAGCTTGAAAATTCAAAATTCTGAAAATCAGTGTTGCAGAAGTATACACCTTTTCCTATACCTATCAGTAATCTGTCCATCCTTATCAAAAAGAAAATGGAATTAACGAAGTGCTTTGCAGCAGTGAGATCAACTAAAGCTACAGGTTCTGGGTCAGGTTTGGGAATAGTGTATAAAAATGCAAAAGACTAAGGAATTTTATACACCCTATTTGTCTTTTTAGGGACAGCTGGCTGACTAAGAAAAATTGTTGGCAGAAACACACATCCTCTAAAGCAGACAGAGAAGAAGGGATGGGTGTAGGGTCTGTAAAATCCTTCTGTAACAACTTATAGTATTTTTTGAGGGACTAGGAATCCTCAGTGTTCACCCACTAGAAACACTGACACATTCTAGCAATATTCTCAGAGCTAAAGAAACCCCCTACATGGAGAATCAAAAACTGAGCTCTCCTCTGAGTCTGAATTAGAAACCTGAGGAGAAACCCTGCATCCATTCCTGCATCTTGAATGTCTTCAAGAAAACAGGAATCCTCCTTTCTTTTACCAGAAACTACTTTACAAGGATCAAGAGGCTGAATTAAACTCTGAGCCAGACCTAATAAACTACTCCTAACCAAAGAAAATTCACAAAGACTAGATATAAGCTTGGTTTTCAGTTTCTTTTTGACAGGAACAATGTGCCACATGTTATTAAGGGCAGCAGAGCTTTCCCAGGGGTGGGCACATGTCATAATTTAGCAGCTTTCTACAGGAAAGAGCATGTTTTCTCTCTCTCCAGAAACGGTTTCTAGTAGGGTATATAAAATATTACATTATACCTATAAGAATCAATCAGAGGCTTTCAGAAATGATTGAGAAGAGAGGCTGGAAACGCAATTTACATAGGAACAATGGGAGGACATGTACATGACTCCCAAGTGTGCAGCAAAGTCCAGAAGGTTTAGGATTTTTGCATGGAAGTGTCTGCATATGTATTTTTATACTCCAATGAGACTTTAAAGAGTTTTTCCTCAAGTACATAGCAAATGCTTGTGGTGTGATATGAAACAGCGAGAGAAATAACTGGGAGCACATTTTTTGGGAAGTACACTGATGTGACGTGTTTTAAAAATTCCCTACAGAGTACTCTTTCAGAAATGTTGGGAATCAAAATGGCTATTACTATGGAAATTATTATTTTAAGCTGAGACAGGAGATCTGAATTGCCTAGACATAGTAATGTTTTACTAAGTTTAATGCCATAGGCTGCCAGAAAACAATTACTAGAAAATGGAAATCAAAATCCAAAGCAGCTGCACTTGAAGTACTTAATAACTGGAATTTGGATTTTTAAAAAAGTAATGAGCAAATTACATAGAAATAAATGGAATTTGTGGGAAAATACTTGCAGAGTAATGTTTAGTAAGAGGAGTAAGATTTAAGGGAAGGTGGAAATTGATCAATTTATATAATGTCTGAGTGAATGACAGCTGTTATAAAGAAAGAACACATTTATTTAATGTATATTGCATGTAAACTAAAGATGATAATATGTTTTTTTTTCTTTTTTATTAGTGCATGTATGCATATGTGATGTCCCCACACTGGGCCAGTAATGAAGGAGCCTGAATCTTTACCACTGACACAGGAGAGGGGCATTCACTTGGAATACAAATGGATACACTCAATATTTCTAGATGCAGACCTCTCTGCATGAAGCACAATTTCCCTTAAGAGCACATAGGGAACACACTCAGTCCGAGGTCTGGATCTCTCTATCTGTCTCCCAATAGGTCACCATTAAGACTCCCCATTGGCACAGCTATCGGGTTAGTTCCTCAGCTGAGTGTCCAAGCCAAGTCCTCCAGCACCTTCTCTTTGAAACCAGTGCTTTATGTCCCTGCTCCAAGTAGCTGACACACACACTGTGAGATTTGATTTCACACACACACACTCTCACACACACACACACACACACACACACACACACACACACACACACACACACACACACACACACGCACACACACACATGTTTTGCTAATGTTTATGGCAGTACCTGGATCTTCCCCTCTTTTTACTGAGCTAATGAACAAAGGCTTCTTCCAGATATGCCATCTCCAGTCCTGTTTAGAGCTGTGAGATAAGCACTTCCATGGCTCAACAGGTGGTCCAATTAACAGCATTTTTCTTAAAGTAAGACGGAAGCTAGTTGTTTAACCCCTTCTCTTCCAGTGTCCTTCACTAACATATACACATGCAGTTTCACATGTATGTTCCTTCTCTGTCCAGCAGAACTCACACTGATACATTTTTTAACAGTAACAACCTTTCAGACACATTTTGATTTTCAAATGCCATACAGTTCCAATACATGTGTAACATAAGCATATTGTATACCTCAGTTTGATATTCAAAGTACATATTATTCCTTATTGAACCCCAGATGGCTATGCTGGCACTACCCCATGACATCACAGCATATATCTTAAGCGATAATTTAATAAAGTTATTAAAATGCTAGATTTCTGAAATTACACCACTTTTATCAATACTAATATAATTTCACAATGAATTATACAGTAATATTGCTTATCAACAGAAGTTCACTATGCACATAAAGATTATTCAGCTTGTCTAACCATAATATTTTTTCTTGATCCTTAAATTATATATTTTCATTAGCAAAATCTCTTCTGCTCTGTTTCTTTATATTATTTTTTTTCAATAAATCTCTAATTATAGTTTATCAACTTAAAATGATCAAGCATTAAAATATTTGCAAAAAGATTTTGAGATCATTGTTTCTTATTTTACTTTCAGCTATCTCCTGTCCTGCTGGCAGTCACTATGAGAACTGTGCTACTGGATGTCCTGCAACCTGTGCTAACACATCTCCTCCCAGTTCCTGCAATGCTTCACCTGCAGAGGGTTGCATCTGTGATGATGGGTACATTCTGAGTGGAAACAAGTGTGTCCAGCAGAGTGACTGTGGCTGTGTAGATGGTGATAATAACTACTATACGGTAAGTTCTCTTTAAATCAGGAAGAACTAGGTATTATTCCTTACATATACTGCTGAAGCACCATATTCCATTAACATTTTGTCATTATTGGGGATTACATTTCAGCAAAATAAAAATAAATAAGATAAATTCATCCACAGATGATTGAGCAAGTTTCTGTTTTCACCCCCCTGCTCCATCTTAGTAATGCATGCAAACTCTAACCCTACACCAATTGTAATGTGCAGCCTATCTGCAAAAAGCCCCTCACATTACACTACAACTACACAAGGCACTTCAGACACTCAAGACAAATGCACACACACACACACACACACACACACACACACACACACACACACACACACACACACACACACACACACACACACACACCTGCACTAAATTGATCTATTCCATAAGCTAACCCTGACTTTAAAACACACACATTTGCGCACAGGCTCCCAGCTCCACCATGCACCTTTGTTGAGCATTTGAATGTCACCCAAACAAGTGTTCAAGCAAACATTCTATTATATGTACAGCAGTTCAATTATGTCACACAAATGAGTGTCAACCAACTGAAATGCACCCCTCCATAAAGAATTTATACAATTCCATTGATAGGCTGTCTGGACCTGGCACCATCCCATTAGTAAGATCTCATATACAAACCCCTATTTCCTCCAGGGCGAAAAGCTGATTTAACTTTAGATAGTCTAATTCCTCAATAAGAGGCATTTTATCTGATGCAAGAAGGCAGCTTTGAGCTTGGAGCTATCTCCCTCCCACCCCCCACCCTTGTATAACTGGTCAAAATAACTCCTAACACAATCAATAATTCTCCATGCATCCAGATTTACTACACTATACACTTTTTAGTAAATTTTTCATCTTCTGTTTGTGCCAGTCTCAGGATATCCAGCAAGAGGTTAAGTGGCTGAAAATTCCCACCCTCACTCCCTGCTGCTTGTTGTGATTTAAACCCAGTGTCTTTACCACAATCTGCCTCTTATATTAGTCACTGTTTCTGTCACCTCTTTCATTAGTTATTGTCATTAATTAAAAAAGTATAATTTTGCAAAATCACTTCCTTTTAGCTATTTAAATATTTTTCCTCTTCCCACTGCTTTCCATAGATCCTGGATACAGGGTGCCCATCAAACCAACCAGTGCTGCTCTTGGCTGTTTATCTGCTCCTAGTGTAAACGCTCCTCTCAGTCTCCTCTTATCTGCTTGCAGTAGTGAGCACTACAAGTTGAAACTGGGAGTTCCTCTCATTAGGCTGATAAAGCCTGATTTGTCCTCTCCTTCGTATCTTCCTGTCTGTTTATTACGCAGTCCAATACCAAGATGGAAGGTCAGGCTGATTGTTTCTCTTCTGTTGCCAATCTCACAGCACTTGGTATCCTTACGCAGTGTGTAGTAACTGCTTTATGCTCACAGATAAACTCTTAACTCAGCACAAGAAATTCTGGGTTTACTATCAAAATGTGGAAATGAGGCTTGTCGAGTATGGGTTGGTCAAATGTGTTTTCTCCCAATGTTCCTAATGTTGAACTGCAAATATCTGAATTCATGTTAGTGAAAATGAGTTCACCTTTGCTAATATGAAGCTGGCGTTTTGAATTGAGATCATGGTACAGTGCAGATCTGGAAATTTTCCATTTTCATCACTGTAGTGCGATCTCGGAGTTGGTATATATATATATATATATATATATATATATATATATATATATATATATATATATATATATAAATAATATGGAGGGAGGTTGGGGTGTGCAGAGCCCCACATGGGGGGGGGGGAGCTTGCCTCCCCTGCAAAAACATTAAAGGCAACACGGACTTTTAACATTGGAAGTTCCAATCTTCAAATGTCGATTCTCATGATTACCACTTCCAATATCTTGGTAATTCTGTGTTACCAAAGTCAGATAAACAATTTGGTAATTTTGTAAAAAACTGTTTTCAGTTTCAACATTTTAATAGTAAAGCGAAATTCTGTTGAGACATGCAGTTAAAAAAATATGGACTGTGAGCAACTCACATCACTGTCACAATTTACATCAGCCCATACTAAAATGTCTTACACTTAGGTGGTAAAAAATCATTACAAAAACCTTCTAGACCATTAAGGACTAGGTCTCAGACAAAATCCAGTACCACATTACCTTCAGCCATGCATTCGATAAGGAGTCACCAAAAGTTAAATTATCTCAAATCTAGCATACCAGACCACTATGTAGTCAGGTACAATGAGTTTCTTCTTACTAGGCTGGACAAAGACAGCATATAAGTTGTCTTTCAGGTGACAGGATCTCTGATACCTCAAGGGCTCTTAAAACTCTTTCATCTATTAAATATGAGTATAACATGGTGGTGGTGGCCTATGCGGGAATGAATGACTTGAGATGCAAAACCCTGAGGGATATTCAGAGAGACATGTCAGAACTCTCCATGCATGTCATAAATGCAGACAAGACTCTAGTCCTGACTGTAATCATTCCTTCACAAGAATGATGCCTAGATACAAAGAAAAAAATAACTGGCATCAGCAATTGACTAAATAGTCATGGCTTCCCCTAGAATGACACTCATTCCAGGGCTTCCGCATACTGGCTAAAACCTTGGATACCCCCATAGTACATTTCTAGGCAGAGTCCAGCTAATGGAATCTCATCACAACTAAAATATTAAATCCAGAAAAGGATTATAGTGATGTGACTCTGCTTAATGCCAAAAGTCTAAACAGCAAACTGTCCCACCTTGGGGCTCTTGTGCATTTGGAATATATCCATATCTGTGTAATTACTGAAACTTGGTTTAAATGTTTAGAAAGCACTCCCTCCATACCTGGGTTTTGCATCTACCATACCTTCAAACTATATTTGTTAGGGACAATATTACCTCTGGTCAGATCCCCAGATGCCCAAAAATGGAACTCATTGAATACTAACTCATATTAAACAGGACGTACTATCTGTTTATAGCCTGTTATAGGATCCCTTGATGTCTCCTGAAAATCATGTAAGTTCCTAAATGTACTTGATAAACTTCCTACAAACAAGAACCCTATAATTTTGAGAGACTTTAACTGCTCCTCAATAAACTAGAGTACCTATACTGAAATGTAGGATATACCCAAACGTTCTTAGAGTTAATACACAAAACATGTCTGGACCAGATTGCTAACAAATTCACTATAGGACATAATATTCTTGACTGTGTCCTTATGAATATAGCTTCTTCATGTACTATTCCCCTGATAGCTCTTTTTCTGGTTAAATGAGATCATAAACTAGTTACCTTCATATCTTCCAAATCACTAAGCCCATTGAAACCAGTATCTCAGAATTCAAGCATTTCAAATGTACTAATCTTATTAAATTCAATGAAGTTTCAAAATTCACTTATAGCAGCATAATCCCAGACATTACTGTGGCAGGTAATTTCACAAAGGAATTCTGTGCCCACTTAGTTAAATATAAAGAGCTGGCAGTCCTAAGTGTCCATAATAAAATGGGAAATTTAAAAACAAACCACTTTGATGGTTCACCAACATAAATAAACTCTACAACAAAAGAATCCTTAAATATACAGCCTATCAAAAGACCGACATAGCAAGTATATCACAAGGTTGACTAAAAACTTGAATAGTACAAGCAGGTATACTAAAGCAGCCTATTAATTTAGCCCTGCAACTTAATTGATGGACAAATACAAATCATTCTTTAGCTATGTTAGGAAACTAGGAAATAACACCCTACAATGTTGTAAACTTGTTCATAATGGTGCCATTTACTCTGGTGCAGTAGATACTGCCAACAAACAAATTCAATACAAACTTCACCCTGAAGATCACTATCCAAAGTCCACTCATTTTTGAATTTCTCAGACACCCCATAATCACTAAAGAATGTGGACTGGAAGTGATCTCCAAGACTAAAAATACTTCAGCAATCGGACCTGAAAATATACCTGGCTGTTTAATAATCAGTACTAAACAAGCCTCAGACACTTCTTAAATTTCTTAACCTGTGTGTAGCCACTGGCTTTGTCCCTGCTGTTTAGTACAGAGCAGTAGTGATACCACTCCTGAAGGGTGACCCCACCACTGACCCTGGGAATTATAAGCCCATCAGTCTGGCAAGTCTTTTTTGAAAAGCCGTGGAACATATTATGACTGACCTAATAAACAATGAGATTAAAAATCTCCTCAGGCTAAACCCACAGCAGTCTAGCTTTGTCAAGGGGAGATCCTGTCAAATGAATCTGTTTAACTTCATTGAAAAGGTAATAAGGCTATTTACAGTGGCCATGCTGTTCACACAGCTTACCTTGACTTGGTCAAGGTGTTTGACAACATTCCTCATACTGGCTTAGTCAGTATGCTTAATTCATTACAAAATAGATCCCTGTGTAGTAAGATGGATAGCAAATTGCCTAAAAGACAGATATCATACTTTACAGGTAGCAGGTGCCTTAGCAGAGAGCATGAAGGTGACCAGTGGTGTCCCACAATGCTTCATGCTTTGACCCTTTTGTTTGTCATTTACTTTTCTTATCCCCAGACCATGAACCAAGACCTCTGGCTAACCAAGTTTACAGATGACTGTAAACTGGGAGTCATTGTAAAGTCCACCTCTGATGCCAAAGCCCTTCAGCAAGAATGCAAACTTGTAAATTCCTGGCATATTAAAATGAGCTCAAATTAAATACTAAAAGGTACAATACTGTCAGATTTGATAAATAACCCCATTCTCCTAGCATTCAGCAAAGAAAAGACCCCACTCCAAAAATGAGAATGTTGCTAAAGACCTTAGAACTTGAGCTGATGACACACTCACCTTTCATCATCATGTAACGACAGTAGTCAAAATGTCCTTCTTAGCACAACTAATTGTCAGAGAAATAGCATCCAGATCTGAAGAGATTTTTTTTTCCTCTTTTATTCAGCAATGATTAGGCCAATTATTGAAAATAATGTCTAATTTGGGATCCACCTCACTTGACATATCAAACAACTGGAAAGACCCTAGTGGCTCCTAACAAAGAAGGTCACTGACTTAAAACCACTTCACTACTAGAAAAGACTGGAAGCATTGTCTTTGTATTCAGTGTCTTACAGACTACTGAGAAGACCTATGCCCAATCTCCTATCCCAGTCAGGAGCCAGTGGTCATGAATCTCTTATATCTGCACATATCAAATGGTCCTACTAATACCAGAACAGGGTTGTAAACTCATCAGCAAATAAATAAAACAGAGTGGTGAGATAGCTTCATTACACAGTGCCTTCACAACCTCTGGACTAGACTTTCATGGCAAATCAAGTAGTCTGATACATTATCTTCCTTTAAATGGAAACTGGATGATTGGATGGGTATTCAGAAATTCACCACTGGCTTGATTGGCCTAGTCTTCATTGAAAACGGAGGTACAGTCTAAGGTGGATAGTGACAAGGAGTAAATGGTCACAAGACTCTGTTGCCTTGTGTTTTTTGTGATTCGTACTATTTCTGTGATGTGCCATATACTGTGGAGATCGCTGTGCTAACATATCTAACCTCCAAGGTATGTAGGAACTAACAAAGTACAGTTGTATAAGTAAGCTAACCATAACAGTAGATGCTCAAATGATCACTGCTGCAGTCGCCTTAACTATGTGGGTTATATCCTGCTAAGGTGTACGCTGTTATATCCTTAGCAGGTTATATCACAGAGAGATAAAGCTACTGAAGTAGTGATCATGTTTGTTTGACTTTCGGCTTTTCCCGGTTAGGGGTCACCATAGCGGAACTCCGGTCTGCTAATGATTGGCAGTAGATTTTCATGAACGCCGAGGTGCCAGCTCGACGTCGAACCTTCAATGAAGGGACACCCATTTACGCATATCTTTCGAACACCAAGTATTGATCATAATGATGAAAATCTTAAGTTCTTGTTGTATCCTTGGTAGAATATAAACCAAACAGCTTAGACTACTGCAAGAGTGATCTATTAGAACATTAACTGTTATGGTAAGTTTACCTACACAACTATACTTTGTGACTGTTAATAAGAAAGTAGCATTGCTATTCTCAAATACGTTCTACTAGCAACATACCATACAGCTGTAATGTCATTCTAAGCCATACCCTCACATTCTACCAGCAACATTCCAAACAGCTGTAATGTCATTCTAAGCCCTACCCCCACATTCTACCAGCAACATTCCAAACAGCTGTAATGCCATTCTAAGCCCTACCCTCACATTCTACCAGCGACATTCCAAATAGCTGTTATGTCTAACCCTACCCTAACAACCCTTCTCCTTTTCATCTGTGCAGCCCTTTCCTTTCTGACTCATGAAGGGCAGTATAGAAAGGGTAGTGACAGCAGATCCTTGAGAGAAAGCTAATACTGATACAAGCAAAATGTTATTTATTTACTGACATTTGTTTACCAGGAAAGTCTGACTGGTACAGGTACCATTTTTCAGCAGACATGGGG
>NC_056734.1:459170528-459240528 GCF_019279795.1 Protopterus annectens
GGGTCTTTATTTCTAACCAGATGGTAACAGATTTAATTAATTCCAAAATCATTTCATGTCCTATATCTGATCATAATTCAATTGTTTTTGAATTCATGATAAAAATACTCATAATGTTCAGATCAAAAGGATACCAGCATACTTAACTCAACTAAAAGACTATAAAGAATATATACTTTCAGAAGTAAAACATTTTTAGACATAAATAACACTCCTGAAGTCTCCATTGTTTATGTTTGGGATGCCTTAAAATCATATCTATATGGACAAAGTATCAGATGGTATAATAATAAAAGGAAATCTTGGGATAAGGAATTGTTAGATATTCAAAGTAAATTAGACTCTTATAAACATAATAATAAAGAAAATATTATGGACAAGAAAGTTATTGAAGAAATAAACAAACTAAATGAGAAATACAAAGAAATTTTAACTCATAAAGTTAAAATAACTTTAGAGAATACAAGTTTTTGTCTTATTCAATAAGCCCCAAATACTTACATAGACTTAAAAATAAAACAAAAAGGTTGAATAAACAAAACCATATCAAAGAAATCTTTTCTCTAAGGAAAAGAAGAATGTTTCTAGTATACCAGAAATACTAGATGAATTTAGAAATCACTTTCACAAAATTAACCATAATAATATTAACATGGAACCTAAAGATAAAATAAAGGAGTTTATAACCACAAATATGAATAAAAGCTTAATAAACAACAGATTAAACTATTGGACAAGAGTATTTCATATACAGAAGTTATTACACAAATACATAAGCTTAAATCAAACAAAGCACCGGTAATGATGGTATTATACCAGAGATATATAAAATCCTTTCTAAAAATACATATTCATTTATACATAAGGTTTTTATTTTGGCCCACACTGAGTTAATAACCCCCATCTTGGCAATATACATTTATTTCGCCAATTTTAAAACCTAATAAAGATCCAACTAGATGTTCTTCATATCGCCCATCTCATTACTTAATGTTGATTATAAAATGTTTATGAATATCTTTGCTGATAGATTGAAGACAATCATTCCCGGCATTATAGATATAGATCAGACAGGCTTCATTGTAAATAGAAATACTTTTGATAATATAAGAAGAACTTTAACATTAATAGATTTTGCAAATAGGAAAAGAAAGATTTAACACTTATTAGTCTTGATATAAGTTCAGCATTTGATTCAGTAAGTTGGGACTATCTGTTTACCTTAATGAAGTGCACAAACTTCTCGGATGCATTTGTAAATCTAATTGAACATTTATACAAAGGAACGTTGGCTTATATTAAGGTAGGAACATATGTTTCACAAAAATACCCATTCTTAAAGGTACAAAACAAGGATGTCCACTTTCTCCACTATTATTCACTTTAGTAATGGAGCCTTGGGATAATTTGATCAGAAACAGTACTGACATAGAGGGTTTTGAAATAGATGAAAATACAACATCCAAAATTCAACTTTTGCAGATGATGTTCTAATTACATCAGCAGGATCTAATTCTTCTATACAGTCTCTATTTGATAACATGATGAATTTTAAAAGTATTTCTGGTTTAATATTCAATGCAGCAAAAACTAAAATACTACCTATATACACACAAAAATATTCTCATTAGTGATTTTACTAAATATGTACGCAATTCAGGTCAGATAACTTATTTAGGTATAATACTATCTAAAGATATTAAATCTATTATATATAATAATTATAATACCTGTTTTCTTAATATACAAAATCTTTTAATACCTGGAATAATATGTTTTTTACTATGGAGGAGAGACTTACAATTATTAAAATGATAATATTCCCAAGATTTTATACTTAATACAATCAATAATACTTCCACCTACAAAATAATTATCAAGAAACTGAACACACTAATGTTAAATTTCTTATGGGCACCTAATAGACCTAGGATTACATTAAAGAAACATACTAATAGCTGGTCTCAAGGGGTATTTCTTTTCCAGACTTTCATTTATATACTATCTCTTCTATTGTAAAAGTTATTACTTTATTAATAGATCAGTCATATGTCACAAAATGGAAAGATTATTGGGAGCTAATTAGTATACACTTCATGAAAATCTCCTTAACACATAAAAATATGATTGTAAATAACTCCATGTTATGGTTACTAAAGGAATTTTGTACTTCACCTATTACACCTAAACATATGGTTTGTTACCCATTAAATATTATTATTAGTTATCGTAACTTTATATTCATGCACCCTAAGTATAGGGAATGGAATTTTATTGTATTTCCTATAATGTATACTCAGGGTATGCTTTTGTCATCTACTTCTGAAGGAACTCATTTAGCTATAGATAATGATCTAAAGTACTGGTATCAGTTGATATCTGATAATAATTTATTTTTATTTTACATTTGTTGACCGGGCTAGTCCAACTGGATACATGTCCATTTTCAGTGGAGGCCCGGGGAGAAAAGCTCCATAGAGGGTAGTTATGACAAAAAACAACACACAGGAGATAAGAATACAAGGTAATACTTTCAAGGTCACATGAACAATAAAAAGGTTATACAGATAGTTTAAATAGTTGAAACATTCTTAGGTAGTTGGAGTACTCTAACTACAAATGAAGTCCCTTGAATTATGGATTGGATAGATAGTAGCTGGCTGTTTGCTGCTAATCAGGATTAGAACATGGGCATAACCAATTAGATTTTAGTAGATCTTTGAGTTGTTTTTTGAATTGGTTGAGTGAAGTTTCGTGTCTTAGGTTGTTTGGGAGGGCATTCCAGGATTTTCCAATGGAGTTCGCATAGAGTGCTTCACCTCCTGAATTATTAGCTTTAATGTTTTGGATTTGAGGGTATTTGGAGGATCTAAGGGAATTAAGGTTAGAGTATGGAATGAATATTTTGGTCATTCTTGGGGGTTTTGTCAGGATGGTGTATAGTTTTGAATGCCTCAGTAAGTTGATTAAGTTTGAGAGTGTTAGGTAGTTCTAACCAGTGTAGTTTTCTAAGATTGTTACAGTGGTGTGTATGATAGGGCATTCCTGTTATAAATCTAGCTATGTGGTTATAGGTTGTAGATAGTTTGTTTTGTTCTGTTTTATTAAGGAAGGAGAATATCGGTGAGGCATAGAGGAGTGTGGAAAGGAGGTGAGTCCTAGCAATGGTTAATTTAGTATGTGGGGTTAGGAAGTTCTTAATTCTATACATGGACCCGAGTTTCTTGTTTACCAATTAATGGTCAGATTAATGTGAGTGTCAAATTTAAGCTTGTGGTCTAAGGTCACACCAAGCAGTTTGGTGTGAGAGACAGGGTCAATTTTGGTCCCATTATTGGATATTACGTGAAAGTTGGGGTGATTGGAGGAAGGAGAATGATTTCCTTGAGGGGTGGGAGTAGTAGTGGGGAAAACAGAAGTAATTTGGTTTTGGATGGGTTAAGTAAGAGTTTTAGTTCCAAGAACCATTTTTCAACTAGGGAAAACAGTTTTGGGTGGCGACTTGAGTTTGTCGAGGAGTTGTCGGAGAAGATCAGGGTGGAGTCGCGTGCATATTGTATGCAGGAGGCTCTGGGAATAATAGTGTGCAGATCGTTAATAAATAAAGAGAATAGTAGAGGACCAAGGATAGATCCTTGGGGAACACCGATATTTGTGGGGAGTAGGTCGGATAAGCTATTTTCCCATAGCACAGCCTGATTTCTATGAGAAAGGTAGTCATTAAACCAGTCTATGGTATTCTTGCTAAGGTAGTATGCCTCCAGTGTGTGGATCAGCTGTTGGTGATTAACCATGTCGAAGGCTTTGGAAAGATCAAGAAAGAGCCGAGGTTATTAATCTATTGTTACGATTGTGGTTTACGGAGTCAATAAAGGAAAGGAGGGCAGTAGTTGTGCTGTGATGGGGGCGAAAGCCGTGCTGGGTGTGAGACAGGAGATTGTTTCGAATAAGATGGGTAATGAGCTGCTTGTGAATGCAGCGTTCCATGATTTTTGCTAGTGGAGATAGTATAGCTATGGGTCTGTAGTTTGATGTGTCTGTGGAAGATCCACCTTTATGGAGAGGGATGATGTGGGAGATTTTCCAGATAGAGGGAATAGAAGCTTCTGATATGGTCCGGTTAACCAAGATAGAAACAGGGTAGGCTATGGCCTCAGATGCAATTTGTAGGTAGGTGGCTGGGAGTAAGTCAGCCGCTAAGGTGGTTGGTTTGAGTTTATTTAGGAGGGTTCTAATATAGGAGGTAGGTACGGGTTGCAGGTTGAAGGCAGGTTGAGTTTGGAATTTGGTTGAGGGTGTATCCAAGGGGGAAGTGGTAAGTTGGTTGGCCAGGGACTGAATGGTTTCTGTGAAAAATGAATTAAAGGTGTTGGCTATTTCTCTAGGATCTTTACCAATTAGTTTTTCAGGGGTAGGGGTGGTGGGTTTGCCTGGATGAAGGAGGTGATTAAAACCGGCCCAGAATTTCTTGGGATTATTCTGGTGTTTATTTTGAGGTGGCAGTAATAGTGTTTTTTGTCAGACAATACGGCTGATTTGGTTGAATTTCTAAGTTGGAGAAACTTGATGCGATCTAGTGGGGATTTAGAGGCTCTCCATTTATGCCAGGCCTTGTCTCGATGTTTAATTTTGGCTTTAGTGTCCTTTGTTAGCCAAGGTGCAATGCGAACCTTAGTTTTAGTGAGACGCTTAGGAGCGTGCGAGTCAAGTATTCTTAGGAAAGTGTTATTGAAATATAACACACTGTCATCTAAGGGTAATGTTTTTAGGATGGACCAATTACATGCCTTAAGATCTGCAATGAATTGGTCCGGGACGAAATTCTTACTGTTCCTGACTAGTCTGGATTGTGGTTGATTTGAAGTAGGACACTTGTGCTTAATAATAAAAGTAATCAGGTGGTCACTAAGGTCGTTGGGAAGGGTCCCTGTAGTATAATTCATTGGGGCCTTGTTTGTAAGTATCCAGTCAAGGATGCTCTCTTTTTGTTGGGCACTACCCATTCTAGTGGGAGTTAGAATATTCTGCGAGAAGCCATGTAAGTTAATGGGGAGAGGATTTGGGAGTTCGGAATAGAGGGCCCAGTTTATATTAACATCCCTAGTATTATCGTTTCTTGGTGATAGTTGGTGGCAAGCCAACTGAGGATTAGTTCTAGGTTTTCAATATTTTTGCCTGGTGGTAGATAAGTCACTATGAGATTAATACTTTTTTTATTATTAAGGCGAATCTTTAGAGCCATTAGTTCAAGGTTGTGGGCTTTTGGGGGTTGGAGTGGGTTCATGGTGATGTCCAGGGAGTTCTTGAACATAACAGCTATTCCTCCACCTTTTCTGGTTATTCGATCACTCCTAAGGATGCTATATCCAGATGGGATAATTTCTTCATCCTTAGTGCATGGTTTAAGCCATGTTTCTGATAGACACATGATGTCAGGGGAGTGAGTTGCAAGCAAGGCATGTAAGCTGTGAATCTTATTATTAATACTTCTAAGGTTGAGATGGAGGATGAGGAGGGAGCCCACTAGGTTTCTGGTATCTTTCAGTGTTTTGGGGTCTAAGTCAGAGTTGGGACCTGGGTTGGGGTGGATATCACCACATCTTGTGATAGATTTTTTTAAGTAGTCAAGTATTTTTTGGAGTTTGACTAATAATTTTAGGGTATCTTTTGTTGAGGGCACCTTTGGGTGGCTAAGGGTAGGGTGATTTATTTTAGGAATCAGGTTTTTAGCATGGTAGTGAGATGGAGGGATGGGTTTGGAGTGGTTATGAGAATGAATGGAGGTGTGATCTTTAGAAAGATGGACACCTGTTAGGGTTAGGGTTTCATATCTGGTTAAGAGATAGGAAACTGTAAGGAGTAATAGCATGGAGGGAAGGGTAGAGAGAATCTTTTTGTCCATGGTTTGAAGAGGTTAGTGAGTGAAGTGAGCTAGGGGGTTTCGTAAGAGAAACCAGGGTGTGGGAAGGGTAGGAAGGGAGGTTAGCAGGTGGGTGGAGATTAGCTAGTCAGAATAGACTAACAAAGAAAGTGAGGGAGGTGAGTGGGTGGGGGTAGCCTAATCAGTGTAGACAAGCTAGAAAAGAGGAGGAGATGAGTCAGAGCACAGGAAGGTAGTGATTGGTTGGTGGAAAAGGGGAAGGGCTTAGTGATCTAATAAATGTAGAGGTAGTGGGGCGGGGAATAGGGGGCAGGGTGGGGCGCGGAGCGAGGGCGAAAGCGGAGCGGGCCTACACCACAAGGGTGCTCCTGGTTCCTAAAGGTAACTGATATTGGTATGTTTAAATTGTTTAATATCTTTACACTGTTAGTTTCCGTAGACCTTCCTGGGTTTAGTAGTAGGGCTTTTAGGCTGGTGATAATATCCAGTTGCTGCCTAATGCCTACAGGAAACTATGTAACAAAATACTAGTGCTGAAATTAGGTAAATTTTCTTTACCCTGAGTCTCTTTGGCAGATTTTTAGGTCAGGTTCTTTGGGGGTTGGAGAAGGCAGGTGTGTGCATTCGCACTGGGAGTCCAAGGAGTCAACGACAATGGCAGGGTTATACGTTGTCCGTCTGGCAGGGGGGCTATCTATAGGTAGAATAGAGGAGAGAGATAGAGGGTTTAGCAACAAACAGCAGTATATCCCTTGTATAGTTTGCTAGGTTCAGTAGTCATAGAGCAGTCTTAATATTGTATGTAGAACTGTGCATAGAGTAGGAGACAGTATAGTTAACTTCAATACAATTAAAACAGTACAGTATTGCAATATACACTTATGTAGTATCTGTTAGATGAGCTGAGGTAGGTTATTCCAATTATTACTTTAATGAGGCAGACAAGAGATGAATCACAAAATAGCGCTCAAGTATGTCCCAAACTAAGGAGTTGCTGTAGGTAACAAGGATAGAATAGTACTTGATCTATCAAATCAATGGTACAATTAGGCCTCATTAAATGGTTTATACTGCTTAATTCTTAGGGTGATGAAGAGCAGGCTACGGGGCATACAGCTCATCTGTATGTGCGCCTAAAGCAGATACCTTCCTATCTGAAGGTGTACACTGTGAAAGTGAAAATAAGGTTAAACCTGCTTTGGCTCTTTACATACACTTGTAGTGCAATTAAAATACATTCGCAAAGCTTTCCCAGTGTTTTGGTTGGCAATATTGGGATAGCGCTGTCTAAGTAAGCAAACAAGCCCTAAGGCTTAACTACACTACACCACGAGGCATCTCGCTCATCAAAGTGAAAGTTCACTGTGAAAGTGAAAATAAGCATAAATCTGCTTTGGCTTTTTACATACGGCTTGTAGTACAATTAAAATACATTCGCTAAACTTTCCCAGTTGTTTGGTTGGCACTATTGTGATAGCGCTGTTTAAGTAAGCAAACAAGCCCTAAGGCTTAACTACATTACACCACGAGGCATCTCGCTCCTCAATTGAGCGTGCGCTTCAGCAATTGTACACTTACTTTAAAAAGTACACAGGACTAGAGTTTAACAGTTCTTCAGAAGGATAACAGCGTAGTAACAGTGCACTAGATGTTTTAAATTACACTTACATTACAGTTGAGCGTGCACATTAAGCAGTTATACACTTACTTTATAGATTAAACATTTCACAGGTCGTCAGACAGATGGCAGAATAATAACAGTGTACTAGTTGATATAAATTACACGTGCGTTTTAACGCCTGTATTTTCACAGCTTAAATGCAGTACTTAATGCAAGGTAAATAATACAGCTTCCTAAACATCACAGTAGCGAAATGCTAGAACTTACATACCCTAATTCCTATGACCGAGCGGGAGAGCAGCAAGTCCCAGGCTAATCCATGATTCAAGAGTAATGGCGGAAAAGCCACAGGGGTGTATTATAACCTTTTCGACGTCAAGTTAAAAATCTAGATTTCTTAAAACAAGAATTTGATCTAAGAGAAACTTGCTGGTTAGAGGTTCAGACCTTTAGACAACATCTCATTAATAAAATAGATTTAATGTCTATAACTGTTAAAGAATCTATTCCAACCCTGATTGATTACTTGATATTAAATTTACAACATAACGTTTCTGATAAAGGTAAACTTTCATACATACATAAAGTTATCAGACAAGAAACTTTTTACAGTGTAGATTCATACTGGAATTATTTCACTTCTATTAATGGGGACCCACCAAATCAACAAGATAAACAATATATATTGGAATCTGCTTATAGAACTACGCCTTCCATTGTCTGGAGACTTTATACATGGAAATTTTTACATAGATCTTTTGATACACCTTTGATGATGAATAAAATAAATAATAAAGATAATCTATGTAAGAGATGTAATGTAGAAATTAATGCTGACTGGGCTCATATGTTTTATGACTGTATAAAATTGAAAGAATACTGGAAGTCAATTAATGAATTTTTGCAGGCTCTTTTTACAGATAATTTCATTATTTCTAAATCTCTTATATTATTCAACACACCTGTACCTCAAAGTGTTAAAAAGGTTAAGCTTCCCTTGTTATGGTCTATTCTAGCAGTGGCTAGGAAAATAATAACTAGAAATTGGATTTCAGATACACCTCCTTCGTTCAATGAATTTAAAAATGTTATGAATATAGTGTGCCATATGGAAATAAACACAATTAGGACTAGAACAAACAGAAAAACATCTTATTTTATTGTATGGGATAATTTACAAAATTTGTTAAAAAAATGTTAATTTCAATAGCATGGTATTTTAGTTTAATTAATTGATCTGATTGTAGTGGATGTCTTTGTAAATACTTTAGTTGTTTTGTTGAATATTATAATAATACCTATTTTTAATTACTTGTATAAAATTGTTATGATATTTCTCTTATATGTTAAAACAATAAACCTGTTTTGAAAAAAAAGAAAGGGATAATCAGGTTAAGTGATCTGATGCTTCAAAGGGAGGTATAAGAAATGTAATGAAGGGTGTTACAGAGCTATGCCCCAGATGAGGAGCAGGGACAAAGCCAAGAAACAGAGGGGAAGTCTTTTAGTAAAGTTTTGAAAAGATGAAGGTGTGTGATAGACCTTACTGATACAGAAATTTTACTCCAAGTTCTTGCTACACTATTGGAATGGAGATGAACACAGCAACCCTTTGTGGTTTGTAGATTGTAAGTAGTTGCTTATTATTTGATCAAAGGAAATGATTTGGAAGAGAGTATTGGAGAAAGGGTCTAATTGTTGGCCAGGTGGATGGGGTATGGATGATTTTATGGGTTAAGGTGAGCTGAGTATAAGATAGGTAGTGAGTAACTCAAGCCATTTAAGTGTTTTTAGTGCTAAACAGTGGTGGGGTCAGTAAGCTTTGTTGCAAGTGAATCTGGCAACTTTGTTATAGCACTGTTCAATTTTAGAACAAAGTGAGGCTTGTAGGTTAGTCATAACAGGGCCTCCATATAAGAGAGAGGATAAGAGGGAAGTGGTACCTAGAGTTACCGTGCTATAAGGAATTTCTTTACCTTGTACAAGGTGCCTAGTTTTTGATTGGTTTTCTTGATGCTGTTGCGGATATGTAAATCAACTTTAAGATTGTCATTGATTGTCATGCCAAGTAGTTTTGTATGTGGGATAATTTCAATCATGGTACTATTTAAGGAAGAAATTTTAAAGTTGTTTTTTTCATGGAAATGGGATTTTGGAAAAAAAAAAGACATAATTTAGTTTTTTGGGGGAATTTAGTAGCAGGTAATTAATTATCTTGTTTCCAGCTTTCAACAGAGTTAAAGGCTTATTGAATAACTGTGAATATGTGTTAGGTTATCAGAAATGCATATTAAGGTCAAATCATCAAGGTATTGTATGAGGGAAGCTTGCTGAAAGGATAATTGCAAATTTCTAGTTAATACATTAAAGAGTAGAGGGCCAAGAATGTAACCCTGTGGTACATCAGTGTTGACAGAAAGAAAGGGAGTAAAAGTGGAGAGCTTTTTAACATAATGGTATCCATCAGTTAAGTAGTTGTTAAAATATACGGTAGTAGTGTGAGTTGTGATAGCTTGAGGGAAGGCAGTTGGTAGAGGAGTTTTTGGTGAGAAACTAGACCAAAAGCTTTAGAGAGATTAAGGTATACAGAGGAAACAAGTTTGCCTTTGTTTCTGGCTTTGTTAATAGTATCTGTGAAAGTTAAAAAGGCTGTGGTAGTGCCATGGGCAGGTCTAAGACCATGCTGTGTTGGGGCCAGGAGTTTTTCCTGAAGAATATGTTAAAGAAATTGCTTGTGAATACACTTCTCCAGAATTTTTGACAATATGAGGCGATAGGTCTGAAATTGAATATATCAGATAAGGTTCCTCCCTTATGAAGGGGATGATGAAGATTTTTTCCATAAAGGACATATGATTCCTTGATTGATCTTTTAATTAGAAGATAGACAGGATAGGCTATGGAACTTGCAGCCAGCCTGAGGTATTCTGCTGGGAGATTATCTACTGAAGGAGAACAGGGTTTCAGTTTAAGAAGTAGCAATTTGATGTAGGAGGATGGGATGGGTTTTATGGTGAAATAGGGAGTGTTTGCTGTCTGAGGAGAGGGAATGTCAGGCTTGTTAGGAGGAAAATCTTTAGTAGGGTCTTTAATGCTTTCTATAAAATGTGTGTTGCATTGATCAGCTATTTTAGAGGGAGTGTTATTTGGGGCAGGGCTAGAAGTGGTGGATGTTCCAGAATGGAGTATATTATTAAGAGAAGAACAGAACTTTTTAGGGTTGGCAGACTGATTTAGTAAAGAGTGACTAAAGTAGATGTTCTTGTCTGCGATAATCTGTCTTTTAGTACAGTTACATAGTTCCTTAAATTGTTGTAGGTTTTGGGGAGATGCTGCATTTTAACCCTTCTTTCCAAGCCCTATCACTTTCATGCATTAGGTGCTTACTTTGAGTGGATACCCAAGGAGTATGGTTATTCTTTCTGTTCTAGTTGGAGCCAGACTATTGAGGATTTTCAGGAAAAGTGAGTTAAATTTGTGTACAGCTTTTTGAAGTGGACTATTTTTCTGGCTAGACCAGTTAAAGGAGCTTAGAATTCTGTTAAATGTATCAGGGTTAAAATTAGTGAGGCTACGGGAAGTTCTAAGTAAGTGTTGTTTGACATGATGGGTATCAAGTTTGTTTGCATATACAGGGAGGTGATCACTGATTGAATCAGAGAGGGTGCCACTGGAGACATACTTAGTGGAATTGGCCACCAATATCCATTTGAGAATTGAGACACTGTTTTTGGGATACTTATAATGTGTGGGCAAGGAAATGAGTTGAGTCGATCCCAATAGGTTTAAGCTAGTTGATGGATAGTTTGTGCTGCTAATCTGCAAAATGAAATTAACATCCCCTAGGATTGTCTTTTTGTTAGAAATTGTATGGTGAGATCCAGTTTTGGGTGTTTTCTATGGTTATAACATTATTACCTGGGAGAATATACAATAGTGTAATACATAGTTGTTTATGGTTATTTGGTTTAAAATGGGAAATGAGGAGTTCAGCGTTATAAAATTTGGGAATAGTTTTATTGTATGGTAGGATTTCAAGATAGACTGGGTATAGTAAAGCTGCTCCACCACTTTTTTTCAGTTCTATCAGCCCTGGTGATATTATAACCAGGTAGTGGTATTTCAAAGTCAGGTATATGGGGTTTTAGCCATGTTTCAGTTATGACAGAATATCTGTTGTCTTATGAGAGATCCATGCATGGAGTTCTGAAATGTTATTATAGATGCTACAAGTATTTAAGGAAATTAATTTAAGCTGTTTGGGTGAGTTTGAGATAGGTGTCTTGGGTTTTGATGGCTTTGGTGTTAGTGGTGTGGTCCCTGTTTTGGAAGAAGATGGGTGAGCTGAGTAGAAGGAGGGGATTTTGGCTATGGATGAGCTTTGAAGGCTCCTGGGGAGTCAGGATGGGAGGAGAGGCCAATGTTGGGATAAATATCCCCACAGAGAGACAAAAAAAGAGAAGTGGATCTCTTTGGAAAGCTTGTTTTTGTTTATCTGTAGCAGTTAAGTTTATTTTGGTATGGTAGGTATGAGGCTTTAGTAATTTGAATTTGATGCAAAGATTGGGTGAGTCTTTGTATAAATTGGAAGTGATTAATGGTGAAGTGGGGTGATTAGAATGGTTAGAGGTGGAACCCATAGTGGGAGAAATGCGTACAACATTGAGTGATGCATGGTAAGTTGTAAGGTGATAAAACAGGAAGAGTAAAGAGGCAGTAATATTTGAGAGAAGCATGGTAAATAGCTTTGTATATATAGATATATATATATATATATATAGAGAGAGAGAGATGTCAGACAAAGAGGGGCTAGAACACTGAGGTATGAATATAGGAGGTGTAGGAGTAAGTAGCTGAGTGAGGTGGGTAGTGTAAGTTGCGTTAACTGTGGTTAATTAGTAAATATAAGAGAGGAAAGAAAGTTAAAGTGCTTAAATACAGACTGATGGTTTAGGAATTGTGTGCATTCTTATGCCTAGGTTATGTGTATATTTATGTATAAGCTTTTAAGAGGGGTGGAAAGTGGGTGGAGTTCTAGGTGGAGAACAGGACCTATAAATGTAATGCCAATAGGGGTAGCTGGGGAATCAGGGGTGGGAAGGGAGTATAACAGGGAACAGCTCCAACACCAGAAGGAGGAGTCTTTATCTGTCATGCTGTCACTAGAACAATGCTATGTAATAGGAACATTAGTCTAACACATGCTTTGGAAGGACAAGGCATATGCTTCTCTAGAACTGTAGTTATAGTAGAGCTGTTTCGAAGGAGTAAAGTAATTCAAAACATTAAGACCCAACAGATGAGTTTTCCTCACTTACAGTTTCACAACAAACAAAGTGAGTGCCAGAAAGTTTGCAGAGAGGAGTGGAACAAATTGAATTTTGTTGACAGAGCAACAGCAAGAGTATAATAAATTACCTGAAGGAGAAAAAGGCCAGACAGTAATATAATAAATGTTATTTAATGTTGTATTTATGGGTTCTGTGGTAGGACACTGCGCTGTCACTATTGGTATAAGACAACAGACAAAAACAAGTAGAAGAGCAATCCACTATAAGCTTAACATGAATAATACAATGGCCCTAAGCAACATCACAATGGCATGCTCTGATTTCCCTGCTGAAATTAGCTGTATGACTGTGCCAAGAACTCAGGATGTGTGAGCAGTACTCAGGCTTCTTTTGTTTTTGTTTTTTGTTAGCAGAAAATATGGTATTTCAGAGTGAGAGTGTCTTGAATTAGTCAACCTTCTTTAGTTTTTTTTTTTTTTTTTTTTTTTGTTTTGTTTTTTTTTTTGGTAGCAGAAAAGATGATGTTTCATCGAATGAGTCCTGAATTTTAGCTGTTTGGCCGAGCTAAGAACTCAGGATGTTCAACCATTACAAAATGGTAATCATTTTCAAACATTGTTATGGCCATGTCTCTGAGTTTATCATTTCTTTGTATCCCATGCCCATGAAACCATATCATTCTTATAGTCCCAACTGTGGGTCCACAAATGTATAATGTCCACCAATGTGTCAGTGTTCAGCTCTCACACATTTTCTGCAAAATAACCTAATGTTGCCACCTGGCTCTATCAATCATATTACAAATAATGGGCTAAGGACTTTGTATTATAGAAATGTTGCAACAATATTCTACATGGAAATCGATGTTTCACACAGACATTATTGTACAGAAAGGTTACATTAACATTCATCCTTGCACCAGAGACTGACAATGGATGGACTTGTATTGTAATATAGATTAATAAAACGTGTATAACAGGGTACTTCCCACAAATAATTGTCTTGAAAACTGGAGGGCAGACACTAATATATTCGAGAAGCTAACTAGGTAATACTCTGCTATTATAACCTCCAAATTATATTATCAAATCATAACTGGATTTGTATGTAGGAGAAATGGTGCACATTTATTATAGTGGCATTCTATATGAGGTCAGGGATTTGGTACATGATATTATGAACAGCCTATAATATTAGTCTAGTGAGGACCTTGCACTGGAGATACTTTTCAGTGAGTTGTTACATTATCATTCTGTTGAAAACAGTAATTGAAGGGCTCCTGTCACTGGAAGTAGTATATACTTATACTGAACTGTATAAAGGCAATACACCATTAAAAGTTAAAAGTAGTCTGTTGAGACTTCAAGATCACATGAAAACATTCTAGCAATAATTCAAAAGGGCCAGGTTTTGGAACCACACATCTTGTCTCTTGCCTTAGAATTCTGCTATGCTCCTCAAAACATAAATACTTTCATGAAATACATGATGATTGCAACCTCTAAATACATTTACAAATATAATTGCAGACTTCTTATTTGCAGAAAATGCAAATTAATGTGACTCCTCATACTCTTTCAAGTAAATCACAATAATTAATATTTCTAAACTGTTCCTCATTTGGAGTCTCTGAACCTGATTATTTTCAATGTGTCCCACTTTGTAATGGGAATGCTGCAGTTATAATTTACAATGAACAAAGAGCACTTTGTAATGGATAGATTACTATAGTTCTGCAGCACCCAGGCAGACTTAGATGATTTTTAAATGTTTTTCTCCATTATTGTTATGTATGTATTATATGTGTATGTATCCTCTTTGAGGTCAAAGAACAGAACAGTATATACACTTAATGAAGCATTTGTTACTCATATTCAACTGGCCACAAAGTATTTGTCTCTGACAAGCAGCTCTGTTATATCATACTGTGCTTAAGAAGACTTTGTAAAATATATATATTCTCTGATTTCATTTAATATCTTCAAGTCTACATATTGATGATTTAATATCTTCAGCAATATTTTGCACACTGTAATGCCTTGGTTGCTTAAAATACAGAGTCCATAAATCAGTAATGGAGACAAAGAGAAAGCTACATTTTCAGTAGTGTGTGTCATTATAAGTATATATGTTATGTATATATTAGCACTGCATGTCATAATATGAAAAGCTCATTTTAAGCTTTGTTCAGTAGAGTGTGCTACTTATCTTATCAATATACTGTCCAGCTCTCCAATTAACAGGCAAATCCCAATCGTACAACGCACAGGAAAATAAGTGTGACATTTTTTTTTTTTTTTGCATAAATGTTATTAACAGAAATACATTTCAATCGAAAGGGTCTGTTTTATGGTTTCTTTATTTTCAGGTGGGAGAAAGCTGGTATAGCTATGATAACTGCACTGAACGTTGCACTTGTAACAGCAACAACAATATCACGTGTCAGCAGTGGGAATGTGGACTCCTGGAGTCATGCAAAATTCAAGATGGAGTCCTTGGTTGCTACTCAGCAAGTGAGTAAACTTATGCTTAATTTCCTCTCAGACTCACAGCCTTCAGTAATGGTTACAAAGTCAAGTTCAGGGTTCAATGTGTTCGGGCTCCATTATACATCAACACACATACACACACGGACACATAACATATATATATATATATATATATATATATATATATATATATATATATATATATATATACACACACACACACACACACACACACACACACACACACAATTAGGACCAGATTCCATAAGACTGTATCTATAAAACAGGCTTACACCAGAATTATTCACTTACATTTAGAGCATGCCTTTTGGAATTGAGCTCCAAGTTTCCCAAAGACTAATGTGTTAGCTCATACCTAACAACTGTCCAGATCTTTGCAGAATGTTCAGATTTTTACCTCATATTTTTAATGTGTTCCTCATAAAGTTTGTTTACTTCAAATCACTGAGGATTGAAGTAACTAATGGCAGGCATTTGAGTTTCAGACTTCACCTAACATGTAATTTTAGCAATTATTTAAGTTTATAAGAGCAATATTTAAGACCTATCCCTATTTTGTGGCCCTTGTCCCCCCATTATTTTTCAGTTTGTCCAAATTTCTTGTGTTCAGTGGCTGAGATTTATTTGCATGCATTTTGATAGAAAAGTACTTTTGTAAGCCTAGTATAGTATACAGTTTCATTGTAAGTTGTTAACAGTTTTATGTCTTAGGCTGACATCATTGTTGAAAGACACACAAAAAAAGCAGACAGAAAAACGTATTCTGTGCCTCTCCTAGTCATACCTCTCAACTGTACAGATTTTCACAGAATGTCCATACTTTTGCCTCATATTTTTCATCTGATCCTCATAAAATGTGTGATTTTTTTGCCAATCACTGTCATGATCTGAGGATGGAAGTCACTAAATAATCATATACATTTGTTTTTCAGAATTCATAGCCTTCAAAAAATGCATGCTAAGATAAATCTTGTTATTTTAGCAACTTTCTGAGTTTAGAAGGGCAATATTTAAAATCTGTCCTTATTTTTGGGCCTTTGTCCCCCCATTCTGATAGGCTTTGTTCAGATTTTGTGCACTGAGAAGTTGAAAGATATGCTCCCAGTGCAGCATTCCTTTAGATAATTAAAAGTGCATAGCTTTTCGTTAATTAGTTACTTGGCATACCAGTGTTAGCTTCAGAGGAATAGCAAAATGATGTGGTTAATGTAGCAGACAAGCAAACATGAATTACACTAAACATATTGGACATTACTTTATAAGACTTTCCATGTTTCAAATATCAGGGAATATGATCTGGTCTCGGATTGTAATACATTTATTATGTGTTCGAGACATGGATGCTAAGAGACAGATTAATCTTGGCATCCATGTTGAGACCACATAATTTTTTGCAGTAAATGGAGATTTATCTACTCCATGCACTACTAGTTACAGAAATGTAAAATAAAAATAAAAAAATGCTAAGTGTTATGCAAACTTTGAAAGTTGGTAAAGCAGTGTGAAAGTGGTTTATATCCTTATTTATTCCCTGTATAAGGGAAACAGTTTGATCTGAAATAATAGCTGTATTGTAGCAGACAATGGGGGGGGGGGGGACTTGAAACTAAACCATTTCATGTTCTGCGGCTGCTGTTTACTGCCTGGCACTGAAGGCATTTAATTGCAGGCATGATCTAAACAACATGTAGGAGTAAGCACCCTTCTAAGCATTGTTAAGACTGGGTCAGTTCTACTGTACCACAAGACCCAGTCTTAACAACGCTTGGAGTGTGATCATGGTGCTCCAAGCACTACAAATGATTTACTTGTTAATAGAACTGTGTCAAATACTAATATAGGACTGAAACAAGATCATACTGAACCGATCAGGACAAGATGAACTAAATGCTATTGGAATTTGCTTTTCTACATTACACAGCTTATAATTTCCTGAATCCAGTTTAGCTTCATAATCACATTGTTAAGGTAGAGCTCCTGCAATCAAATGTGTGCATTTTATCTGGTTATGTATCTATTTAAGTTTATTACATAATGGTGGACATACATCCTCAAGAGCAGCATACATCTAGAAGACAGTCATATGTTTATTGTTGCAATAATAATGCTTAGACTTCCCAGTTTTTAGGGTGGCTATGGTGGTACAGCAGTTAGCATTGCCGCCTCACAGCAAGAGGTTCTCTGGTTCGATCCTTGGCTAGGTTGCCTTCTGTGTGGTGTCTGCATGTCCTCCCTGTGGTTGCGTGGGTTTCCCCCGGGTGCTCCGGTTTCCTTCCACATCACAAAGACATGCAGTAGGTGGATTGGACACACTAAATTGTCCCTAGGTGTGAGTGTGTGCGCCTTCTGTGGAAGGTTGGATGCCGGGCTGACAACTCGACACCATAAAACTCCACTGCCAATCATGAGCAGACAGGTAATCTGCTGTGACGACCCCTAACTGGGATAAAGCCAGAAGAAGACTTCCCAATTTTCTGTATTTCCATTACAATGTGGATTGGATTATACTGATCTGGATAACTACTTATGAGTAATCAAATTTCTAAGGTTTCTCTAACCACCAAGGTTAGATGCCAAACCAGTAAAATGACTATGCTGACAGAAGAACTTGGCAGTAGGGTAGAAATGTAAGTGATAAAGTTTATGATATGGGATACATACTTCAAAAATATAAGGGGATTTAGAATGACTCCAATACCTGATAGCATTTCATGAAGGTGAATCCATATTCCTAACTTTCAGGAAGACTATCTGACAGGTGTAAACCTTGCTTATATCACAAGTTATTATTTTGTGCACTACCCACAGGGCTTGCCTTCTTAAAAAATTCTCACTTTGCCTTTTGAGGTTAAGTCCTGGTTTAGAACATTGGATTGCATTTCACCAGAAGAATCTGAATATAAAACTGTCTACACTCTCTTATGTACTTGTACTCGAATTTTTCAGTAGTGTAACTTAAAAAAAAAACACATTTCATAAAGAATAACAGTTTCAAAATCTTTCACCCATAAACCATGTTCAGACAGTGATTACTATATTTTTACAATAACCAGTAAGTACCACATATTTGATAAGCATCAGACAGCTTCTGAGTCAATCACACAATGAACGATAAATTGCGCTGGACATAGCAGTCAAAAATTATTATGAACCTAGTACAAAAAACATATGAGGAATTAATTTTCAAAGCAAAAAACTTTCACAAGTTCACTCATCTTTGGGAAATCTGGTTTCTAGTTTCTGTATAGTGGTAAGAATTTTCACATATTCTTCTCATTAGTACCTCTGACTATTTTTCTGAAATGTCACACAGAGGAAAAAACATAATGCAAGTTGTTCGCTGAGAGTACCATACAGCAGTGAAATAACTAATGTAACCAAGAAAATCCAAATACATAACCCAAGCAGCTGCAGAACTTCAGGCACACAGGATAAATCACAAACAGAAGAAAAAAGAACTAGAAGCCCACCGTTCAGTAAACTGTAGTTTAATAAAATGAAATCGATAAAACACAAAGCTTTCAAGTAAAACTCTTCCTTAGTGTAACAAACATAAAAAACATTCACATTTTATACTACACACAGCCAATCAATTAGTCATTACAAATAACATCAATTACAAAGTTATTTAAAGTGCCCCAGCATTAAATACCAGAATATATACAGATATACATAAATCCAAGAACCTAAAGTAAATGATGTTACCAACCAGACCATATCACGTTTATCTTTTAAGATTGGTTTTATATTAATACTACTATTAAGTCCAGGAAGACAGTCAGCCCTAAAATAGTTGATCCATTTGTATTCAGCCATTTTGGTCTTATTTAATAGGTCTCCCCATTACTATTTGGAATTAACACTTGCAAAATTCTAAACGTAAACTTATATTCTAACCCAAAAACAGACATGTTTTGATAGTGCATTGCATAGTTATTGTTAAATATAAACACACTATTGTTTAGGATTGTGTCTTAAACAATAGTGTGTTTATATTTAACAAATAATTATTATCCTCAGTGATTGGGTGTAGTGATAGGCTACACATGCGCGCACACTCACACACACACACACACACACACACACACACACACACACACACACACGCACACACTTACTTGTACGTGAAGTACACAGAAGAGCTGCTAGCCATTTATCCTCATCATCCTCACCTCACAGTTGTACAGTTAATTACACACGTCTGCAATGCGACCAGTCAGTACTGTGCATAATCCACTTCACTCTCTTTGTATGGTCCTGTGGCAGTTCTTAATACCCACTAGTAATTCCAGTTCTGTGAAACAACCTGCCTGATGTACTGCTCACAGCCTCATAATCTATTAGATTCAGTCATCAACAACTCATTCCGGACTAATTTAATCCATGCATACATAATGAGATTATTTGTATAGAATATTTTTGACTTTCATTATGTTGCATTCAAGAACTGACAAACTTTAGGGCATTAGCTGTTTCTGACAATGGGAAGCACAGCCCATTCTCAGCCATACATTGTGTCACCCCATCTCTTTTGCGGCATTCCCTTCACCTATGTCTTACCTCTCTGTGCAGCAGTAGCAGGATTCAGAATGCCATCTGGGGCAGCTCTTCCCTCACAGTGGACAAGCAGCACATCACTGTCCAGTTCTTATGGAACTGGCTCTTAGTTTGTCTATTTTTTTTAACTATGGCAGAGTATTGCAATGCAAATTATTGTGACGAGATGGTATGAAAATGGTTTTAACTGTTTTAAAAAGAATGTGTACTTAGTACTGACTATTTTTAGTAAAGCAGTGGAGGAGTGTATTTCAGTGGGGAATTTTCAGGGAATAGGGATCTGAGATTTGTTGTTACCTCAAATCACTTCCAATGGCTAAATTCATATTGTACTGCTTGTCATAACATGATTATCTTGCACAATACATTTTAAGAGCTGCATATATACTCTCTGATGGATTATAGAAATGAAAGATGAAACTGATTATTTAGCAAGTGCTTTTACATAAGGAATAATTTTTAGGATTGATTGTCATTCCACATGAAAAGGTAGTTACTGTCTTGTAATATATTCCACCTCAATATTTTAACCCATCTAACCACCTGACAGTATGAACAGTAGTCTTTCAACTCTACTCTGTCCATGCTGGTCTATTTGGTGGTTGCAGTATGAACAGTAGCCCTAAGTAATGGTCACTGTTCATGTGACACCCTGAGCCCATATACAAAATGGGAAAATGGGGGTCCATGCTGATGCAGATTCAATCTGTTGTACATTTAGCATATTTGCAAAGAAAATTATTTTACTGTCAGTCATCAGATTTTAACTAATCGCTTTGCTCGCAGTTACTTTGACTAGTAGTCTGGTTTTGTACAGGACAAAACATTAACCTCACTGTATTTTTTTAGGTAAAGCTTCCTGTCATGTGGCCGGCGACCCTCATTACTTCACCTTTGATAAGGTGATGCACACATTTATTGGCACGTGTACATACGTCCTAGTGCAAGTCTGTGATAAAAGTAATGTCATCGATCTGAAAGTCAGTGGCAAAAATGAGCAGCGGGGACTGCCATTCTCATCGTACCTCAAGGAAGTCTACATTGATGTCTACAACACACGAATCACAATACAAAGAAGCAAAGCACTTCTGGTAGGAATCTCATTTATCTCTCATGTGAATAAGAATGACTTTATTAATCCAATACTGCCGTTACTAACGCAGTTAAAATAAAACATATGGATTTAGCTATGTGCACAAAGTACATATTTTTTTTATTTTTTTTTACTTTTTTGGATCATATCTTCAAATGTAGGTAAGACTTTGAATTATCCACTACCGTATTCATCCTCTTTAAGGAATGAAGGCAAGATGACAGACTCCTATAAGGATATCTCTCTCATACACACACACACACACACACACACACACACACACACACGCACACACACACACACACACACACACACACACACACACACACATACATCCACTGCTTTCACCCTCAGCCTGTTGGCTACTATACAATATGACACCAACCTAGGAAGGATGAGCGTGCTGTCAGATGTGCTGCGGAAATGTCTGTGCTCCCCGCACCATAATGAGTGCCATGCTCTGAGCCGGCACTAAAGATGCTGCACAGTAGAATTCCCATAATCCTGCCCAAGACAGAAAATCTAGCTATTATGTGCTGAAATCCAGCTCCTCATGGTCAGCATCTGAAAATAAGCAACCTGACCAAACCTAGTCTCCCGCATTGTGGAGTGGAGCCATCATTCTCTGTCACATGAAAAACTCATAATTTGTGTTCTCCCCTAAAGTACTGGGCAGTAATTTATTACAGTTGCATTAAGAAGGACTACTAAGGCAAAAGAATGATATTGCCTAAAAAAGGTACAATCTTGGAACTCACTAAGATGGTAGAATTGTAAAACTCCCAAAACAGCTCCGGGGATGGTGCCAATGAATATCCAAGAACCAAGTACAACCTTCTTTATTAATGCTGAATGCAACTTCTTCAGACAATGTAAAACTGACAATGCTTAGTTTAAATACATCCAAATTAATCACATGTTCATCCAATTAAAAATTAAAGCTGTAGATTTAACGTTGCATTTGTTCTACTAATGTACCGAAATGTATGCACAAGGTGTGCCAAAATAGCATATAAAGCTAACATATGTCACTAGTGTTCTTGTAACAAACCCAGTGTAATACTATGTAAATTTAAAAACAATATTAAAAATGCCTCCCATTCCTGGACTTGTTTCCATTCTTATCATGTAGTAGAACAATCACTTGTTCTTGTATGGGATTGATGAACCCTACTGGATATCCAATGATGTTTAAAGGAACTGTTGAATACAAACTTGTTTTCCCAAATTGAAAGAATGATGTAGGTTCTGCTTTGGGACAAAGTGTGATAGCCTCGTCCAACCATTCTAGACCTGTTTCATATAATTTCTTGAATTTGTAATCCAAAAATTTGGAGATGGTGGAAATCTTGGAAACCCCAAACATGGAAGGTATTTTAGGGTTGTAGGTAGCCTGGTCTATCACACCTACATCTAACAACTGTTTGATAGCTAAATCTATTTTCATGTAACCTATGTTAATCTCGTTCAGAGATACCATAGTATATCTAGTAGTGTTGTTGAGTATGTTACACATTTTACCTTGTGACCTGGTCCATTACTACCATGCCCCCTCCTTTGTCTGGTGCCATGACCAGGTGTTGTTAAATTAGTCACATATTTGTTCTGTCTGCCCTCATTTCCTTTGTTCAATTCTCATCTCCAAATTTTTCAATTGTGGATGCAATGGTGGATTAAAAACAAATTTCAGACCTTGAAAACCCCCATTGATTTGAAATGGGAAGGAAACTGTTCTTTGGTGTTTGAAATAGTGGGGTTGGGAGGCAGGTGGTGCAGGATACTGGTAGCCCTCACTATATCTTGTTTGTACATTAGTAGAACAAATATAAAATCTACAGCTTTAATTTTTAATTGGATGAACATGTGATTAATTTGGATGTATTGCTTCACCTCTTGTTTTTTGGTAAGATGGTAGAATTGGCTAGCAATGAAACTGACGAGTGATAGTTCACTAAAATGTTTACTGGAATAAAGGTACCACATGGGTTTAGGGGACTGGACCATTTAGACAGGTATGAATAGGAGATGCAGATACGAATTTACTGTATTTCCTTCTAGCTGCATGTGTAACAGCACACTGCTAATATAGTATGGCTTTTGTATGCACTGATTTTCTAAATTATGTATAGAACAGAATGTACGGAGGCTTTACAGCAGCATGAGCTTTCCGATTAACAGGAGCTACATTCATCAAGTGATAACAAGTTACTGATGTTTGATACAGTGCTTTAATATCCGCTTGTGCCCTGAATGAGAGAAGAAAATTCCTACTGTATAAAAGTGATGTTTCACAAACAAATTACCAGTGTGAAGAGAATTCTCAGTTTGAAGGTCAGATGTTCAGAACTGCTAAAACAAGCTTCAGAGACAGGTGCAGCGTGTGTATGTGTGTACATGTGTGTACGCTTGTCTGTGTGAGTATGTGTCATGCAGGTGTGCTTGTGTTTGAGAAGTAATAACTAAGATAAGTGGATTATTATTTATTTTGAGCGATAACACTGTGCTCATCAAAAAAGTGAACTTTGTCAGAACTAACCTGTTTAGTGTAACTATTTGCATATTTACATATTTAAACATGTTTACTTTATTTTGTTATTTTTCTTTTAGCTTTTTTATTTAGTTAAAGTCACTGACTGTGTTACCCCTGATATGCATTCCTACTGGGCTTGGTGCCTGGACTAGCCAGTCACGAAATTCCTCAGTGTTACCTACCCTGCTGCATTCCGCAGTATAAAAGTATGCAAAACTACACATATATTTAATACCTGTCAATGTGCAAAAAATAGTTTGAAAGGAAAACAATCAAAATGCATGTAAATTCAAAGAGCAGTGGCAGGCTAAAAAAATGCAATAACATTGTGTTATCAGCCCTATCGGCCCTTAGGTCCCATGTGCAAACATATGAAAAACAACTGGACATGCATACTAAACTTCTTGCATTTATAGTCATTTGCATAACAGATAGGATTTTCTCTAATTCATCCCATATGATAACTTATTTATTTTGTTGATCAGATAAACGTTCCCCCTTCAGGTTTACTTGTTTAGTTTAGTGACTAGATAGCAATTGTTTTACAAGTAAGTATATTCTATCACAATCTCAGGCATGACATTAACTCTCCAGATAAATGAACACACATACCCATACATACAATCCTAAGGATTCAGAAAAAGGCTCACTTTTTGCAGTAATTGCCTACAATATGTAGGTCAACTACTGTAGCAGTGAGACTGTGCAATTCAGAGACAGCTATGGCTGCAATGAGAAAGTCCTCATTATCAGCTCATTAGCATGTCACTGAATCATACTCTAGCTAACACTAGTGTTGTCAGATTTGAAGCTGGTTGTGATCTCCCTAGTGACCCATGCATCATGTTGCAATGGCATTCCCCTTCACTCATGCCCATAGTTTCAGACACCCATGCAAACAAAGTCACACACTCTCAGACATTCACACATACACACGAGCATGTGCATGCAGGCACACACATATATATCTACCCATCAACAAACAAACTGCCCTCCCCAGTCAATCACAGTTGTGCAAACACTCAGAGTCTAACTTGGCTCATTTGGTGACCAGTGACACTCCTCGATCTGTGCCCCTCAACACTAAGGTGAGGAGCAAAAAGTAAATAAATAAAGAAAGAAATAAAAAGATCCATATTTTGATCTGGCACTCCTCCATGTCATGCTCTCATGTTTACATAATGAGGGAACAAAATGAATTTGTCAATCACACCCTGTAACACCTTGTGCCTCAGCCTAGCTATGCTTCAGGAAACACTCATCAATTCACCTACATGCACGCTCCAGCATGCACAAACACAGACACATACATTCAGATTCTTGATTTCCTACCTAACCCTGCTTTAATGTGATCACCCAGGCAAATACAAACTCACACATATGCACAAACACATTTGTGTAGCTTCATTTATGCCTATTACAGAATTGCAAATGCAGACACAAACATACACACACCCTAACACTCGCCCCAATATCTTTGCTGAACTTACCTCTACCATGACTGCTTCTGTAGGGGTTAATGATGACCACCTTCTTTTCAAGGTATTCACTTTTTCCACCACCAGTGAAATTTTACTTTGCTGAATGATTCTCTAAATCATGTGGAAGTATAAAGCTGGAACTGCTAGCATTTCTTGTGGAGACAATGTGGCTAATTAGCATTATCTCTTCCCCCAAACTGCCACATTATGCAGCTCTGCCCTAAGATTTCCTTCTCCTCACCAGTGGTCTAAGAAAAAGAAAGGCTTACTGTAAGGAGGAAAATGGACATGTGAAGACTCCCTCCAGTGGTAAGCCTTTCTAAATCCCAGACACTGACATTAACAGATTATATACATTGTAGGTTTAGACTGCCATTACATAGAGAATGGCCTGAACATGCATGCTATATATTTATCTGCAATGCCACAGCTGTAATTTAAGAGTAGAGTGCCATGTGACTGCAGTTATACAGGATGGCATTTCTTCTTGTCAGCATAAAGAACGTCTTCTTGTCAATATAAACAAGGTCTGAAGATATGATTCACAGCTGTTGCTACCAATAAGACATGGGAAATTTCTCACTTTGAATGTACTGATGTCACTACAGATCTGAAAATGCACTGCCCAGTAACTTTTAAACCTATTTTTTATTCTCAATATTATGACATGTTTTACCGTTATGTAAAACAGAATTTGAAATATACATGGAAAGTATATTACTACAATTCAAAATAGGACTGTTTCTTACTGTTGAATGAAGTGTACCATTTTATATGTTTTGCCTCATTCTAGCTCAACGGAGGAAGAGTTCATACCCCAGTGGAAAACCAAATACGAGGCATAACAATAAATACAAATGGAATCTACACAATAGTAGAGACAGACTTTGGAATGATGGTGAAATTTGATGGGAATCATCACCTGGAAATCAGCCTTCCAGATTCCTATTTCTCAAAGGTAAGTGCTATTACTTTTTCAAAGACAAGAGGGTCGCCATGAGAATCCAGACTGGCTCCCATACTGATCACATATGTGACTTGTATTACAATATGGTCTAGCTTTTCATGCACATTTCTAGTTAATGACAATGATAGCTTTTGAAGCACATTTATGAAATAAGGATGCAGAAGGAAAATGGACATTAGACTTTTAAAAAGCCTCTATCAGACAGTATCACTTTAGAAATAAAGTGCTTGAAGCAACATGTGACAAACAGTTAAGTATTTTTTTCCAAAAAAAAATATTACAAGTTTTTTTTAAACTGCAAACTACAACAAACAAATGCATAAACACACAAAAAAGAAACACTGAAATAATTTATAAAATAGAAAACCATGTACAGTATTTACAAAACATACAATACAATAATTTTCTTCCTGTAAAATGGAAATATTGAAAGATATTAATGTGGTTATCACCTCAAAAATTATTACATGTGAGAAAATTTTATAACATAACAAATCTGCATACAAATAAATGCTCTAAGATATTCTAGCATATCCTACATTGTCTATATAATGCATTATAGGCAAGGTTTATAAGAAACATATTTTTGACATATAAAGAAAATGATTGTTTTATTTTTGTGAAGTCTGAATTGTGCAATGTACTCTCATCTAAAACTAATTGGTTTATACAGGAATTTGAAAAATTCATTCCCACCTTGCTATAAAATTGGACATATTACAATCAGTACAAGACATTAATTTATACAATTTTACACATTTGTGTGTCATATTTTAAAATCATCCAAACTTATCATTTTTAAATCTAACAGATTTTGTAATATCAAGCATTATAAGTATGAAGACTGATATAAAAATTGTTAGATTTTTAGCTAAATTGTACACGATAATTAAAGAGAGGTATGAGGTATAGGCTTCATAGGTTCATAGGTTATTACTAGGCTAATGACCACTAGGATCCTTTCAAGCCTAGCTGCATATACCTCAAAACCATTTGGGTCTTGAGTATCACAGGCATCTGAGGAGGCATGTTAGTATGAGGTAACTAAGGATTTGTAGGGGAGCTTAGTTAGGATAATACTTTTCTTATTGACGACCTCTGTCCATAAGGGACATGGGGGTCAGACCATGGGTAAATTTACAATTTCCCATCCTATTGGCGAGGTAGAATAGGATCAGGAATGAACTCTTTTTTAGATTAATGGGGAGTATGCTCCATACTGCAAGGATCCTTTGGGACAAATATCTGTCTCTCCAGCACGTTCTATTTATGTTACAAGTGAAGTTCAGATCTCTGGATCTAGTGTTTCTTGTGTTTGTTTTTTTTATGCACAACAGATAAATCAGGGCTAGGTCTCAGGAAGCCTTACAAGCAAGGCAAAGATCCCTTCTCAGTAGTGTGTAGGAGACTGAATACAGATATAGAACCTTTAGGTGATCAGTGTAAGACAGGGTGTTCATGCCCTTAATTCTCCTGGTGAGTAAACTTTGTGGGCATTCCAACTGTTGCAAGTGTCTGGTTAGATATATGCCAAAGGAGACATTGTATTAAATGATAGGTCTGATAACGACAGACTAGAGTGGTACTATAACGTCCTTGGACTTGGATGCCACATCCTTACCGATAAGTTGGGTGACAGACAGTGATTTTCTTACTATCTTAGCTACGTGTCAGTCAAAGGTCAGATTGCTGTCTATATATGTTCCCAGATCCCTTACTACTGTGTTGACTCTTAGGGTTGTTTTAACGATGGAATAATTAACTTGGGTTGACAGTTTCCCAGAAGGCATTATAATTCATTATTTGGCATTGAATTTTAGGGTTCCTATTACAAGACCGAAGATGCATTCTTTCAAATGCGTCTTGGTCGAACATAAAAGACTGAAAATGCAAAATATCAAAGCGGCTTGGCTGCTTCATTACTTTGCCATTTTTGGCACTGGAGTGCGGTCTCGGAGTTGGTATATTTAAGTAGGGGGGTGTAGGAGTCGCAGCCTCCCACATCGTGGGGTGTGGGGGTGAAGCCCCCCACTTAATGTAATGTTTTAAAGTGTTTTCTTTCTTTCTTTTTTTTTTTTTTTTTTGGAACAGCAATTTTTTTCCCTTAGAAAAAAAATCGCTGTTCTGACAGTTTGACATTGTAAGCTTTCACTTACATAGGGTTGATTAATCACCATTTGCTTTTTTAAGTATTCGGTGATATAATATAGATCCGAATTTTAGGCTATGGCTTTGGCACCAGTCATTTGTCTATGTTAAACCATCTTGCAAGATGTTAGTGCTTTGGAGGAATCTGTAATAACTCCCAACTTGAATTCATCTGTGAACTTGGTGAGCCAGAGACCATGAGCAGTAGACGCCAAGCAGGAGTATGCCTAGCACAGAGCACGGGGTGTACTCCATTGGTAGCTGGTCTCTTGCTGGAGGTGGTCTCACCAATCCTGACTTTTTGGATCCTGACTGTGATCCAGCTGGTAATCCAGTGGATTATGTAAGGATTTATACAGAGAGCTTATTAACAATGTGTGAGTGGGGTATTGTATTGAATGCCTTGGCTATGTCAAGATATGAATTATGCACTGTTTTAAACTCATCCATTGCCCTGGTGACCCCCCTCAAAGAGGTCTACCAGATTAAGAAGGCATGACCTTCCCTTAGTAAAGCCAAATTCAGATGGGTCCAGTGTCTATAGATTGCCATTGTCCTTTTTTATCATTGCCATGATAATTCATTCCATGGCTTTGCATATCAGTCTTGTTAGACTGATGAGTCGGTAGTTCCCTGGGTTGGTCTGTGGTCTGCCCTTGTGGAGGGAAATGATGGTTGCAATCCTCCATTCACTTGGAGTGTAGCCTATTTCAAGGCTGTAGATGAAGACTGCCTCAAGTAGTCTTGATAGGTCATGTTTTAGACAGTTCGGGAGGCAACTGGGGATGTTGTTGGGACTCGTGGAGGTGTGTTCTTAAATATAGTGAGAGTTACCAGAACCTGGTCCCTGCTAGTAGGTGGGGATAGTATGTTGGAGGGGATTTCACCTCGTGGAGCTGGGGGGGGGGGTTAAAGTTTGATCTGAATTTATAAGCCAGTAGATTCTTCACTCTGATGGCTAAAAATTGTTCTATTCACCACCAGCTCAGCACAGTGTATGTTATCTTTAAGGTTCTAGCCATAGCTGAACAAGGTGTTGTGATGGTCTTTAGCCTTCAGGGCTATCCTGACCTCATAGCTGGCCTTGTTGGACTTAACTAGACCTCTTAGTTTCTTGTTTAGTTGTATAAGAGAACTCTTGTTTTTAAGGGAGTTGCTCTTCCTAATTTTAGCCAGGATTTTTCTACTTTTATTACATACCCTTTTTAGTTGCATATTCTACCAGAGGGGTTTGTGTTAGTGCTTGTTTTGGGTTTACTTCTGGTACATGCATCAGCCTCTTTGCAACAATTCACATAGGATCATACGATCATAGGAGGTTACTAGGCTGATGGCCCTGGGGCCTTTTTAAACCTAGCTATTAATACCACAATTTTCCCAGGTATCAATGTCCATCAGCAAGAATGGCTTTGGTCTATGCCTGTGCCTTAGGGCACTTACAAAATGCCCCTCTCCATAAGGGCCACAGGCAATAAGCCAAGAGTAAATTTGTGACTTGCCTTCAATTAGCCCATACTGTGTTTGGATATGGTTAGGTAAGATCTCTGTTAACATGAATGGGGAGTCGATTCCAGAGAAGGGGTAATCTCTGAGACACATACCTGTCCCTCCAACATGTTTTCTTTATGTCACAGATAAGACTGGGTAATTCTAGTGCTGCTTGTTTTGTGAATATGTAACAGATCTGTCAGGCCTGGGTCAGAGAATGTCTTTTAGGTTAAGCATAGATTACCCCAAGTAGCCTGTAGGAAACTGAATACTGGGACAGGTCTTTGAGGTGGCCAGCATAGGGCATATTATTTATATCCTGTATTCTTTTAGTGAGGAACTTCTGCGGCCATCCCAGCTGTTGCAAATGCCTGCGCAGGTACATGCCAAAGGGTGCGTTGTACTTGATTATTGGCCTAATGAGGGCTGAGTATAGTGGGAGTATGATCTCCTTAGATCTGGATGCCATTCTCTTATTTATAACTTGCATCACTTTGAAGGCTTTTCTCACTGGCATGGATGCATGGCGATCGATTTTCAAGTTACTGTCACCCTGAGTTCCCAAGTGCCTTACCATTGTGTCTACTCCTAAGTGAGTGTTATCAATGTTGTAATTTGCAGGGGTGGTCATCTTCCCAAAGGATATAATTATGCATTTTTGCACTGACGTTTATGCCATGGTTCTGGCACCAGTTATTTGTCTGTGTTAGACCTTCCTGGAGGATATCTACATCTTTAGGAGATTCATTGATTCCACCCAGCCTGCCGTCATGAGCAAATTTGGTCAGCCAAAGGCCCTCCACATCTGCTTCGACTTCAGAGAAGTACATTCCAAATAAGAGAGGTCCCAGTTCTGAGCCTTGTGGGACACCACTAGTAACCCCACTTTATGTCCTACGAGTCATTTGGAGATCCGTCAGTTGACATAGGGATTTATGTCTAAATTTGTGAGTTTGTCTATAATACCTGAATGTTCTATTGTGTCAAATGCCTTTGCCAGGTCAAAGTAGGCAAATACATTTTTTTCCAAAATTCTATTTCCATGAAAAGAAAATATCTTTAAAATGTTTTCCTTAAATAATACCATGACTGAAGTTACCTCACATGCAAAACTATTTGGCATGACAACAGATGTACATATCCACAACCTCAAGAAATCCCATCAAAAACTAGGTACCCTTCATAGAGAAAGGAAATTCCTTGCAAACTCTGTGAAGGTAACTCTAGCTACCACTTACCTCTTACACTTTCTCTTATATGGAGACCCTATCATGACCAACCTCAAAGTCTCACTTAGTTCTAAACTTAAACAATGCTACAACAAAGTTGCCAGATTTGCTTTCACAAAAACTAACAGACCCATCAGTGTTTAGTACTAAAACACTTAACTGGCTCAAACTTCCTCACCACCTTTGTTATACCCAGCTCATCTTAACCCACAAAATCATCTATACATCATTTGCCTGTCCATACTCAAATCCTACCTACCAAACCATCCCCCTTGGTTAAACAAGTGCTTACCTTCTACAAACCACAAAGGGCTGCTGGGGTCAGTCTCTATTACAATGATGTAGCTAGAAATTGGAATAAAATTCTTATATCAATCAGGTCTATCTCATACCTTCATCTTTTCAAACCATTACTAAAAGACTTCCTCTCTGCCTCCTGGCTTTGTCCTTGCTTCTCATCTGGGACATAGCTCTGTAACACCCGTCATCCCTTTCTTATATTTCCCTTTGAAACACTAAATCACTTAACCTGTATATCCCCTTCTAATGCTTTAATTTATTGTAGCACTTAAACTACTATACCTATTTCTAATTTGCACAACCAAATTACCATTCCATTCTTACTTCTCTATTAAAAACTTAAACTCACTTAGCCCCTCTAATATCTCACTCTAATGTATATTTTAAATTACTCCTGCCTGTCTTATATACCACTGTTCTATCTGTAAATTCCCAATGCGATGATTGTATATTAATGTCTGTGAATATCAATACAAATTTTTTTATAGTGACTACTATGCCATGTAGTCACTGAAACTGCATTATAACATCTGATATTGTAAATTTTGATTGCAGTAAAGTCATTGTCTTGGAGCTTTTCTCCTCAGGCCTCCACTGAAAAAGGGCACCTGTGACAAGTCGGACTTTCCCAGGAAACAACTGTCAGTCAATCAATCAATAAATAAATATGTAGCAGTAGGGAATAAGCAGTTATTGGAGGTGTTTAATCTGATGTTGGTTAAGCTTGGCAGGGATGGGGTGGATTGAAGACCTGGAGGACATAGGTAACCACAAGAGATGTTATAACTAAAATAATTTGTGGTGGTGTCACAGATGATTTCAAGTTCAGGTAAGGCCTGCTGGAGTGCTCTTTATTTTTTTTATTTTTTTCAGACTCCTGCAAACTCATGTTGCAAATATAAGTAATCTTGATAAACACAGAAATAAGTTTTATGTTTCTTTCTAAAACTTGTATAGGTATGTGGATTGTGTGGTAACTACAATATGAAAAAAGATGATGAGTTTCTGATGCCCAGTGGTCAAATGGCTAGCAATGTCAGTCAGTTTGGAAACAGCTGGAAGATACAAAGTGAAAGTGAGCCAAGGTAAGTACTTACACCTGAAAAGAAACCAATGGCCAATGCAAGCTGTATATTAAGCATAGTATTTGTGTGTGTGTGTGTGTGTGTGTGTGTGTGTGTGTGTGTGTGTGTGTGTGTGTGTGTGTGTGTGTGTGTGTGTACGTGTGTGTGTGTGTGTGTGTGTGTGTGTGTGTGTGTGTGCGTGTGTGCGTGCGTGCGTGTGTGTGTGTGTGCATTCATTGGTACATGTTGTATTCAACTGTTTCATTTAATACGATTAATACAATGCAGATCATAAAACTGTGCTAATAATTTGATTATTTTCAAGAGAAATCAAGTGTGTTAAATCATGATTACTGTCTAATTACTGGCAAACTTCATTTCATTTCTTCAGTTGAATCATTGCTTATATGAGGTGAATACAAGCATCTATGCTACTCAGTTGTGGAAATGGTCAAGTAACTATTGTAAACATCTCATCAGCTCTTTAACCCAGGGCGAAATATGACAAAGCTGGGTCTGATTCTGAATGCATGTTTATTCATTCACTGTATGACAGATGCAGCTGTATGCGGAGATAGGGGAGGGGTTTACCAGCTGTCTCGACTGCTTGATTCTATATTCTGTGCCCTAGAGGACACTACAGACTGGGTCAGCTTGGGTAAAGTAATGCTAGGAAATTAAGCATTGTAGGTGAGAGTATATTTTACTGAATCTAAACAGTGACACTGAAGAGACTACACATGTGAAGGGGTCCAAATCAGAACGTCTTTAAAAGTTATTTTTAATATCGTGAGCTGATCTATTACAATTCTGTGACCTAAAAGTTGAAAAAATCTACCTCCTTTCTCTTTTGTGTTTTTTCATTTTCATTCAACTTTACTAAAACATAACTAACTAAATACATTGTAAATGAAAAGGATATGTTACAGACTTTCTAACACTTCTCTAACATTTTTGCTTCATTTTGCAGCATTTATTTATACTTTTAATTACATACTCTATTGCACTGTTGACAAGATGCATATGGAAAATTCTATTTAGGCAAAACAATGTATTGCAAAATCTGCATGTGTATCTCTGTGTGTGTGTGTGTGTGTGTGTGTGTGTGTGTGTGTGTGTGTGTGTGTGTGTGTGTGTGTGTGTGTGTGTGTGTGTATTATGATCTGCATGCACACACACATGCACACATTTGGAATGTGTAAGAGTAATACATCTGAGCTTGTTCTACACAGCTGCAAAAATCTAGTGGCCAAGAAGAACTACAGATTAGATATGAAAAGTTCTTCCATATATCATTACATTGTCAAACAGGTAAAGTAACAGATAACTCATTTGTCAAAATGGACTCCTAAGGATAAATTGTTTGAAATAGCTGACAGTCTGCTGCTTGGATCATCCAAGCTTGTACCTTATTTGCTCAAGCAAAACAGATCACATGTTGCTTATTTTTGAGATACATATGACTAAGATGATTATGATAATTTGAGTTCTTATATGTTGTCCAGTCTCACTGCTTTCCAGAGAAAGAGTGAAAAAGGTTTTGCACTGCCTATTAGTGATCACTCTGTTTCTAAGTTGTAGTGACTTCCTATTAGTGATCACTCTGTCTCTAAGCTGTAGTGACTTCCTATTAGTGAGGACTCTGTCTCTAACTTGTAGTGGCTTCCTATTAGTGATCAATGTGTCTGTAAGTTGTAGAGACTTCTATCCTGTAAGTTGTTTTGACTGCAGAGTGACAATAATAAAATGTGTGTAGCAGTTTCGAGAGACTTGGGGTATCCAAGCAAAAAGTAAAAATTTGTATAAAATCTTACATTTGATTGTATTGTTCACAAGTTCGGTTAAATGTGATTTAACTTTCAAAGTACTAGAGCTTATGCACTACAAGCCAATGTAGCTTTCCTTCTGTGTTCCAAGCCTGATATTTTAAGTAGATGTAATGGAACAATTTAAAATAGCACAATGAAGTAGTGGTTCTGGAATATATTTTATTCCGTCTAATTTTAGTCATTCAATTATCTAATGATTTTGAAAAGTTCTTCATTACAAACTTCACTGTGCTTATATAATAGCAATTTTTTTCCAGTGTATAACCCAGACGCTCATGTGCGGTAATTTGCTACTTATTTCATCAGCTCACAAAACTCCTTGTCAATACAAACAAACCACTCAGATGACAAACAGCACAGCTGAACAATGAAAACATCTGCAGATAGGCACCACAGGAAAATGGAATCTTCTTAAAGAAAGTTTATTTTTGAACGCTTTCATCCATAAATGACTTCATCAGAAAACTGAACAACTTACTAGAAGACAACTTTATAATGCTAACTAACCAGTCATAAACATCAAACAATAATTAAATTAATTAAGACAAATAGTAGACATAAATCGTAAAAAAGCACTGAATTCACAGCACATAAATATAACTCAATACAAAATAACACGATATTAAAAAAAACAGTTGTTAAAAAAAACTTTATACAAATGGTATCATTCAGGCCAGGAAACTTATCTGCCTGCATCTTAAGCTGCTACATTGTTTCTTTTTTAATTAGCTGCTTCTTGAAACAACCCTCCCTAAGATCCACAGGTAAATGCTCCAAGACAGCAACATAGAACTTCTTAAAGGAACCACATGTTGTATCTGTATTAGGCACCATTGGTATCTTTGCTCTTAATAGCATGTACATGTTCTTTAACTCTTTAAGATAACTTTCTGGTAGTCATGCCAATGTAAAATGCATCACAATGTGAACAGATAGCAATGTAAATCAAATTGTAACAGTGCTGTAACAATCATAGTGTGCTTTAATTGTAATGCTTCTGTCTATATGAGACAAAACAATGACAGAGCCTTCAAGTATAAAATTACATGCCTTGTAAAAACACACTTACCCACTTTTTTTATGTGTAAGTGGCAAAGGCATCCTAGTATTTGCATTCTCCAACCAGTGCTTAACGCACTTAGATTTTTTGCACACAAATTTGGGGAGGGACCCACCACAGTGTAATATTAGGGTACCCTTGGACATTTTTCCAATTGTGTATAATAATATTTCTAATGCTACTGTCATCAACAGTCATCTGCAGAATAAAACTATTGTTGTATCTAACATCAGTGCTGTTCTTCTGAGGTATACCCCCTACCACCAAAATGGGAGGAAACTGTCTCTATTCTGCTTAATCTCCTCAGGAGTCCTAACCAAAAAAGAATAACCCCTACTGTTGAATAATGTAATATCAATGATCCCTTTGGAAAAGTTACCAAAGTCAGTGGTCAGTCTAGACAGTTGTATCAGCTGACCTCTGGGAATATTCCTTTACATGTAAGTAGGATGACTGCTAAGGTAATGTAAATAATTATTAGAGAAACAAGCTTTTCTATAAATCCCACTAGAAAAACTATGAGTGGCAGCATCCCATCTAACTACTGCATCCAAATATGGAATGCTTTCTGCTACCTTGCCCAAGACAAAGCTTAAAGAAATGCATTTATCTGATAAAATAATGTATCAGTAATAAAGAAAAACAGGTCATCCATAAACCTGCTATACATCTTAACATGCCTTTCAAAAAACAGAATGTTTTTTAGAAGTTTGGCTTGCCACCACCCCACAACAAGGTTAGCAAAACAGGGTATAACAGTGGCATCCATAGCAACACCCTTGAGTTGCTGGTAATATTTACCATTAAATAGAAAAAAGTTATTTTCTAACATCACATTCATCAGCTCGCAACAAATGCTAACCATGTAACTAGAAAATCTGGTATATTTAACGAAAACTGAGCTCAGATATTCAACACCTTCAGCAATAGGTATACAGGTGCAAAGGGAGTTGACATCCAAGGTAAATAACCTTAGTACTGAAGTGTCTGAAGTAAAAGACTGTAACGGATCCAAATAAAGCCAGGAATCCTTGATAAAGGTGTCCAGTTTCTTCACCAGGGGATTCGAAAAGTGATATAGTTTCAGTTACACTCCCAGAAGCAGAAACTATTGGTCTAAAGGGCAGTGGAAAAAACTGACTATGCAGTTTAGGAATTCCAAATAGGATTGCTATTTTAGGATGTTCAATGTAAAGAAACCTATAACAGTCAAAGGAAATCAAACCACTGGCTAGCAAGTCAAGCAGGGCATTGTAAACATACTTATACCACCAATGAATGTCAGCCAAAGTCACAGATCTATATTCCAAAGGGTTGTTTAACATCTTTTCAATTTCATTAATATAGTCAGATTGATAATAACTAGACCACCGCCTTTATCACCTTTCATAAACCCTAAATCAAGTCTATTACTAAGTTCAACCAATGCTTTCCTTTCTTTGTTGGCCAAGTTAAAATTATGTTGAGGATGGTTACCCTGGAATGATAGGTATTAAGCTATTAAGCATTCCATATCCATTTTGCAAGAGAACAGCTCCATGTGAAGAGATATTATTTGGTTATTTGTGTCTCCCATGCATCCATCTACGTTGGCATTGGTGGCTTTATTTTTATCACAAAATAACCACACATTTGTGGTTCTTTTATTTATTTATTGAAGCCTTTGTGACTATCTTACATATCCCTGAAATATTATTCACTGAAGTTGCCCAATCTGTAACACTCAAATTGTGATTAAGTTATTTTTCTACTGCTGCCTCTTTTTATATGGTACCATTTATCCACTTTTTCTGTTCCGTAACTGAACTCTTTTTATGTGTTTTCTTCAAGCTTCCTATATGAGGCTTTTCAAGGTTTTTAACCTTCCCTCAGTCAAACAGTACTACAAAACATTTAGTTTTTCTATGATTGTAGCTGTATTGACTTTCATAGTTGTCCCACTTCCTTGACCATACCCTCTCTTCCAAAACATGTTTCTACCTCTGGTCCTGTAACTGGACTGTTGCTGTTTCGGCTTGTAACTGTTCATTGTAGGCTCCATCTGGGTATTTGGGTAAGAAAATGTTTTATTGTGAAATGCTATGCTAACAACATCAGGAACTGAGTTTCTATTCTTTTGTGCCTTGTGTTTTTTATGAAATCAAAACTAGTTCTGATGAAGTTTGACTATTAAAGAATGAAAGTGGTAAATGTTATTTTGGTTGGACCTTCATTTTGTTTAGCATACTTTTTCTACATTTGTGTTTTTTGTTGCCAGACTTCATACACATACAAAACTGTTGTGCTGTAACTGCAGACTGCTAGCTGGAGGAATACGTTCAATGAGAAAAATAATTCAAGATAAAAAAACTGGTAGTACAAAAGTTCAAAAATGGGCAAGTCATGGCTGAAACAATATATCAATTCCAACTAAATTAAACTGAAAAAAAAAAACATATCCACTAGGTCCAGGCAACTACCCATATATCTGGAGGCCAGCCAAAGAAAATCAAGTTAAAGTAAGGAAAAGGTCATTCGGAAAACAAACGCTATCCCTGCCCAATCATACATTGTCTGTACAGACAAAAATATTTTAAAAAGCATGACATTCCCCCCTTTTTTTTTCAAAATAAAGAGTTTTCCTACCCAACAAGGCAAACAAAATGAAAACAGACAGCAAAGGGAAGTAGTCAGCCAAAGTCTCGGAATGCAAATATTAATGGGAACCAGTGCTGGTATTTCTCCAAACTCTGAAGAATCGAGGAACTAGACAATACAGTCCCAGCAAGAGCTGAAACAAAGGCATAAGTAGACAGGTAGGCACAGTAAATTAATCATAAAATGATAACTGAAAAACATGAAATTGTTCTTCATCTTTAAGGACAAAAGATTGTCCAGTGCCAAGTCATGCTGCAGAAAGACACTCAAAAATTGCTTTTGAGACCATGATGGAAAATGTCCTTGAGACTCAAAAGAATTTTTGTAGGTTTAATTATACTTCAGAGAGGCAAATAAGAGGATTATATAAAAAAGAAGGAAAGAAAATGTTTTTCATTCATTAAGTACTTCAGACTCAGTTAGTGTTGGTATAGGTTGTCATTAGCTGCAGTGTTCCTATATCATTGATGAGATTTATTTGGCCATTTCCCCTTGTCAGCAAGGTAGATATGCATTTCTACAAGATTCTGTGATATATCTCTGTCTATATATATATATATATATATATATATATATATATATATATATGGATCTATGTCAAGTCAAGTGGTTGAACTATAAACAGTTTTAGCACTTAATATCAAATAAAAAAGTCTGAATCACAAAAATTCTGAAAAAAAAATAAATAAAGCAAGAAGAAAAATTATTTTTTTGCAAAGGAAGCAAATTCCAGGTCTGCACTGTACTATGACATCCCACATCCAAATACCAGCACTGTTCGAAAAGTCAATTTTCGAACTATTTTTCCAGTATTACAATGGTTTAAACTTTTGACTTTTCACCAGTCTGGCATCCCCATTATCTTTAAGTTGTATGTCCAGAAATAAAAAATAAAAAATTAAGGTCCTCACATATTTGAGGTTTTAAAAACACCATCATTTTCAACTTTAAACTGTAGCAAGCTGCTTGATTCAAGAGTAACAAGAAGCAGGGTACAGCTAGGAGGGAGCACTTCAGCCTGTCCGAAAATGCAAATGAACGGCAGTAATGAATTAAACTACACACAAAGTGCTAACGCAGTTCTGCACATATACTATTGGCATTTAGAAACTATGAGGATTGCACACCCTGACATCTTCCCAATGGAGTGGCTACCCCCTTCATCCCATCTTAACTATAACTTTGACAGCTCACTCTCTCTCTCTCTCTATATATATATATATATACATAGATATATATATAAAACCTTATGCAAATAGATAAATGGCATAAACAGTAATGCAGCACCAATTTCTCTTATGCTAAGGCACCTTTTATGAACAGATGAACAGTAGGATTGCAACAAGCAGAAGCACAACATGAAGACTTAAAGCAGACCTATGTGTAAACCCGGTAGGCAAGGAGTTGTCCATTATAAAGGAAACGCACTTTACATCTTATAAAGAATGAGATTTTTTTTCAGTGTTAGCAGCATGTCATATATCTTAAGCATAAACTAATAGTTTACGTGCCTTTCTGTTTAACACATCTTTACTAGTGTCGTCATGGAGACTAAACACTGGCTATATCATCACATCTCACTTCTGTTTCCAGTTTGTAGAAACTGCTCTAAACACTAATCACTGCCTTTTTTCCACCCACTTCTACTGAATGAAGGTATCCTGTATGAAAAAGTCTGTTTGGTATTGTATGTGTCTTCATTCTATGGTTTCTCATACTTCGAGTGTTTTGCCATATACAAAGCAGAAAAAGTTAAGCCAGCTGCAACCCACTTTGCATTTTGTTTACCTAGGAGAAACTCAACAATCATACTGGTTGAGAGAATTCTAAACAGTAATGCAATTCTGTACTTTTTTTTAATCATAAAATATTTAAGGTAAAAATGTTATGAACTCTCCTGTGTAGTGTAGGCCTTTCAGAAGTGATAAATAATTCATCAGACAGCAACAGCAAAGAACTGCCATAGGCAACATCATATGATGAGTCTGTTCTTCAGCTACATGTAATTCTGTTATACTGTACCTTGTGGTCTCCTTATCTTGTCTAAAATGTGATTGAATGTGCAACTGTCTAGCAAAACAACATAACCTTTGTTAAGCTTTTGTGCACAGCCAAAACTACTACTTCATGGCATTCAGAATTTTTTTCTGTATCTCCAAAGACTTCATATATTACAACACCTTTCCTGCAGCATTATAATTCTGCAAGAAAATCTTCATTGTCTATCTCATCTTCAAAGCTTAAAGCAAAACCATTTCCTACTGCTCATTTCATGCACTGTATAAAGGAAATATGCAGTCACTTATCATCTCCATGCTTTTATTTGCAGAGTTGAAATTACATTGTGTGTAAGGTCGTAAAATGTCATCAAAACCTCTGTTGTGTTTTTCATACAGCTGTCTGCCTGATAACAGAGAAGATTTTGGACCTCCGTGTGCAAGAGTTGATGAGCAAGTGATTAAGGCTCAGTGTAATGTGTTGCTGTCTAATGCCTTCGTACCTTGCCACTCTTTAGTAGACCCTGACCTCTTCATCGAAAGCTGCGTCTATGATATGTGTAAATATGATGGGAAGCAGTCCACACTCTGTGACATTGTTCAGGCTTACGTAGATATATGTAAAAATGAAGGAGTGACCATACATTGGAGGAACAGTACATTCTGTGTAAGTAAAGACCAACAAAAAAATATATTGTAATAAAGTACATACCATACTGCAGTTCCTTAAGTCAGATTATTGAACCAGTAAGATTCAAGACTCATACAGTTAAATATCACTGAATAAAATTGCTCTTTATCTGTTCATATTTTCTTAGTGCCAAGAAATGAAATAATAAACGTATTAGTATTTTATTAGGAAATGTTAGATGATGTGCAGTTGCCATGCAGAACTTTAATTTAACAGAATCTCTACAGCACAGAAATTCCATTTCTGTAGTTTTTAAAATCTACTGAATTTTGCTTCTGACTAAAGCATGGAGTAATGATATATGTCCTCTTAAATAACCTTAGTCCCATCTGGCACCATCTTTATTTCTTGGACTATCTCTCGGCTCCTGTGTGTCCCTGGCCCCGGTGTCCATACCCTGTCTCTTCAACTTGCCCTATCTGAAGACCAAGAATCCTATATTTACCTAAAACTAGGGGGCTAAGAATAGAGCCAAACCTCACCCCGAGCATCATTCCCTCAAGGAAACAAAAAACTCTTCAACCTGCCTATCCTGTATTAGGAATTGGAAACTTGCCCTATCTGAAGACCAAGAATCCTATACTTGCATAAAACTAGGGGGCTAAGAATAGAGGTAAACCTCACCCTGAGCATCATTCCCTCAAGGAAACATGAAAGTATGTCTACTAGAACATTGTGTGTAATGAATAGACTTGTCTAAAAGAATAACTGGAAGTAATTTGCAGGTTTATCGTAAACTCCCTAACCAGGACAGCCAGCAGCCAAAAGCCATCTCTTCACCTAACTATCATACCACCCCCCATATTGCCTCTGTATATATTTCTCCTATCTTTTCCCTCCTTTTACTGCTATGAGTAGCCACTATTGCAGTATATCCTGTTGACCAGTAGGTGGCACCCTCTTCCCATGACTAATCTCCTTGAACACAAATCTTACTATCTTCACATATAATTCAGGCATCTAGTTTTTTTCTTCACTTATCTCTCCTGCAGTCCCACTCTAACCTTCCTCAAACTTACCTTAGCAGTTAGCACTTCACTGATTGTTTTCCTGGGGTTTAGTCCTTCACTGGCTCTACCCGCTCCGTTCACCCTGTGGGCTCACTTCGCTCCCCTACCCTGCCCTCAATTCCCACCCGCCTCGAGTACCTCCACATTTATCCTCCCTAAACCACACCCCTCATCCACACAATCACTCACAGAACCCACCTCTTTAAAGTGATATAGACCACTACCATTGTGTTACATACAAACCTCAATTAAAACTTACCCTCTATTCTTACCTATAATTACTACTTCATTATGCTACCTACATCTAACTCATCCCTCCCTAAGGTCCTTCTCTTAACTTTACTCCTACCTTTCCTTTCCATCCCTTACCTGCTTACATTCTATGAATACCTTAACTGCCTAGGATTTTATTCCTCCATAAGGCAAACCTCTACACCAATACTTGAAATCCCTCTTAGCAATACATATACACCCACCACAACAAACTACCTACCACCTAAGTATCATAGATTAACTCACATTAGATTCTATAGTCCAAGAACTACGAAATTCCAGAATCTAACATTTAGATTCTTAAAACTTACAATGAGAGTACAATTTCACCCCTTAATAGATGGTGATATCCACCCAAACCCTGGACCTAATTCTACTACAATTTCAGAGCCCCACACCCCAATGCCCGCTAACATACAATTCCTCACCAGACCCTCTAACTCATTCTTGATAGCTCATCTCAATATTCGGAACATAAATAATAGAGTTGTCCACCTACATGCACTCATGGATGTACATTCATTTGACATCCTATGTCTTACTAAAACATGGCTCAAAAATGCTACACAAGATAATGAGATTATTCCACCCGGCTACAATATCCTGAGGCTAGACCGTAAAACTAAGAAGGGTGGTGGAGTAGCTATTCTATATAAATCTGGCCTACAGGTAACCCCTATAGATTCTCAACCTCCACTAGTACATAAGGCTGCAATCCTTATTTCCAAACTACAATTTAATAAACGTAAATTCATCTACATCATCTGTGTCTATCTTCCCCCAGGTAATAACTCTAGCATCCTAGAGGATATCCTTAGTTGGCTATCTAATACCTACCCCCAAGAAACCATAGTGCTTGGAGACTTTAATATCAACCAGAAGAACTGTTCCTCAGAACAGCCACCTACTCAAATTAACCTATATGGTTTTACCCAAACCATTACATCCCCCACTAGGACCAATAAACGTAATGGTAAGGAAAGCACCTTATTTTTGGATTCTCATCAACAGTCACCACCGAACCTACAAAGTAGGAATCCTCCCCAAAGATATAAGCGACCATTCACTGACCTTCATAATCAGATTTAAGAGTGACATTCCAAACCCAATGGCCTACAGAACAATAAGGACCAAGAAGAATTTTAACCCTGACAGCTTTCAAAAAGAACTTCTGGCATGTGATTGATCACCCCTGAAAAACCTACCTCAAGAAGCAGCAGTAAAATACTTTAATTCAAGATTCTTAGCTATTTTAGATTACCATACCCCAACACATACAATTAGAGCCAGGACTAAACCAGCCCCATGGCTCTCAAAAACTACCAAACAAAAAACAATCCTTAGAAATAAACTGTGGACAACCTGGCATTCTACTAAAATCCCTATAGATCAATTAAAGTTTAGATAGCTTAGAAATGAAACAAAAAAGCCATATTGTTAGACAAAAGGAATTTTTACTACAACAAACCCACCAAAATAAACCAAAAAAATTTTGGTCAGGCATTAATAAACTCTTACACCCAGGTCATTCAGTCACACCCATCCCTTTAGGCTGTGATCACGACTATCCCAATCAAATAGCCAATACCTTTAACACTTTTTTCACAGAAACTGACACATCCAAGGCTGGAACTGCCAGTAAAAAACTTTACGATGTGCACAGATCACAAGCTCTTTCACGATTCACTTCATCAGGTGATGAAGCTAATTGTGAAAACGCTTGTGATTTGTGCACATAGTAAAGTTTTTTACTGGCAGTTCCAGCCTTGGATGTGTCCGTTTCTTTTTCACTTTTTACTCAACTCAATTTGTTTGGACATGTTTTTTGAGCAAGTGGTGGTTTTGCTTTTGACTTTTTTCACAGAGACCATTCAATCTCTGGCCAATCAGCTATCCCCTGATACATCATAATCAACCGCCTCCATTACTAATGCACCCCCATCATTTCACTTTCATCCTGTCCCTACATCCCTTGTCTGCACCCTTTTACATAAGCTTAAACCTTCCACCCTCTCCGCAGACCTATTACCTGCAGAATATCTACAAAAAGCTGCAAAAGCCATAGCCTACCCTATTTTCCACCCTGATTACTAGAACTATAACCGAAGGAACTATCCCATCAACCTGGAAAATTTCACACATTATTCCCTTGCATAAGGGTGGTAACTCCAACAAATTATCAAATTACAGACCAATAGCTATATTATCCCCACTGGCAAAGATTATGGAGAAATGCATTCATAAGCAGCTGTTAAACCACCTAATAGAAAACAACTTACTAGCCAACTGCCAACATGGTTTTAGACCATTTCATAGCACCTCCTCTGCTCTCTTATCTTTCACAGACTGTAGAAATAAGAATCACAACAATGACACTTTATCCTCAGCCCTCTTCATAGATCTTTTGAAAGCCTTCGATATGGTTAACCACCCCTTACTCAGTAATATTCTCAAAAACCTGTCTCTAGACACACTGGTTATTCAATGGTTCCAATTATACCTAGACAGGCAGCAGGGTGTCCTATGGGAGAACAACTTATCCTCCCACCTCCTAATTGCCCTTGGCATCCCTCATGGCTCTATATTAGGCCCCCTCCTATTCTCAATTTTTATAAATTTAAAGCCCCTTGAAAAAAATGCTACGTCAGCTAACCCAAGCGCTATCCATGGGTCAGTGCTTTTCAGGCTTTTCCTTATGTCAATTGTTAAATTAGAATCTTATTCGGCAAAGTCTAAAAGGTGTCTAGTTCAAGTCCTCCCGCTTTGTGGCCTTTTTTTTTGATGGAAATTCAGAATTTTGAGGTGAAGCCCCATATTTTAAATAAATGGGTTTGAATGCCTATTTAGAAGTCACCTTGCAAGTGATGTGGAGTTCTTTAGTGGGCAGCATAGGACAGATTTTTGAGACCCTTTATCCTTTTGGTGAGGAACTTTTGTGGCCTCTCCAGCTGCTGCAAGTGTCGGGTCAGATACATTCCGAATGGGGCATTGTACTCAATCATTGGTCTGATGAGTGATGAGTAAAGGGAGACTATGACCTCCCTTGATCTAGATGAGAATCCCTTCATGATAAGGTGGGCAATGTAGAAGGACTTCCTAACTACTTTAGCTACATGGGTGTCGAATGACAGACTACTATCAACCTGGGTCCCCAGGTCCCTGATAACTTCTTCTGTGCTCAGTGGATTGCCACCTATTTGGTAGCTAGGGGTAACCTTGTTTTTCCCGAAGGGTATGACTATGCATTTTTGGCATTTAACTTTAGGCCGTGGCTCTGGCACCAGTTATCCGTTTCTGTGAGACCCTTCTGAAGGATATCTGTGTCAGATGTGTTTTCTACTATGGCCCAGTTTGCAGTCATCTGCAAACTTTGTCAGCCATAACCCTCCTGTGTTTGCTTGTACTTGAAAAGTAGATGCCAAACAAGAGTGGGCCCAGGACTGAGCCCTGTGGGACACCACTTGTGACAGGCTTTGAGTCTGACATGGCGCCAGCAACTCTGACCCTGTGGGTTCTGTCACTCAGCCAGTTTGCAACCCATCTTGTGATGTATGGGTTAACATTTAAGCTGATGAGTTTTTCAATGATACCCGAGTGGGGTATTGTATCGAAGGCCTTAGCCAGATCGAGGTAGGCTGTATGGACTGCCTTTCCTCATCAATGGCTTTGGTGACTGTTTCAAAAAGTCAACCAAGTTTAAAAGGCATGATCTGCCTTTGACAAAGCCAAACTGGGTTGGATCCAAAGTCTGCAAATTCCCTATGTCTTTATTTATGAGGTCCATTATGATCCTCTCCATGGCTTTGCAGATAAGGCTTGTCAAGCTAATGGGCGGTAATTTCCAGGGTCTGTGGAGGCACCGCCTTTGTGAAGTGGGACCACAGTTGCAGTGCGCCACTCCCTGGGACGTATCCAGAGGTAAGACTTTGATTAAACAGCTGTCCTAGCTGTGGGTTTAATTCCTCATTGAGTTCGTGGAGCACACAGCCGGGGACACCATCGGTCCCATGGATGCTGTGTTTTTTGCTTTGGAGAGAGCAGTTCTCACTTGGGCTTGGAGATGTTTGGGGGCTGCACTCATTTGGTATAGATATCTCTCCTTTTGGGGAGGGGAGAAGTTTGCACTGAACCTGTCAGCCAGTATGTTGGCAATGTCTGTAGGATCAGTAATCTTCACATCATTTTGAACTAGTTCTGAGCATATCTGGGAGTTTCCTCCTAGGTTTCTAACATAGCTAAAGAAGGCCTTATGATTGTCTTTTGAGTCTTTAGCTATTTTTCTCTCGAAATTTGCTTTGGATGATTTTATGAGAGCTCTTAGTTTTTACTTATAGTGATCAAGGGTGTCTTACCTTTTAAGGATTTTGCTCTATCTTGTAGTAGCTTCCTCCTTTTGTTGTAGAGTTTGTTTATGGCTGGGGTCCACCAGACTGGACGCTTGCCTTTGGTACAAAGAGTCTTTGTTTTGCTTGGGATTGCCTTATCCATGCAGTCCTGCAGGTGCTGGTAGAAGGCTTTGTAAGTGATTCAGCGCTTGAGTATTGTTTTCCGCTCGGGGCCTGAAAGGAGACCACACTAGTCTTTAGAAGTGTGAAGTCGGCTTTTGAGAAGTTCTTTACTGTGGTCTTTTTATTTCAGGTGGGGTGGGATGAGGACCTCCAGCGAGATTAGTTTGTGATCTGATCTCACCAGTGAGGGTATACTTCGGTGTTGAACATTGTGCTCCCATGTTCGTGATGATGAGATCAAGTATGTTATCTCCTCTTGTGGGGATGGTGACTAGTTGTTCCATGGCATTTGAGTTTATGAATTCCAGGAACTTTTGGGCTAGGGTGTTTGGGCTTGAGTAGTGTTCCCAGTCTATATTAGGGTAATTGAAGTCACCTAGTATGATGGTGTTTGGTGATACATTTATCCCTCTAGTGTTTTCAGGAAGGCCATGTGAGGTTTCCTGAGTTTGTGAGGGTGGCCTGTAACATGCTACAATTTGCAGAGCAGTCTTGCCTATGGTTAATTGCACCTGGATGGTCTCCGATGCATCGTGCATTGCCACCAGTCTTGAGGTGTGGGTGTCCTTGATGAATATGGATACCCCCCCTCCTTGGTATTGTCCGGATTTTGGGGGCGGAACGCATGATATGAGGTAAAACCTGATAGCGCTGGGGTGCTCTCAGGAGCCTTGAACCAGGTTTCTGTCACAGCACAGACATCGATGTTCTCCATACTGAGAAGGGCCTCGAGTGGCTGCATTTTGAGATTTAGACTTCTGGCATTGAGCAGCATTACGCTTAGTTTTTCCTTTTTGTGTTCTAGGGTGGTAGGTTTAGAATTTGAGCCTTGCCTAAAAAGGCACTATGGGGTGGCAAGAGCCTTTGCCAATATCCGAATCCCAGGGTGACAGGTGCAAGCCGTCCCTTGTGAAGCAGTGGCTTGTTCAGCATGTCATCCCAGGCAGACAGATACTGGATCCCCTTTGAATGACACCAGTGTTTAAGCCAATTGTTAAAGCTGATCACCTTATCTCTGTATTGTGGCATCATTCTTGGTGAAGGTAGGATACTGCTCAAGGTCAGGGTCATACCTGCCTGGGCTACATAATCAGAGAGCTCCTCAATGTCTCTTTTCATGTAGTCCAAGGAGGCGTCTCAGGTCGTTTACACCAGCGTGGACAATGACTGAGTCTATTTGTACCTGCTGTTGAGAGACCTGAGTGCTTGCGTTATGTGGCGGATTCTAGCCCGACAGGCAGCTTACTGTGACCTTCTCCTTACTCAGTCTGGTGAGCGGGACATCAGTGTGTCTGACTATGGAGTCACCAATGACTAGTGTGTCTGGCATTGTGTTTGGCCTTAAGGGCTGTGACTGTTTGACACTCTGACTGTGAGGTCTATGTGTTGCAGGTGTTGTGTTCTGAGGTGGTGGTTGTTTGGGTGTCTGCTTTGGTGGCCTCTGCTGTTTTGGTAGATTTTTGATCAGAGCCTCCGAGTATGTCTTTGTGTGTTTATGTGTATGATTTGAGGTTGTAATGGTACTATGTGAGACTGGGTCTATAGTGTGTGTGGTAACCTTCTCCTCCTGACTGGTCTTGCCAGTCCTATGTTGAGAGAGCTCAGCCTCCAGTTTGGCCGTATAGTTGCATCTCTCGCATGTATTTGTGTTTTGTGGGAGGAGGAGGGTTGTCTGTGTACATGAGGCAATTGAAACATTGCCTCAATATTCCCAGGTTCACCAGCTGAGCAGGAGAGGACACTAGCAACTGATCCTCGACATGCTAGAAGGGTAGACAAAAACTTTAAAAAGATTCGGGGGCGTGGGTGACCGAGAAATGGGGGTTGCCTTTTGGGGTACTATCTATGACAAGAGTGCGTATCAAGGTAATAAGTACTGTAGGAGCAAGTGCTAGGTTTAATAGATAGAGAATAGTCTACTTGGAGTCAAGTAGAGATGATCTTTTAGTTATAGGATATGCTGATTTGATCAGTAGTATAGTTCGAGGAAGGTAGTTTTAAGGAAAATTTGAAGAGTGGACTTTAGGTAGCCGAATAGTTTAAACCTGCTTAACCGGCACTGCCCTAGTGTGCAACAGTGGCAGCTCAGTAAATCCTAATCGCGTTAACGCTTTTATACCAGGGGCTGGAAAAGCTAGAAACTGGCCCAAAACGACCAATAAACTACTAGTTACTGGCTGAAACCTCACAAAACTGGACAAAGGCAGCTCAATGCTTCACTCCCACTGGTAAGCAAGGTAGCTTCCTTCCCCAAATAAGGCAAGGAAACAGTACACAGGAACTACAACCAAAGCCCAGGAATCAGCAACTCTGAAACTGGACTAAACTAGTAAAGCAGGAAAAACAAGAGATATTTTTTCTTTTTTTTTTTTCACAAACAGGCAGAAACAGGTACAGCAAACACTTATAAATGCTATGAATCAGCTACTACAGCTTACACAGAAGAATTTGCTACAAATACAGTCAAATAGTAACAAACAAGGATTCCAAGTGCAATATTAAGTTAAATGCAGTAAAACAGCTTCAATGTAACAGAAGGCAGGCGAAATACAGTTGCTAGGTATTCAGATGTGGAAAGCAACAAAAAATATACTTAGTATCAAGAAAAGTCGCTTATTCAGCCTCTGCAGCCTGGATTACTCTGCTGGCCCACGTGGAGTCTGTGCTGAGTAGGTACAAGCTGAAAATTGCGCATTTACCACGTTTTATACCAGGGGGCTGGCAAAAGCTAGCAACTGGCCCAAAACGACCAATAAACTACTAGTTACTGGCTGAAACCTCACAAAACTGGACAACAGGCAGCTCAATGCTTCCCACTCCCACTGGTAAGCAAGGTAGCTTCCCTTCCCCCAAATAAGGCAAGGAAACAGTACACAGGAACTACAACCAAAGCCCAGGAATCAGCAACTCTGAAACTGGACTAAACTAGTAAAGCAGGAAAAACAAGAGATATTTTTTCTTTTTTTTCTTTTTTTCACAAAACAGGCAGAAACAGGTACAGCAAACACTTATAAATGCTATGAATCAGCTACTACAGCTTACACAGAAGAATTTGCTACAAATACAGTCAAATAGTAACAAACAAGGATTCCAAGTGCAATATTAAGTTAAATACTGTGAACACGGCTCCATATGTGCTCTCAAAAACAATGGAAAGTATGCATGCAAACCTACAGGTATGTGTACTGATCAGTGCGATCTTTACAGTGCAAATTATTGTATAGACTTAGCTAAAAGACTAAAATTAGCAATATTAGAATAAGCCAATAAATATATTTATAATAAATATATTATTTATTTAAAGAAACCTTTGTGATTATCTTCTTAAGTTTAATGAGAACAGAAATAAATGTCTGTTTTACACCTGTTAATGTCCTTTATACTCTCCCTGTTGTAAGAGTTATATATGACAAAAAGTCCACTGCATAAACACCCCAATGAGTCACCAAATAAATGAACAAATGTATGAATGCAGATGTCCAGAAATGTATTCTAGTGACAGGTCTGCTGCTAACCGTTCTCTGGATAAATATAAAATGGAAGCAATATTTCAGAACACATTTTTTTCCTGCGCATACTAAAATGAACAAACTCTTTCAGATTTTTGTTTGAGAAAATAAATTTAAATTATGCCTATGAAATTAAAGAAATGTTTTTTTCTGGAAAGAGTAGCAGTTAACCATTCATTACATTTCTTTGAACTCAAAGAAAGATATTGTATCTAAAAAAAAACATCCTTCCCATTTGCAAACTTATTGTATTTCCTAATTTACTACAGTATGGAAAACAAACATTTGTCAATGTCAAATGATGACCTGCGTTCATAATAAACTGCAGAGATGATGTACATGGAAACGAATGAAACAAAGAAGGGGGTAATTATGGGATGGGAGACACTATGTAATCCATGGTGTAAAAACTAGTTAATGAGATAACCGTCTGGCCATGCAAAGATTGGCTGAGTTTAATTTCTTCAGTAAATGGAAATTACATTTGGAGCATGTATTGTTTAAGTCTGGGATAGACTAGCATCCTAAGCAGAATGTGCTTTTCTACTCTGTCTGTTGACTATTGGGATAGGATATTGGTCCCCTGTGGCCCTGAAATGGATACAGCAGATAATCTAAGAATGAGTTTTTGAGTAAATGTTGCTCTGGTGCAGTTTCGGTAGTTCTGCCCTTACCCATTTTGTGATTATTGCACAGTGTCTTTAGTTAAGTGCTTACATGTTGGGAGATGCAATCCTGATATTTCATTGTTAATTAATACACATTCAGTGAATTGTAAGTCAACAATATATGGCATGCTAACTTAGGGAAATGAGCATTTATATTATGCAGAAATATAGCAGATGTTTGCAAAAGGGTTGCTGAAGTAGTAGCAAAGTTAAACCCAGCAACATAACTCAGTAATGCATGAGGAAGATTCAGGTCTTGGAGCTGATGCAGTTCCCCTTTCTCAGAGGAGAATATGAATTTTAATGTAGCTGCCCACACCCTTCTGGGGAGTTGAAGGTAGTAGCACAGTGGTCTCTATTGGATAATTGAACATTAAAAGTTCGAATGTCATATGGTCGGCACCATATGATCGAACTTTTAAAAGTTTGAACATCCAAAAAAAAAAGCCCCCCTGCAGCCCCCACACTCCTCCGGTCTTTAAATATACTAACTCCGAGATCACACTACAGTGCATAAAAGGGAAAACTTCCCATGCCGCTCTGTACGGAGATCTCCATTAAAAAGTATGAACTTTCAAAAGTTCGATCATATGGTGTCGACCACATGACGGTCAAACTTTTGAAAGTTCGAGCATCCAATATAGACCCATAGCACAGCCTAGGAGCTTTTTAATTTCAGCAGCAGGGTTGACAGACCTGTACTGCTGTGGTCACATTAATAGAACCATGACATGATGCATCACTGGACTGTCGACCACAGATCCACAGATGGATCATGTGCCTTTGCCTAGTTTCCTTTCCCATGCATAAAAAATGCATCTCCCTGGCTACAGTGGTGAAGTTTTCTTTAGAAGTCAGCTGAGTAAGAGTGGAGGAGTGGGGCAAAAGAGTTCATAATTAAAAAATAAAATAAAAAAGTATACAGCAGACATAAGGCCATTCTAATGGGGTGGAGTGGACAAAATACTCTGTTGATGAAGTAGGAGCTGCAGCATATTTCTTAGACAGGGAAATGGACTAAACTTGTCAGTTTATGCAATATGCACATGTCTAGTGAATTTCCCATCATCCAATGCACATGTTCAGGTAATTACTGGGAGAAGTGTGGGTAGTGTGAAATACCCCTTGTGGACCAGCTGCAACTCATCTATTTATTTATTTATTTACTGAACTGTATTTGGCTACCGGGAAGGTCCAATTAGGTCATGCAAGACCCCTTTTCAGAGGAGGCCTGGAGAGAAAAGCTCCAAAAGTGAGATAAAAACATACAAAGAAGTAATAGTAGACCCTGTGTGAGTAGAAAGAATATCTGAAGTATAGTGGTTACAGATTCAACACAGACTAAATGTCTAGGTGTAACACGTAGCAGTTAACAAAGAAGGAACAGTCAAAAAAATGAGATGACACTGAAGAAGGAAGTAGTTATGGTAAGCCAGATATAGAAAAATGGGAAATGGAGTATAAGTAGATAAAGAGTTCAAGAGTTAAATGCTGACACAGATTTAAAAATGTGAAAAGAAAAATACTTCAGACAGAATAAACTGTCTTCCAGGGAGCAAATCAAGAACCAGAGTAAAATATAAAAAGAAAACTACTGCACATGGAATAAACTGTGTAAAAGCATTTATTCATCGTGCTTATTCAAGTTTTATTAAAGCTTTAGGGTTTTATGCCTTGTCGTTTTATTTCTTTGCTCCTGTATAGTCTGCTGTGTCTCTGTGGCTGATAAGTTATAGTTTTTGTTTTGGCTATTTATTCACAGAGATTAAAAAAATACTGAAATCTATAAAAATCTAGAGAACTGGGTCTAAAAGTGGTTGGGGGGATTGCATTAGAGAATAAGCCTGTATATCGCCACTGTGATTGGAGAACGAACATTATCCAGCAGGTGTTAATGTTCATGTAATACCCGTTGAAATATGAGTCTGATGCATCACAATAGCATATTAAGCTTCCATGGAGCTCAGACTTTAAGATAACCAACAGTTAACATTATTTCTACTCTTCTTTATGCTTCATCCATATACACTAACCTAAAGAAAAATAACCTCACTAAACTAGCAAATGCATACTATAGCATTGCTAGATTTGCCACCGGAAACCCATTTAGAACTCACCACTGTCAGAATCTACAACAACTAGACTGGCTAGAACTAAAAAATACACTATTACTCTCCCAACTTACCTTTATTCATAGGATATTTTACCAACCAAAAAATACCCCTATACTTTCTGACCTTATTTCTCCCTATTCTAACCTAAATTCTTTACGCTCCTCTAACAAACTTCTTGTGAAGTTAAGTAAGTCCAGTAACATAGCAGGTGACTCACTCTTCTCCAACACCATAGGTAAATACTGGAATCTTCTACCGACCACTCTAACTTCTACCTCGTCACCCTTCCTCTTTAAACAAAAGCTCAAACAACATCTAAAAACACTCTGGCTATGCCCATGCATCAATCCTGACTAATCTTATGATTCTACTAATTACTCTTCTCTGAATCACCCTCTCTCACCTCTCTCTACTCATTCTCCATGAGTAGACATTCTCTAAATCACCCTTGTTAATTAGCCTCTGATATGAATTAATATAGAACTCTCTATGGTTTATACTTAGTAATTAATTACTTAAAGTAATAAGCCATCAATTCATTGTTTTGTAAAACCTTCTTCTAAAAAAACATTATTCTAAAAGCTAAATATTGACATATTCATGGAACACTTACAACTTTAAAAATTACATATTGTATAGCTTTAAAAATTCCTTGTATGTTGGTACATAATGTTTCATCATGTATTCTATTTATTTATATTTGTACAAGTATTGTTTAATTGATTTACCATTTTTTAGTGTTAAAACTTTTTATAGAAACTTTATATAAAAAACCTTTCTTAGTGAGCTTTTAAATAATTAAATACATAAAACCTTGTCAAATATAAAGAATTGATTTGTGTAAAGGAATGATATAGGTACAAAGACATATTTACAAAATATATTGAGAGGGAATATGAACAAGTAACCTTTCCTAACTTGGGACCTCTAGTGGTAAAAAACAATATTACACCTAGATTTATAATTTAGCTGCCCTTAACCTTAATAATGGCAGAATGGATATTTTATCATTTAGTCCAGGGAATTTGTCAGAATTCAAGGACAACTGCCACCAAAGCTCCCTGTATTCAACCCTGTCTTCTTTATTAATTTGTTCGATTATTATGAATTTGTATTTGTATTCCATACAGGTTTTACTATGTTTGTAACCTATATAGAAAGAATTACAGGTTTCACAAACTGCTAGATATATTATGCCCTTAGATTCACAATTGAAATAGTCTGGGCTGTATATCCATTTATTTCTACTCTCTAGAAAAAGTCCCTCCTTATTCAAAATGTAACAACATTGTCTACAGCGTCCACACTTAAATGTACCTTTTTTGTTTTTATTCCTATTTTTCCTGTTTCCACTTTTCGTCTCTAGGATGTTGCCTATACTTCTAGAATTCCTATATATAACTTTCTTAGGAATACTATCAATTCCCTCTATAAAAATCCATTCCACTCCCTGGAAAATATTTTCCTAATTCCATTATTTATTCCATGGTATTCTAAAATCAGGTTGCATTTCATATGGTTTAAATCACTACCCCCTTCTCTTTCATTCCTTATTTCATTGGTCCCTTTACTACAATATATGGGGGCAAATCTAACTTTTCGTCCTATCTCAACTTCTTTTCTGATACTTTTAATGAAGGACTCAGGGTAACCTCTATCAAGAAACATATTCTCAATTAAATCACACTCGGTTTTAAAGTCAGAATCCAAACTAGTCATTCTGCTTCCACGAACAAACTGCCCCTTCACTATGTTTTTCTTGCAATGCTTAGGATGGGCACTTTGGTAATGTAAATAGGAATTACAAAACGTGTCTTTCCTGTGTATTTTAGTTTCAAAACCATTGCCCTCCTTGTACAATTCCAGATCCAGATATACCATTCTATCTTCAGATATCTTATGGGTGAATTTCAGGAAGCAGGTGGTGTTATTAATATATGTTATAAATTCATCTAACTTCTCTATTCCTGCTGTCCATAAAATTATAATATCATCCAAGAACCTTTTGTAAAGAATCCATGAGGAACTATATTCTGAATCAATGATGTACTGTTCCTCCCATTTTGCCATAACAAGATTAGCATAGGAGGGGGCACAAGCTGCCCCCATTGCAACTCCTTTAATTTGTTGAAAAAATTCACCTTTGAAACAAATATAGTTATACTTCAAGACTAAATCAGTGAGCCATAAACTAGCTATCTTGTCATTATGTGACATTTTATCATATTCAAATACCACCTCTTCAAGCATTACTTTGCCTTCTGAATAAGGGATGGAGGAGAATAGATCCACCACATCAATAGTAATAAATATAATATTCTCTTGCCATTTACACTCATTTAAGCATTTTAACAGATCCCAGGAATCCTTTAGAATACTTATTTTGTTGGTCCATATAGGTTTTAGTTTGGAATCAACAAATTTGGCTAATGTTTGTGTCTTGGACCCTTCCGCTGAAACTATCGGACGGAGCGGGGGGTCCTCTTTGTTTTTATGTATTTTTGGGATTCCAAAAATTGTGGGGATTCTGGGTTTATCAACTTTCAAAAACTTGTAACTTTTGTGATCTATTAACTCCTCTTGTAGCATATTGTAAAGATCCAAATCTATCTTATTATAGGAAATATTGATCTCATTAATGGAAGCAGTCGCATATCTGTTTTCATCCCATAAAAGGGAATACATCTTGTTATCATAAAGAAAATTGTCCATAATAGTGATGCCTCCACCCTTATCTGGCTTCATGACTCTTATATCAGGGTTGTTTTAGTACTCTTTCCAGGTTCTTGAGTTGTGGCTTCTAAGTCCATCCCTTGGTTCATTATACACTCTAGGAAGGAGGATGTTGAGATTCACTTTTCTCTAAAACAATTTAATGTCTAGAATGCTCTTAGTAACACCACCTTTACAAGCAGGGATAAATTTCAAACCTTTAGAAAGTAAAGAAAAATGCTCTTTCTCTATTGTAACCTTACTGAAGTTGTATATGGAAAAATTACCATAGGTGATGCACGATCCATCTACCTTTAATTCATCACTGTAAGACACCAGGACAGGAGCAGATTGGGTTGGGAGGGTGTCTTCCACTCCTCTGAAAATTTGTATACTGTGGGGCCTGTCTATTTAATAACCTTTCGGACCTCCTTAATGGGGGAAATGCTGATTCGTATTCCCTATCATACTCCGTGTAATTCCCTACCCTATTGTCAGCTAATTCCAAGTTAGGGTCCATATCAAAACTAGCTGTCCTTTCCTGATAGGATTTATAAAAACTATTTTGATAATTGGAACCTCTGGGTTTGGGATAACATGTCAAGTTTTCATATTCTTTCATGTCCCTCTGCAATTTTTTAATTTTCCTATTAATAATATCATTACATTTCTGATCAATATCAATTCTTATATCATAATATTTTCTTTTTTCTTCCTGAATTCCAAAAATAAATGTACTGGTCTATTATTTCTATATCTTTGTGTAGGGCTTCTTGAACTCTACCATTCTCCTTGATAATTAATTTTAACACTTCCAAACCACACCTGTTAAAAACTTCACATAATTCCTTATAATACTCAGTACCAAAAGAAACATTATTAGGAAATTTAAAAACACGTAGGCCCTTAGGCACAACATTCCTTGAAATACATTCACTAAGGTATTCGTTTTCAATTTCCAATGATCTGAACTTAAACATTAAACTGTTTAAATGTTCCAATTTATGGTTTATGGTTTATGGTTTATACTTACTTAATCAATTATACTCTTCATGAATGTTTTACTAAAGTATAAACTCCCCTATCTTGTACTGTAAAGAAAATTAGAGTAAGTGTCCCTCCCAGTATATATTTTCAACTAGTATAATCTAGATTAAACCTTATTTCTGTTGTTATTTTACTAACTACTTACTTTCTTTATGTAAATGACTTGTTTGTATTAACTTCAATGTGGAGCTTTTCTCCCCAGGCCTCTGCTGAAAATGGAAATGTATCCAGTTGGACTAGCCCTGTAAACAAATGTAAAATAAACAAATAAAATAAATAAATAAATAAATTTTACACTCACTAAGCAGTGCTTTTGCTGTTTAGCAATTGTAAAATTAAAAAAGGAAACCAAAAGAAAAAAATTGTATGTGTTTATGTCTGTGTGTGATCATATGTACTCATGAAAGTGAGATCGATAGAGCCATTATTTTACATTCACTAAGCAGCACTTTTGCTGTTTAGCGAGTGTAAAATTAAAAGAAACATTAAAAAAGGAAAAGAAAGAAGTGTGTGTATGTATGTGTGTTCAAGTGTGTTTATGTTTCTGTTTGCATGTGTGAGTGTATGTGTGCTTGGGTGCATAAAAGTGGAAGTGTGTTTTTGTGTGTGACAGAGGCATTAAGATCGATCGAGTAGTGGCAGCACCATTTAAAAGGTATAGATACCTCTCAATCTTTTAGCTCAAGAAATCTGGATAAAGCCTAAAATAAAGGGAGGCAAAGGGTTAAAAATAGGAACAGATTTTAAATATAGCTCTTATAAAATTAGGAAATTGCTAGAATAACAGGATTTGTATTAGCTTTCATTTTCTGAAGGAAACAAAGTTCAAACTTCAACTTTGAGGAAACCCACGAAGAGAAATTCAGGAGAAAATGGGAAGAGGAAAAGAAATTTAGGAATAATGATATTTAGGAATAATGAAATTTAGGAATAATGATATTTAGGATTTAGGAATGATGATATTTAGGAATAATGAAATTTAGGAATAATGATATTTAGGATTTAGGAATAATGATATTTAGGAATAATGAAATTTAGGAATAATGATATTTAGGATTTAGGAATAATGAAATTTAGGAATAATGAAATTTAGGAATAATGATATTTAGGATTTAGGAATAATGATATTTAGGAATAATGAAATTTAGGAATAATGATATTTGATGGCCTAAAGGCACATAGGAGAGCTGTATTAGCAAGATGTTAGCATATGTAAGAGGGTGCTTGAAGCAGAGAATGATGGGGTAGTAATTTTGCATAAAGCACACTAGTAACACCTCTTTTGGTCCACTGTGTCCTGACTGGAGGTAATCTATCTGTAAAGACTCAGAAGTGGGAGACATTATGAAGGCAGGCGACAGAAATGTTACATGATCTGCAACACAAGTCATATCAGCCCATGCTGAGAGGTGTCAATATGAATTCTCCAAGGGCGGAAAGACAGCCTCGAGACAAAAGTGAAATATGTCTTGATCAAAAAGGGAACATGAGTTGTATCCAAAAAATCAGCATAATAATGAAATGGATAAAAGCAAATAAATTTATGGTAATGCAAATAAATGTTTCTTTACATTGAGTCAAACATAATACGTTATTAAAGAAATATTGCTACAGAAATAAAGTGTGAGGATAATGGCATATATCATGTTGTTATCAGAAGGTTAGATAATAAGACAGAGAAAAATGCCTGTTTAATTGTTTTTTATTGGTGTATGTTTAATTACTTGCCCTTCTAATCTGTTTTGAGTTTTCTACTGTTTCATTACTCCATTGAAAGCAAGACAAGGCCAAAGTGACAGGGATGTTTTAATTTCAGTTTTAGTAAATAACATTATGCTGAATTTGTTGTTTTATTATCCAGTGCCATTATCCCAAGAACAGGTATAATTAGAAACAGTGGAATTATTCATAATATGAGAGAAAGCCATAAAATGGGGGGAAGCATGCATGGTGTTATGAATAGTATATCTATGTAAGCTAAAATAATAAATACATACATACATATGTAATACATACGTACAATGTATGGGCTAGACAGAATAAGGTATGACCTGCGTACTGATTAATTGCATGCACAATGCAAGCAGTGGTGTGGATTCTCTCAAATGTTACTGAACAAGGAAACTAGTAAGCAGTTAGCATTTGTGTTTGTAAACCCTGTTTCGGTTATATACTGTGAACCATAGAATACAGTGCGAGTAAAAGCTGCTTTTGCTGACTTTGGTGCATAAAAACTGCTTTGGTCTAAATTTCTATATTAAGGATGGACATGGTTGCATAGGCAATCTACTGGAGACTACATATGATCATCTAAGTTATATACATCATTTCTCACACCTCAGAACTATATATTTTTCTTAAAATGTAGACAGTGACTAACTAGTGTGCCTTTCTGACTGCCTCATCACCAGCCTCTGACTGAAGTTCCATAAATGAGCATGGCTTTATTCTGATAATATGTACGTTTGCAGACTCTCTGATTGTAGTCCTTCACTAAAGAGTATTTTATTCTGGGGGGGATGCAAATTTTCCAACAGCAACTTGACAAAGCCTGTCTTTGGCTGTATAAGCAGGGGGGGTGTTTTCTTAACTCCAAAGTGAGCTATTCTATTTGGGTTAAGTGAATTATGTTTTGGTTATGGAATTGAGAAAGGAATAGAATTTTTGAAATTCTGGGAATTAAAGATGGTCACTTTTACAGTTCAATCCACTTTGCAACTGATTAATATCTATAGATTCAGGGTTTTGTGTGAGATTGATTCATTGTCACCTAGATGTTGTTTTTGCATATCAGAAATTATGTGTAGTAATTCAGATGTTCGGCAGTTACTGGTGTGGTATACAGTCCTATTTACTGTTTCATAAACATAGCCCACTATCTGTTGCATTTAATCTAAAATGTATGTATGGCATTTAACATGGAAAATCATTCCATTCCACTCAGCACACTGAAAGAAGACAATGGTTGCCTTCACTTGATATTCAGAGATTCTGAAACTTTTTCAGTTCTGAGCATCTTTAATCATGATAAAATGACATTTTGAGGAAAAAATCCATAAATTAAACTGATATCAATAATGACTGTTCAACTGTCTCCCTAAGACTGATGTTCTACTGAAAACATATACAGCATGCATAATATTTCATACTTACATGCTTTACTGTTTTTCTTTTAGGATTTGGAAAGTGTGCAATCACAGGAGACCCACACTACCTAACCTTTGATGGCCTATCACATCACTTCCAGGGCAAATACACCTATATCACAGCTGCAAGTTTGACTGACATCCCTAATACACTGCAGGAGTTTAGCATTCAGGGCAAGAATGAACCAATGCAGACCAACAACAAGATCACATACCTGAAGGAAATCTCTACACATGTATATGGTCATGTTGTACAATTCAAACAAAAGAAAAATGTTGTGGTAAGCAACATGTTTGCTATTAAATGGAATGTCATGTAGTCATCTGTAGTTAAAACTGAAAAATATAGATGCCATAGTTTGAGACAGTATAAATTCCTTAAATTAAGGTAACCTTGATAACGAGTCAAAGCAGTCATTCACTAGTGTCATGCTTAATATGAATTAATGATACTTGCAATGTGGGCCTCTGTATATATTACTATACAAATTGCAATATCTATCATAATGTTTTCCTTATGATATGTACCACTGCTGAGCACGAATGTTGCCACAGTATATCTGGTTTGCACATTGACAATGCTCAGTGCTTACAGTGGTATGCACCTTAAGAAATACATTAATGACTTACTTAAAAGTATCCAGTGGTTATCTCATCTGACTAATAAGATGAATAAAGTGAGTACCACCATGGTATGTGAAGGACAGGCTCCATGGTCCTTGGATCTGCTCCACTGTCATAACTAGATCCGATGGGTAGCAGAGGAATGGTCTGTTGAGTTACACCACAGCTAACCTACAGATTAAACAAAAAAATAAAAGTGCACATAATGCTGATTAAATAACCACATCACCAAATACAACCTCTACCAAGAGCATGAAAGAAATATGCAAAGAAGTGGTGTTCAACATCTGCATCCAGATAAAATTGCACATGGAACACTTACAGAGCTGTCTTTGAATAGCACCCGCAGGTTCCTTGCTCTTAACTTTCTCTATGAATCACAGTGTTTTCTACTGTACCTTTTAGATGGCAGCTGTCTCCCAAACAAGTTATTTTTTCACACACACACACACACACACACACACACACACACACACACACACACACACACACACACACACACACACACACACACACACTCACAAAATTCCCAGATAAGGCTGACAGAATTCTCCCAATTCTCCAAGACTTTCATCCTGGCATTATAGTACTGCCACAACCAGTATGGCTAGAGATGAAACATACCACTTACCTGACAACTCTTCAGTTAGCCAAATATAAATTATTTGTAGTATACTGAAGTGATTTTGCTAATAAGAAGCAAACATCACAACTTGAAATTGTATAGACACATTATTTAAAGAACTTTAACTTAGCTAATTAAATATTCTAGCTCACAGTTACTGAAGAAATAAAGAAATTCTAGACCCAACTATTTTAAGTTAGTAAACCGATTAGCCTATGAAAGCTGCTTCTATGTGGTAAAGAAGTAACACTTCGAGAGCTCAGTTGCACACCATACCTGCACTTATCAAAATGCATTAATCCATTTGTACTGCAAATTTTCATTTCTCTGATGGTGCACAAAAAATTATATTTTTTCCCACAATACTCCACATGTCTGCTTTTTGTGCATTCATAATGAACATAATGCTGAATATAATTTGCCATCTGATTATCATTATTTTGGCTGGTAATGGTATGTGTTTCTTTCATAATTATAATTAGTTGGATGGAGAGAAAATAAAACCTCCCGCGCAGCCTCATGATGGACTTCGAATCTTTCAGAAGGCAACAAGAGTGTACCTGGAGACTGACTTTGGTCTGTCTGTAAGCTTTGATGGTTCAGAAAATGCAGGTGAGGATATAACTACTAATAACATTTAAAATAATTCTATTCTGTTAATATAAACTGTGATTCATGATACTGTATGTAAGTCAGTAAGGCATTACTGGTAAATCATTTAGTCCAATGATTCTCAGACTGCCTGTAACGTGTATACTGCAGGAGATTGAAGACAATTTTAAACCTGCTGATATACACACATAAAAACTGTCTGGTACTAGATCAGACAGTAGGAGGATGTAATTTTGATTAAAAGTCTAGGCTACATGAATATTAGTATAAGTTAAAAGACTACCATATTTCAGCTGTAAAAGCCATCATAACTGGTAAAACAACTGTACAATAAAAAAAAAAGAATGGTGTATAGAGCATCAGACAATGCGACTCCCAGAATATCAGCTAAAGCAAAATTATGTCTATGAGACTCCCAGAAACATATAAAACAAACATCAGATTGTATGATTTTACTGTCATCTCACAATAGCTGTAAAATACTGCAATAAACAGAGAAGGAAAACATATATTCTGTTCATAGTAAGCAAACTTTAACGCAATCCGCCAGTAATTATGAAAATGTAATATGGAACACTAACTGAATAAATACAGAATAGATACATCCCACATTATAAGCATCATTCTGATGTTCACAGAGCTTAGAAAGATATAAAAAAATTCTACAGCTTTACACTGAGCTATCAATTTATTCAAAACTGTATTATCAAAATATTCCTTTAACAATGTTGACATCCAAGCATTCATTCACTCTTACTGCTGCCTCAGCTTCTCTATTACAAGCAGGTTGGCAACAGAAGGGGTGAACCCACATTAAAAAGGGATAGTGAGCAATAGCAAAAGTTACTGACTACTTAACCTGGTCAGTTACAACATAGATAGAATAGAAGTACTCCTGCACTAAATAGTGATTTGTCTGTTGACTATTACCTGACTACTACTACAAGTGTTAGCCTCACTGCAGCTGCATATAAACAAGAATCAATACTCCTCTGCTTTTACTCTCATCAGGAGCAAGACAATAACACTAGTCCCAAACTGGTTCCTGAGACATGGATCATGGACTCTCCAACAATCAACAGTCTACTCCCAGATCTGCATGAGTCAGAAGACTTATTTATCCTTGTCTTGGCAGAATACTCTAGGTAGCTTTTTCAGCACAGTACAACACATTGCTATGCAATGGTTGAAAATATAAATTAGAGTATACCACTAAAAAGTAAACCAGATCACAAAGGAAAGTCCAACATACATCACCTAATCAGAGAGGTTAGGAATCAAAGTCCCTCTGCTTCTTCTGTCACCAGGAGCAAAACATTAGTAGAAATGATAATCTGGCAGTTTAGAAGTGGGTCACATACTCTCCAGTTATTTGCAGTTTCTTGCAAAGCTAGGAATCAAAGTTCCTCTGTTCCTTATATTACTAGGAGCAAAACAGCAACACTGATCCCATACTGGTTTCTCAAGAGTGCCCGGAGGCTATACAGTGATCTGCATTCTCATCTCAGATGATGTAGATTTTAAACAAATACAAAATACAAAATACAAATACAAAATACAATCTTAAAACTGAGCTGGAAAAGGGGAGTGAATGTTGTGGACAGATTTTATAAGCAGGGTGTTTCAAATAGAAGAATGGGCAAATCATTTGGGAGGTAGCAGCAACTGAGCTTGGTGCATACATCTGAATTTATAATTTTTATTCAGTGTGACATTAGCATGGTTCCTTTATCATTTATCATTCACCACAAAGAGTCATATATGAGATAGAAAACAATAACACCTAGGATAAACTGGATAAGACACTCAGACGTATTCCACTGTATTTACAAAACAAATAGCACATAATGCTCTTAAAAGTTGGGACAATGTTTTTTATACTACTACCCTTCTTCAGTAATAAGCTGCATAACTAAATTACACAGGCAATAAATGGCAGTGTAACAAGGAATTAATATTTTTCATTTTACTTCAGTAGACAAAATGTATGCATGTTTAATTTACATTTTCCCGATTAATAAATGAAAACTTGATATTCTATATATCACCAGATATTACACTGCCTAACACATACAAAGCAAAGGTCGGTGGTCTTTGTGGTAACTTTGATGGAAAGTACAAGAATGACTTTACCAAACCAGATGGAACCCAGGTGAAAGACGTTAATGACTTTGGTGAAAGTTGGAGAGTCCAGAAATCTGGAACTCAAAGACGAAAGTAAGCACTGTACCTTCATCTTTCCTTATCATTTTGTCATGTAGCATTTGTCAGAGTTTTAATTTGCATCATGACTTTACATAGTGCCCTGTATTTAAGAAGCAGAGTCTCTAGGTCTGTATGAAAATATATTTGCCAACTTCAGTTTTGCAGTCTTTTTTTCTGTTTTCTCTACCACACACAAAGCCCTAACTCTTGTGTGTCGCTATGTGTTCTTGCGTCAATGCTGTTTTCGTTTTTTATGAGAAGCGTACATATCTCCCATTAATCCTTGATAAAGGGAGGTTTATAAATATTTTGATATAGCTGTGTTTTGCTAGTTTCTTGCTGGATGCTGGATGAATCTGCTTGTGGAGTTTACTTTTTTGTTTCCATCATAACTTAAGTCACCTCCATAATTAACACAATTGAAGGCTTCTTTTAAGCTGTATATGTCAGAATATTTTTTTGCCTGTGGTTAGTTGATGAAATGGCAATAACATTTAAGAATATATACATAGCTACTGAAGTCCGATTTATTGGCATCAGTACATTATTATATATATGTGTGTCAATGCATTTTGAGCTATTGTATTGAAATATTTTTATCTGGTCTAGGGGGCTGTGCATTTTCTAACATATTTTGATACAGGGAGGTATGTAAATATTACCATACAACAAACACACTTATGTGATCTATAGCTTCACTGTAAAATACCGGGTCTAAATCACAATATCACACTCACTTGAGTCAGAATATTGTAATATCGAACCCATGTTTTCAAAATGAGAAAATAGCGAAGCCGCGGAACACTGAATTTTTTCCCAAGGGAAAAAATCGGTGAGCTGTTTCCATGGCTTTGCTATTTCCTCCACTGTGGTCCGATCTCGAGTTGGTATACTTAAGTAGGGGGTGGGGGGCAAAGCCCCTCACATTAGTATAAGTTCAAAATGTACGTGTTTTTTTTGTTTTTGTACTGGAACAGTGATTTTTTTTTCCCTTGGAAAAAAATCTTTGTTCTGTGTGTTCATACTTTTTGTATTTCAAACTTCCCATTTTATATTACATCGTTCGGACACTTGTGCATTCAACAATGTAATATAGATCCTAAAATACCAGTACTACAGTGATAACTGAGAGGCTGATCATGCGAATCAGGGATCAGCTATCAATACTCAAAATATTATGTTTAAAAAACACAGGAAGGAAATGCATAGAATAAAACAACATGGCAAATTTTAGGAGATGCTGACAGCCAAAGCCAAGAGCAAGATATAGAGGATTATGAGTAGGTCAGCATTCATAACCACTTTATTGTGTTTTCAAGACATGGAAGCCAACAAATTCATCTAGAGAGTGATATAAACTCTATCTTTATTTTTGGGGCCTTGCCTCCCCATTATTTTTGGTTTTGTCCAGATTTGCTGTGCTAATAGCTTGAGCGATATGCAGTGATGGTAAACAAAATGATGCACATTCTTACAAGGAGCTGTACAAAGAGACAGAGAGGTAGAACATCTAAAGGACTTTAATGCTAGAAATGCTTATAGTGCTTCTACTACAGATGACATCTGGCATAATTTGTACTGCAGAGAATAAGATCAATACAAATCAAAAATATAAATGCAAAATTGTATTTTATATAGTATTATCAGTCATCAGAAGCATGCAGCAAGCAACATTGGTATTGCTATAATATGCACACCCCTTGGGCTATCACACTTTGCAGTACTCCATTTATTATAGTATACTATCATATCTTGGGGTAGTATAGCTTTTGCAAGTTTGGTGTATAAAGCTGACCTTTCAGTGAGGTCACTGGGGGTGGGGGATGGAAATCCAGTAATTAAAGAACCATAAACACTACTAGCTAACATTAAGTATACTTACATTGTCATGATTGTGGCCATGCTTATATTGTTGTAAGTTGTAACGCACATCTTTTCTTTTTAAAATTGTACTTCGAAAATGTCACCATTTCCACTGACATGAGCAGCTTTTACACCATTGCACTGAGTCTAATCAGGCATAACCATAACATTAGTGGGTCTTGTTAGGCACTGTCTGAGTATGGGCTAAAATGAGTTGGCTTGATTTATGTTTATCTGAAGTATACAGTCACTGTGAGTGCTGTGAGTGAAGACACTCTCAAAATAGGGATTCAATGAAAGGAGAACATTTATTTTCCCCCAAAATGCAGTGATCTCAATGTTGATTATATTAAGTAATGGGCATGGGGGGGGGGGGTTGACGCCTATGATAAACACAGGTTGGAGTTACGCTTCAGTATTTTTAATTCAAGCAGCATTCCATCTCATAATTTGTAACATAATCATAGTGTCAAGTTTATCTCAAGATACGTCAGCATACTGTGACAGTATAGTTCTATAAAATTTATACCGGGAACTACATTATGGCAATTATTTATAATGCAGCTGTCTTGCAAAATGATGTAGTCTCTGTAAATTCATCCATGTATGAAACTCTTGTGGGGAGCCAAAAGACAACAGATCATTTTAGGCAATGAAAACAAATGTCACAAGCAGCACTATCCAGTAAAGAAATACACAAGAGGAGGGGAGCAGAGGTAATACAGAAAGCTGCTTTAGTAAGCATATTAAAAAGTAGTTTGCTCTTTTTTCGTAATGCAGTGGTCATTGCCTAAGGAGCCTTCCAGAGGATGGTGTGAAACTGAAGCAATGAAGGAATGCAATAATGCATGCAAAATGCAGACCATTTCTTGTGGGGCATGTTATCTTTTGGTCAAATAGCCTCTGAAACATTATAACTAGAAGGCTATAACTAAACGGGTATAAAAATTGGACTTTACCTGCAGTCAAAGTGTAGGGCTGGTAGTCATTAAGATCAGGGCTCCAGCATTGTGGAACAATTCTCTACCATGCTGTTAACATTATGGACAATAGCAGGGTAAACTCAGAGAAATGGGGAGCTATGGAACGCATAGTGTAGGATGTTCAATGAATGGAAAATACATAAATAAATGAAAACAGCCACACTGCAGTACACTATGCCAAAGAGATGTGATTCATAATCAGAATTATTATGTACCTTATTCACATAATAATGGGGCAAACCATGCTTGTTTAACAGCAGTAGCATAATGTTGGTCCTGGTTCCATGGTCAGTGACATGTGGGGGGAGAGTAGCTAGGAAAGTCCAAGCACTATCAGCAAGGATGTAGGAGTAGAACGGCTCCAAATATAACCACTAGGAAGTTTTCCTGATAGGAGCCACACTGTAAACTGTCACCACAGTGCAAGGTGTAAAGCCATGACTGTAATCACTAATAGACAGGGTGGTATAGCAAGCAGTGGGTAATCACACTGCCATTTTTGAAGGAGCGCATGATGAACAGCTGCACATGGTAGTTTCAGTGCAACAGTGTCCAGCCAGTGGCCTCATTACCACATCATGGTGGTCACACATAGAGATCAAGCAGTCAGCCTTATAATCTTAAAGCAATGTATATTTTCCATGGCTGTACTATTGTTATGTACTAATGCCCTAGATGATGCATAACCTTGACTATTATATTACATCCCCTTTGCTTTTTCACTGCTATAAGGTCTGCTGGCATCCTCTGCATAAGGTATTTTGTGTGCATAACACATCATATTATTTTACAATGTAGGGGAATTATTTTGTATTTGAAGGAAAGATGTGTTTTTGTTAATCACAGAAGTATATGCACATTCATATAGAATGGATGGCAAAGGACTTGGGAAGTTTACAGGAATGGCCAAAATATGGGAGTTTAAATTCAGTGCAAACATTGCAAAATAATGCATGAGTGAAGCTATACATCAGGAAAGGAGTGCACACATGCAGGGAAAGCCATGACAATAGCTAAAGGAGAAAAGGACTTGGGCAGACATTCCAGATTGACTAAAACTAACTAAGCACATTGAGAAATCATAACCATCGGCTGATAATATAATAGGATGTAAAGGTAAAAGTATCTTTAGTAGAACATTAGAAACTTGCACATGCTTTAAAAAACAGAAATATTCCACCTAAAGTACTGAGTTTATTTCAGAAAATCATACCTTTGAAAGGACAAAGACAGGACAAACCAGGTCAGAAGATGAGAGTAACACAACTGGGTAGTTTGCACCAGAAGACATAAAAAAACTTATAAAATGTGTTTATAATATTAATAAACAGTGTGATGAGTGAAATGGTTGAGTGCTTAACATAGATTAGCATATTCCAAGTGGATACTGCTCTTCAGAAAAGGAAATGTAAAAGGGCAAGAAGACCTAGACTACAGACAATACACATGGCTCAGGTTACATAAACAAAATTATTTATTTTTCACAGAAAAGGTGGTGGAGGATTGTATGCCTTTCTGGAAGTACTGGCAGGACTAAATATAGTAATCTAATTCAATAATGCATGTGAAAAATATAAGGAATGTCTTTAGAGTTGTGGAAAAATAAGATATAGATTATATAGAAATGGAAAACTAAAGGGACCAAGGATTCCTTATCTTCTGTCAAAACTGGAATCCATATAACATTAAAGAGTTGGGCTATACACATCCTGGAGGACTGAGCTGTGTACTGAGAATTACTCTGTGGTCAAATTGTTCAAGTGTGCATGCTTACACTTTACAAGAAAAATGTGCTGTTTTCTCGGTATTTCCAGGGTATTTTGGTATTTCCCCACTGGCAGTGGTGATATTGGAGCTAAAACGATTATACAAGGAGATGTGAGGGGGTACAAGGGGATGTGTCCTTGTGTAAGTACATATCTTTTCACTGCACTAATTTTTTTACTCTCTACATCATGGTGCTTGGCTCTCTGATCCAGATCCTTCCTGGGTTATCTACTTTGCAGAGTTTCTATGTCATCCCTGTACCTACATAAGTTTCTGCCAGGGTGTTCAGTTTTCTATAACAGCCTAGAGTCATGCAGAAAGTGGACTGGCAATGTTCAAAACTGACATGGTGTATGTATGTGCATTGTGAGTATTTCCTATGTGCAGAACCAGGCTTAGGTCAAATGGTGCCCTAGGCAAAAGGGCTGTACCCCTCCCTCCTCACTGCCAACCATTCCCCACCAGACAAATCACCCAGTGGCCCCCATCCTGGCCTACCCATGCCATCCAGATTACTTTTTTCCTTTTTTCTCACAATTTGTCTTCCTCTCCATTTTTTTCTGCATCTATTCATTCATCTAACATATTTTAAGTAGGTAAGGCTGCACTCTGATATCTGGAAAGGAACCAAATGCAATAAGCCATGGTGGTGGATGGATTCTAGGTGCTTCTGCAAGCTGCAGTTTTCTTTCAAACAACTTTTCCATCCAACGTTGACGTGAACAAAAATCATGATTTAGAGAAGAAATTCAGTCTTGTTCTTCAGCTTCGTTTCTCCCTAAAGCCTTTCAACACACCTTAACAAACCAAAATTACATTGTAATAACTGCAGTGGAAGTAACTGTTTTAAGCTGGTGTCTGGGGGGCAGAAGCTAAGGGGAATCTAGATGCTCTGAATTGTACCTTACAGTTTTTAGAGAACCTTTTCATCCGATAATGACCTGAACAAAAATGATTATGAGAAGAAATCTAGTCTTGCTCTTCCATTTTGTTTTTTCCCAAATCCTTTCAATATACACTAATTGACCAAGACTACACTGTAATAACTAAATTAAGATTGGGTAGGCTCTGGCTCCCTGTAAATCTGAATTGGTGAGAAGATGAATGAATAAATGAATGAATGAATGAATGAATGGACATGTAAATAAAACTGGTACTGGTGTGTGCATATAATTCCATCACATTTGTAATGTTAGACGTACTTGAAGAAAAAAGTTACTTGTTTGTATTTAAGAAGGTGAATGTATATGTATCTGTATATGTATATGTATCTTACTTGACTTTAAAAAGTACAGAATTTTATTTATGGGAATATATGTGAACTGCGGTTCAATACTTTTTAAGTCAGAGATTTTTGATGAAATGGGATTACCTGAAGATATTGACCATAAGAATTTCATCAAAATGTATGTCTCTATGTAAACACATATCTCCTATGCAGCAACAACAAAGAAGTATGAGTCTAGGTAGTTCAGCTCACCTGAACAATAGAGTAGTGCCATGACTGCAGCCCTAGCAATCTGGGTTTGTATAGAGGTATTGAGTGTCAGAGGAATCTGGATGTGCAAATGACTGGGAAAAAAACTATCCTATCCATAAGGAAGGAAGGGTTGCTAAACATGAGGCTGCCGCAGGGGAGTCATGAACCTGGTACAGTTACGGGCAGCAGCCCGTCATACACACTGTTCTCCAGAGGCATCAGTCAGAGCCTGCCAAGAAGTACACTGTGCTGAAGTTGAGGAAGAGCACAGCAGCATGGAGGTACAAAAGCCTGCTCCTGTTCAGTATTAATGTAGCAGGCTTTGTCTGATGTCAGCCAGCCAGCAACATGATAAGGCAGCAGGGCCTAAAAAAGAAACAACCAAGTTGTCATAAATGGCAGTCACCAGCACTCGAGTCCCACCCATTGACAATAAGCTACAGTCAGTCAGAATGGAGAATGAATTGCTTGATAAGGATT